>NW_027529427.1:7556920-7661666 GCF_008692635.1 Crocuta crocuta | reverse complement strand
CCCCCCCCCCGCCCCCTCCCGCCTCTTCTCCTACGGCACCCAGCAGAAATCCCTGGGACTGGAAACTCTGGTAGAGGAGGGGGACACCAAGCAAAATGTTTCCAAATGGTAAATGCATTCTCTGATGGCTTCTGCGACAGCTCTGGGGCTGAAATACTCGCCTGCCTTTTTATGAGGAAACTGAGGCACAGAACATTGGCACGACCAGTCCGCAGTCGCTCAAGGGAGTTAGTAGCCTGAAAAGTCTCGAGAGCCCAGTTTTTAGCCTGAGCTCAGACCGATGTTTAAATACTTTCATTGAGGGTCCCCAAGTCCTGTTGGTAGATTAGCTCACAGTACCTCTGAGTGAGCTGTCCAGGGAGGTAGCCAAGGCTTCCCAGGGGGTGGGAGCTCCAGCTCGGGCTGCGGGACCCTGTTCCAGACCCTAGTAACAGGGCGCCAACCAAGAGCAGCCAGCAAGGTTTGAGACGTGGCCTCCAAATGCCTTTTCTTTAACATTCTGAAACCCCTCTCTTCCCTGAGTGAGTAGGAGGTTCCCCCTGCTAAAGAGATTGCCTTTGAATGCAGTACAGTGAGGAAACAAAACAAAACAATAGTAATAATCGAAGGCTTTGCCTTTTCTTAATTAGTAACCAAACAAGGTGACAGCCTCCCCTTTCAGTGGGGGAAGGGGCCACAGGGAGTGTGAGGGAGTGAGGGACCAGGAACCCACCACGTTGGCTTGGCTGTAAGGACCTATTGTCCTCTGGCTTTTACAATAAGGAAAGTAAGAGCTGTTTTAGCAAATACCTGACTAATTAGAGGGAAAGGCTTCCTTGGAATTGTGCTGCCTTGGGCCGGAGGTTCTCTACGACTTTTCTCACCTCACAGTGAATGGGGTTTATGAGACCAGGTCCAGCAACTTTAAATGAATAGCCTATAATTGCCATGGGGGGTGGGGAGGGTCCTGCATTCACCGAGGGGAGCTAGTTCAAGGCTTTATCTTTGGGGACAGATGGAACCGGGAGCAGAGCTGGTCAAAAGCAGCCATAAAAGCTTTGAATCCACTTTGCCAAATGACAAATAGGCTCAGTTCCTCTCCTCCGCGGAAGAGAGCATCAGTTCTGGGGGTAGGGTCTTTGCGGGAGGTCAAGGGAAAGTCTTGTCCAGGAGGCCTCTATCACTCTGTACTGCCAATTGGGGGGGTTTGGGGATCCCCTCATGACACACATTTATTGAGCCCTAAACACACAAAGATGACTCAGACCGGTTTCCAGCCTAGGGAAGTTTCAACCTAAAGGACTGGGTGGAGTTAGGGGCCAAACTTCTCATTTGGGGCCTAGAATGAGTATAAGAAAGGACACCTTTGCTTGGTCCCCAGCTGATGACCCAGGAGAAGAGCAGGTGACAGATGACAGCACGCCCACCCGAATGCCCGCACGTAGTCCCTTTCCTCCTGCTGCGGTCTCTGTCTGGGATGAGTCAAAACTTGTGGCCCACGGAGGAAAGCAGCAGTGCCCCCAGGAAAGGGGCTTGGGGCCCAGTAACTGGGAAAACATTCAAAGGAGGGCGGCGGAGTCCTGGGCCAGATTCCCAGGGGAAGTGGTGAGCGCCCATCGCTTGAGTCACTGAGCTGCTGGGGAGTGGAGAGCCAGCCCCGGAGGCAAGCCCTGATGGGAATGCGGACACATCTCACCCATGTTTTGTCTGTGATTGCCGGGTGGGGTCTCTCACTTTCTCCCCCAAATAAAACGTATCCTGACTTGGCGTTTGTGGTTTGAACAAAGAAAGAAAAAGCAAATATTTGGGCCTATGAAAACGTGTACTGATTCCTGCTACGTTCATTGGAGACAGTGTCCCCCCCCCCCACTTCCCCCGCTCCTGGCCATGACCTTACAGGCCACCAACCACCCCCAGAGGTCTCTTCCAAGCCAGATGGGCTAACAAACCCCCATGGGAAAGAGTCAGAAAGGAGCCAGCCTCCATCTCCTTAGCTGTCTGTGGCTTTCCTATGGGGGTACCTCTAGGGCTGACCTCTGGCCCTCGGACTGTGCATTCTTAAGGCAATTACCCCCTGACCCACCTCCGCCTTAGCAGGAAGGACTTTGGGTGGCACTGCTGCTCCCGCTGCTGGTGGTCGCTATTGCTGGAAAGTTCTCCATCACGCCCCAGTCTGTTCTCTGGCCTGTTTCAAAGGATTTATTTGGGATGCACAGAAAATTTCTTCAGGAACCAGCCTGAGGAACCTCTGCAGCCCCAAACAATCATAGAGACAAAAGTAGTGACCTTTTATCCTGACAGCTGGCTCAAGGTGCTACCTCTGCTATCTAGGCGACTCGGGGCTCCTTTTGTGCTTGTTATCTGGATGTTTTTCTAGGAACAAGGGCTTTAAAAAGTAGTAGATTCTTTTTATTTTTTTAATGTTTATTGGGGCAGCTCAGTTGGTTGAGTCTCCGACTTTGGGTCAGGTCATGAGCTCACGATTTGTGAGTTCAAACCCCAAGTTGTGCTTGGTGCTGACAGCATGGAGCCTGTTTAGGATTCTCTCTCTTTTTTCTTTCTGCCCCTCCCCCATTCTCTCTCTCCCTGCCTCTCTCTCTCTCTCTCAAAAATAAATAAATAAATAAACTTTTGAAGAAACAACAACACACGGGGCATCTGGATGGCTCAGTTGGTTAATCTGATTCTTGGTTTTGGCTCAGGTCATGATCTTGTGTGTTGTGAGTTTCAGCTCCACGTTGGGCTCTGTGCTGACAGCATGGAGCTGCTTGAGATTCTCTCTTCTCTCTCTCTGCCCCTTCCCGGCTTGCTCTCTTCTCTCTCAAAAAATGAAATGAAATGAAATGAAATGAAATACACTAAAATAAACATAAGACAAAACAAGTCTCCCCCCCAAAGAACCATGTCTTGTGTGGTATACACTCAATAAATATTAATAATAGTCTTTTTACTGTTAAACAGACATGACCCGATTTTCCATTTAGATAGTCTACTGTTGCTCTTAGTTCTTGAACTCTTGGATTTTAATCCCCATCTTTTTCACCCAAGAGAAGACAGAGTCCTAAATTGTCCCTTGAATGAATTCCTGCTTTACAAATACCAAGAATGAAGCACTTGAAGGTGTCACTAAAAATCAGCAAAACTCAGAGACCCCCACTGACTGGGAAAGCAAGAATTTCAAGTCAGTATCACCTGTCAAGGTCCAATTAAGAAGCAACCGGAAGGGCTAACGAATGTGGTCCTGCTAATAAGCTGCTCCAGGGGCACCTGGGTGGCTCAGTTGGTTAAGTGTCCAACTTCTGCTCGGGTTATGATCTTGCAGTTTGTGAGTTCGAGCCCCGGCGTCAGGCTCTGTGCTGGCAGTTCAGAGCCTAGAGTTGCTTCAGATTCTGTGTCTCCCTCTCTTTCTGTCCCTCCCCCGCTCACATTGTCTCCCTCTCTCTCTCTCAAAAATAAACATTAAAAACAATTTAAAAAAATAAGCTGCTCCCATGCTTGACCAAAAATGAGGCACTATTGGAATTGTAATCAGCAGGAAATGTTATTTTTCCTCGTGAGAGTCTAATAGCGCCACGTTCCTCCTGTGTTTCCCCTTCTCAGCTTTGACCGAAGTCCTCTCGTGTTCTGTACTGAGACACCACTGAGGAAAGAGCATTGCACCCAAGGAGCTTTGCTGTCATGCTGGGGCCAGGGTACAAGCGAACAGAAACAAAGGACAGATGCCCATGCCGTACACCCCCAGGTGCTGAAGCCCGCCTCCCCCCCCCAGCTTAGGGCTACCAGACTAAGGGTAAGGATCTGGGCTGTCCATCCCTTCCTTCCTTGAGGGGCTCCTTCACCCTGGACCCTTCACCTCCTCTCTCTGGACCTCAGTGTCCTCACTGCTCAAGACCATGGATCTCACTACCTAATCCCTAAGATTTCTTCCAGAACTAAATGAATCCATGAGTCAAAGGGGAAATGGAGAAAGATGGAAGTGTAGGTGGAAGACCATGAATCTGACTGGGACATTTTGTGTTACAAAATGTGTGTGTCTAGGGCCATCAAGTGTTGACAGCAAGAAATAAAGAACGGGAAGGAGGGTTAAAGGTCGGGGTGGTGGGAGATGCCGTCCCAGCGAAGGGAGCTGGGAAACGGGAGAGGGGCTGTGAGGGTCCAGGCTGGAGGAGCTGGCCGAGCACTTGCGCAGTAGGTGTAGACAATCCCTGCACGTTAGCTCAGCAGGGCGTGGGAGGGACCGGACCGTGTGGCGGGGGGCCGTGGGGTCAAGTGATGTGGTTTTCATGGTAAGGGAGCCCTAGACACGCTTGAAAGCAGCGGAGAGAAGAGAAGGGGGAGGGCGGGATATCCCTGTCCTTAGAAAGAGAGGGGGCAGGGCTAGAGCAAGATCTCACTCCCCGGGAGGAGGGAGGCCAGGAGCTCAGCTGGGGGGGGGGTAGCATTCCAGAGCGTGAGGGGCCCCTTCTTCCTTCCTCTCCAGAGACGGTTAGGTTAGGACGGTTAGGACGCCAGGAAAGGCAGATACCCCGAGAACCAGGGGGGAAGAAAGGAGCCTGCGTTTGCAGTGAGGAACACTCAAGTGGCCCCGAGCAGGAGACACACCTATGCCAGTGTCAAGGTCACTAGCTCTGAACTATCTCCTTGGGAGGCTTCCTAGGACCCTGACGGGTTGAACTGCTGGTTTATCAGACTTTCCCAGGAAAGAATGTATGTTAAAAACAGATTCCCAGACTGCACCTCCAGCCTTCTGAGGATATATGGTTGCAGACTGTAACCGTTAAGGCTCCACAGATGATTCTGATCCTGAGACTCGGTCCCAGGTCCCAGAGGTCCGGCCTCCAGCCTAGGAGGTAGAGAGGCACTTGCTGAAATGTGGCGGTGTAAACCCTGGGGAAGGCTGTGGCCATGCCTGAGCCCCCGGGAATTACCAGTTAGTTCTCTCAGGCTACACTGCAGTGGAGGTAGAAGGAAAGGGGGTGAGGTAGAGCTCGGCTTTCCACCAGCCTGGTTTCTTCCTGCAATGGCCTCGGCAAGGTCGAGGAGGGGTGCACTCAGCCCCAATGAGACTGGATTCCGGGTTCCACCATTACCAGCATGTTTGAGTTAATTTTTCTAAATGGTACTAATAAGGACGATAAAGGAAATCCACAGGTAATCCAAACATCTCAAGGTAAGTAACCGTTTGTCTCCTGACCTGTAATTAATATCAAAAGCATTTATAAACTCCCGAATTCCGAATTCCGCTCTATGGGCTGGGACGCTTCGCTAGGCAGTTTCCTATCTGAAGTATTTGTTGGGCTTGAGGGAAGTGGCTGTACCACAAGAGGCAAACAGTGACAAGTGAAAAGGTATTATTGTAATGGACAGTTGTTACCCTTTCAGAATGTTAAACTTAAGGCGTGTAGTTCAACATCCTCTCATGTTCTGTTTTTCACAATGTATTTATGCAGACACCTGGGTCCTTACACAGAACTAACTTGGGCATCCTGCATTAATCCTTGAGGTTCTTACATATTTTGATCAATGGGGCGCCCGGGTGGCTCAGTTGGCTAAGCATTTGACTTCGGCTCAGGTCACGATCTCTCTGCCGTTTGTGAGTTTCAGCCCCGCATCGAGCTCTGTGCTGACAGCTCAGAGCCTGGAGCCTGCTTCCGCTTGTGTCTCCCTTTCTCTCTCTGCCCCTCCCACACTCACACTCTGTCTCTCTAAAAAATAAATAAACATTTAAAAAAATTAATATTTAAAAAAATTGTTTTAATGTTTTTTTTAAATTTATTTCTAGGAGAGAGAGAGAGAGAGACAGCGTGAGCAGGGGAGGGTCAGAGAGAGAGGGAGTCACAGACTCCGAAACAGGCTCCAGGCTCTGAGCTGGCAGTCAGCACAGAGCCTGACACGGGGCTTGAACCCACGAACCGCGAGATCATGACCTAAGTGAAAGTCGGACGCTCAACCGACTAAGCCACCCAGGCGCCCCCAAAATTAATATTTTTTGATTAAAAAACGACTTCTTAAAAATAGCAACCAGCTCCATTGTGAATTAGATTTGAACACCTCTGCCATCCTGAAAGTTCTTGAGACTTCACGTGTCTCCATAAAGACATGGAGATCGAGGGACGCCTGGCTGGCTCAATTGGTGGAACATGTGACTCTCGATCTTGGGGTTGTGAGTTTGAGCCCCACATTGGGTGTAGAGATTACTTAAAAATAAAGTCTTTAGAAAAAAAAAGACACCAAGATTGAGAAAGACAATCAACAGAGACAAAGTATGATATTTCCTTTCCTGCCAAATTTCAAATATGGACCTTGAACATCTTCAAATCTAAGAGGAGAATGGACAGATAAATGCCAGAGTTTTTTTTTTAAATTTTTTAAATGTTTCATTTATTTCTGAGAGAGAGAGAGAGCAGGGGAAGGTCAGAGAGAGAGGGAGACACAGAACCTGAAGCAGGCACCAGGCTCTGAACTGTCAGCACAGAGCCCGACGCGGGGCTGGAACCCACAAACCGTGAGATCATGACCTGAGCCAAAGTCGGACACCTAACCGACTGAGCCACCCAGGCGCCCCAAATGCCAGTGGTTCTTACCGGCTTAGTATTGTGTGGGAGGTGCTGACTTGCTTTTCCCAAGCCTGAGTAGGGAGGAGGGAAACAGATATGGAGAGAAAAGGCAAGGGACAGCTGGTCCTGAGAGGAGAGGGGCTGGTAGTGACCTCACCCTCACGCTGAGTGCTGAGGTCCTCCTTCATGCCTGGCCTCCCCCCTCCCTCTTTAATTTCCTCTTTGCCTTTCTTGTAGCCTGGTAACCGTACCTGTATCCCCACCTGCCTACTCATCCTTGGGCCACCGTCTCTGGTGTGCTTTTACAGGAGATGCTGGAGTGAGAAGAGCTACCAGATCCAAAGCAGATGATTCTCTGGTGGTGGAATTTTAGGCTCTGAGCGCGGGAGATATTTCAGGGCCCCAGGGATAGGTGGGGGAACCCACGGGAGCCTCCCCAGAGCCTCTGAGTCTTACCACCCAGGCAGCTCCCTACCTCCAGCTGCTTCCTGCCACCCCAGCCAGTGGCAGGCAGCCAGGAGCGGCTCGCTCGTGTGGCTTCCTTAATTTAAATGTCCATCTGGCTTGCAGGAAGTTCAGGGTCTCCCTCCAGAAGCTAACAGTGAAGGCCCAGGCAATCGAAAGGGATGCCAGCCATCCCAGTCCTCAGGATCTTCCCTCCCGGGGAGGGACTTTGCAGGCAGGTTTCCAAAGATGCCTTCCTTCTACCAGTTAAAAGGATCAGACTGAATCTGGTCACAATCGGTATTTTGAAACCTTCTCCCTTTGCACTTAGAGAATCTTTGGCCTGGCCCTGCTTGCCAGTGATGGCTGCTGACAGTGACCCAGACAGACAGAGTTCACTCATTTGCTCCAAATACCAAGCGCATAAATATTTACTTCGGTCTAAGCCAGATCGGTGTGTATCTTTTATGTGGTGGGAAAGAGGCACGAACCAGGTAGACTGGCAGTTGGGCCAGGAAGGGGAGAGGGAGGGGAGCTTCTTCTCTGGGGAGCAGCCATCTAAGAGCTGGCGGAAGTAAGAGAGGGAGGTGTGCAGTGGGGGTACTCGGGCGTTGGGTGGCCCGAGCCGGGCGCGCAAGGGGGGAGACTGCGGGCGCTGCAAGGACTGAGACCCTCGGGCCACTCGCACCAGCGGCTGCCAGGGCCGGAGGGCCCCCTGCGGCATCCTCTCTGCTGTTTGAAGCGGTGTGATCCCACCTTGTCCGAGGGAAGGAGTCCCACCTAGTGAAGGAGGGTACTGACCACAGCCCTTGCCTCCTGCCCCAGGCCGGCAGTGCCACCTCCCGAGGACTGGGTTCTAGAGTCCATGCTGCCAAGAAAGCAGACCTGATGTAGGTCGTGCGGGAGACAAGTGTCTTCTACACGAGTAGCACTCACACCCCACTCACACCCCAGGCCCCCAGCCGAGACCCACTGCAATCTTATTTCCAGTCCCATTGGGGTCAGGGAGGGGCTGGCCTGGAGCAGGGAAGGATGTTCTGAGCAGCCGACCCCGCAGGTATAAACTCGGATCCCGGAGCCCCAGGGTGCCATCTGTTCTGTCCCCTAACCCCTCACCACTCAGGCTGTTCCAAGAAGGGGACCCACCTAACCCAGGGCTGTTTCTGGGACTTCCCACTTGACCTCTGCTCTGCTCCAAAGGGCGCCTGCGGGAGACAGAAGGAAAGAGATGGAAGGAACTTATTTGACCCTTGTTTCTAACTAAGGGAGGTGTTCCTCTTCTCCTGAACCAAGCCCAGCAGCCCCCTCCTCCCTGGTGTCGCTCCAGAGGCGCAGGCATGGAGGTTGGGGTGGAGTTGAGGTCTCCTGTGGGTCAGGAGGGAACGCCTTCTCCAGCAGAACCCAGCTTTAGGAGCACAGTGCTGGTAGCATAGATTCCTGAGTTCAGTCCTCGGGAAAAGCTTTGGGATCAGGGGAGTTTCCATGGCTACTAACGAGGGCATGTGGTCAATTGCACTGTACTGTATATACAGGTGTTTATTTTTATTTTTTTTTATTTTTTATTTTTATTATTTTTTAAATGTTTTATTTATTTCTAGGAGAGAGAGAGAGAGACAGCGTGAGCAGGGGAGGGTCAGAGAGAGAGGGAGTCACAGACTGAAACAGGCTCCAGGCTCTGAGCTGGCAGTCAGCACAGAGCCCGACGCGGGGCTCGAACCCACGAACCATGAGATCATGACCTAAGC
Organism: Crocuta crocuta; assembly: GCF_008692635.1. Lineage (NCBI taxonomy): Eukaryota > Metazoa > Chordata > Mammalia > Carnivora > Hyaenidae > Crocuta > Crocuta crocuta. The sequence continues at coordinate 7,652,941 of NW_027529427.1, read as the reverse complement.
GAAAGTCGGACGCTTAACCGACTAAGCCACCCAGGTGCCCCCAGATGTTCATTTTTATAAATAGTCTATCGGCATTTGGTGTGAGAAAGTATGTGGAGGGTTACCTGCCTTAGTCCAGGACTGACTTCTGTGAGGGAATTATAATAATATCAGGACAATAGTAATAACCACTTCTAATACAACGTTTACAGTGTGCTAAGGGATTTAATCCTCACAACAACGCTCTGAGGTTGGCGCTCTTATTATCGCATTTCACAGATGAGAAAACTGAGGTCAAGTTACCTACACACAACTCCGCAGCCAGCAGGGGTCCAGGTCAGCTGTGTGCTGGCTGTGGAAGAGCCTGTCAGGAGAGAGAACGAGGAGGTTGGGTCAAACTGGTTGGGTCAAACTCTCTGCCCCAGACCACCACAGACCAATAGGAAGGTAGTCTCCTTTCCTACCTCTTATAGTCATTCAGCGACAGGAAATCTACTCTGGCCCCAATTCTATAAATCATGGGAGAAGAAAGAGGGGGGCTGGAGACAACTTGAGAAAAATGCGGAAGATAAAATGCTTTTTATATATAATCTGTTGAAGTTCACAATGAGGCGGGAAACCAATTTTCCCCAAACTAAGGATTGAGGAAAGGGTAGCTCTTTGATCTTACCTCAATCTCTCATCCCGGGGGCTCAGACGTGCTCCTTTTAATAAAGCAATATTGAGGGTGTGTTTGGAATGCCAGGGAACAAATTCCCCGAAGTCTGACCAGGCTGTGAATGAGTCAAATCCATGAGAATTGGCCTCTGAGAGCGTGGGAGGCAGCCATGTCCTTCACTGTAGTCTTACTGTGTCCTTGCTCGCCTCCACCACCAAGATACAAAGGAAGACCCCACCACATCCCAGGGTGGGGAGCTCCCCCTAGTGGCCCAATGGACCCACTTGCTGATGGCCCCTGGGTCTTGCCACAGGAGACAGAAGGAAGCAGATGTTTGAACAAGTCCGGAGTCTGGCCTGAGAGAGAACGGCCCACTTGTAGGTATTACGCCCAAAAGAATTGGAAGCGGGGACTGGAAGGCACATGTGGACACCACGGTTTATAGCAGCAGTATTCGCAATAGCCACACGGTGGAAACGACCACTGATGAATGAGTAAAAAGGAACATTATTCGCTCTTAAAAAGGAAGGAAATTTGACACAGGTTACAACATGGATGACCCTTGAAGACGTTATACCGAGTGAAAGGAGCCAGACACGAGAGGACAGGTTCTGTATAATTCCACTTACAGGAAGTACCGACTTAAACTCTTAAACACAAAAATAGACTTGTGGTTCCCAGAGGTTTGAGGGAAGAGAGAGTGGGTTTTTAATTATTTGATGGGCACAGACTTTCAGTTGGGGATGATGAAAAAGCTCTGGAGATGGATGGTTGCATAACCATGTGAATAGACTTAATGGCACTGAATTGTTCACTCAAGAATGGTTAAAATTGTAGGGGCACCGGGGTGGCTCAGTCAGTTGTGTCTGACTCTTGATTCCAGCTCAGATCGTGGTCTCATGGTTCCTGAGTTTGAGCCTCACATCAGGCTCTGTGCTGACAGCACGGACCCTGCTTGGAATTCTCTGTCTCCCTCTCTGCTCTGTTCTTGCCTGCTCGCTCTCTCCTTCTCTCAAAAATAAAGAAATAAACATTAAAATAAAATAATTAAAAAATGGCTAACATGGTACATTTTATGTTGTGTGTGTTTTACCATAAGAAAAACAAGCAGTAAAAAAAAGAGAAAGTGGGTGCACTCGTTTTCATGGAAAAAACACCACGCCTTTTTACAGGTTCCTGAAAAAAATTTCAAATCGCCCCATTTATGTGTAAATTTCCTGTCCCTGGTCTCAGCCTAATATGAAATCTAAGATGAGTATTGTCTTAAAATCCACTCCGTTTGGAAGAATAAAATGGGATTCACTTGACGTGAAAACTTACTATATAGTTAGAGTGATCGAGACGATACCCTCTTAGGGGAAGGACAGAGTAGAGAACCCAGCAACAGATCCCCAAAAGTGTGTCCAACTGACTTTTTGGTAAAGATACAAAAAGCAATTAATTTGCTGGAGGAAGACTAGCCTTTTCAACAAATGGTCAGTGCTGGAGCTGCGGGATATCTGTAGATTAAAAATGTGAACCCCAACCTAAATCTCACACTTTATACAAAACGAATGCGTTTGTCATTAACTACTAGGGAAATGCCAATTAAAAGCACCATGAGCTATCCCTGCTCACATATGAATGAGTAGCGCAAGTACAAATAAGTGAAAACAGCAAATGCTGGCAGAATGTGGAGGAACTGGCTTTCTCATACATTGCCTGGGAATATATAAAGTGGTACAGCCCCTCTGGAAAATAGTTTGGCAGTTTCTTAAAAACCTAAACATACACTGACCACGCAATGCACAATTGCACACCTGGTCATTTATCCCAGAGAAATGAAAACTTCTGCTTACACAGAAACCTGTATGTGAGAGTTCACAGCGGCTCTATTTGTAAGAGCCCCAAATGGGGAACAGTCCAGATATCCTTCAGTAGGTGACCATTGACACAAACTGTGGTATATCCACACCACAGAATACTACTCAGCAATTAACAAGGAACCGACTATTGGAATGTGCAACAATTTGGATGGATCTCAGAGGCATTATGCAGAGAAGAGCCAAACTCAAAAGGTTACCTGCTGCATGATTCCATTCATATAAAAGTCTCAAACGGATAAAATTATAAAAATGAGACTGGATTAGTGGGTCAGGGGTTAAGGATGAGGTGGGCAGGAGGGGGATATGTGTGGCTAGTAAGGGAAACGTAAGGGGGCAGCAATGAAGCAATTCTCTATCTTGACTGACAGCAATTTACACGTGACAACGTTGCATGGAAACACACATGCATGCAAATGAGCACACTGGTGAAATCTGGGTAAGGCCCGTAGCTCGCACCATCTTAGTTTCCTGGTTTCACTATTGTGCTATAGTTATGTAAGATGTGGCCACTGGCGGAAACTAGGTGAAGGGTACAGGGGACCTCTCTGTACTATTTTTGTAACTTCCTGTGAGTCTTATAATCATTAAATAAATTAAAAAGAAAAAGACTGGAAAAAATGCACTTAGCTCTTCAAGAGACGAGGAGGAAAATGGAAGTAAGTGTGATGGGAACATTTAACCCTTTGCGCGGACCTGAGCCAGGCTCTCTCCAAGGATCCTCCCTTGACCTCCTCATGGCCCTGCAAAGTGTATATTATTATCCCATTTTACAGAGAGGGAGACCAAGGCCCAAAGTGGCAGAACTGTGTTTCAGACCAAGTGTGTCTGACTTTATTTTTATTTATTTATTAAAAAAAATTTTTTTTTTACTCTTTATTTTTGAGAGGGAGAGAGACAGAATGCAAGCAGGGGAGGGGCAGAGAGAGACACACACACAGAATCCAAAGCAGACTCCAGGCTCTGAGCTGTCAGCACAGAGCCTGACATGGGGCTCGAACTCACAAACTGCGAGATCATGACCTGAGCCAAAGTCAGATGCTTAACTGACTGAGCCACTCAGGTGCCCCCAAGTGTGTCTGACTTTAAAGCCTGTCCTTTTTTAGGGAGCTGAAATGCACACGAGCTTTTGAGGTTGAGTGTGTGAGGAGGAATAAATGGTCATCTTTGCTTTGCCTGCCAAACTTACCACCACTCAGAAATGAGCCCTGTGCACGTATTTCAGGCATCATGAATTGCATGGCTCACTCCTCAGGCTATCCTGTTTGATGGCATCCATGTAAGCTAATCAGAACAAATCCTTGCCTCTGAAAGCTTAGGAACGTTCTTCGATACCACTTTTGCATGTTACTCTCCTACCCAGAAGTCTCGGTGGCCGCTGAGAATGAATCTGAATCACTGGGCTGAATCGTTGACTTGGTGCTTGGGCACTGGAGGCCCTGACCAACTGTCTCCTTCAGAATGTCCAGGGGGTGCCTGGGTGGCTCCGCCAGCTGAGCTTTCAACTCTTGATTTTGGCTCAGGTCATGATCTCGTGGGGTTCATGGGATCAAGCCCCGAGTCGGGCTCTGTGCTGACAGCACAGAGTCTCCTTGGGATTCTTTCTCTCTCTTTCTCTCTGCCCCTCTCCTGCTCACATGTACATGCATGCACACACACTCTTTCTCTCAAAATTAATAGAAAGCTTAAAAAAAAAATAAAAGAAATGTCCGGTGCTTCCTTCCGCTGCTGTCCATATGAACTGCCTCCTCTAGCTGAAATATTTTTTTTTTAATATTTTTATTTTTATTTCAAAGAGAGAGAGAGAGAGTGTGAGCAGGGGAGGGTCAGAGAGAGAGGGAGTCACAGACTGAAACAGGCTCCAGGCTCTGAGCTGGCAGCACAGAGCCCGACGCGGGGCTCGAACCCACGAACCGTGAGATCATGACCTAAGCAAAAGTCGGATGCTTAACCGACTAAGCCACCCAGGTGCCCCATCGCTGAAATATTTTATGGTCCCAGACTGACTTACACACAGCATTGCTCCCAGAGATACTTACACTGCTTCTTAGCCTGTCTAGCCTCAATTCATCTTCACAGTCCTCACTGTTGGCAAAGCCCACTCTGCCTACCCCAACACTCAAGAAATTTTGTCTCTACTTAGCACATAGTAGACGCTCAGCACAGGCATGTTGAAAAAGTGAATTATGACCTTTTTACATATGGGTCTCTGTTGACACTGAATGTCTATTTATATTTTGTTTTATAGAAATGGTAAGTTCCTTAGCGTATTGGCTTGCTTTGTATTCTCAACAACCCTTAACCCAATTTGTTAACTGATTTTAAAACAGCCACTAGGGGCACCTGGGTGGCTGGCAGTTAAGCTTCTGACTTTTGATTTCAGCTCAGGTCAGGATCTCACGGGTTCCTGACTTGGAGCCCTGCATCGGGCTCCATCAGGCTCTATGCTGACAGCACGGAGTCTGCTTGGGGTTCTCTCTCTCTCTGTCTCCACCCCTCTCCTCTCTCTCAAAATAAAGAAATAAACATTTAAAAAATAAGTAGAACAGTCACTAAGAATGAGAGCTTATTTTCACACCCACGACTGGATACCCATCTTTACCCCTGGTCACCTATTTGGATGAAACTGCCTCAGACACAGTCACTGCTGAGGGTATTGGTGGCTTGAAGTCCAGCCACCAATGATGTTCTAATTCTTTCTTCTCTTCTTTCATGGAGAATTCCGAGTTGCAAAGGTCCCCAATGTGCAATATCTTCACCGAAAGCCAACTCCTACCCCTCTCTTCATGATTATTTCCTTCAGCAATTATAACCTTCCTTGGGGGGCTGACTTGGCTCCTTCAGTTTCAAGACTTGAGTCTGGAACGAACTCAGACACCAGCACTTAGCCGCGGTCATCCATCTCTCGGGATGAGCACATTAGGAGGGGGCTATAGAACGTGTAACCGAAGAAGAATTAGTGGCTGGGGAAAGGGCTGGGCTGTTGCTGAGTGGGCCTGATCTCATCGCCTTTCATAACATAAGTCAGGGCTGAGGCTCAGAGGGAGACAGGCCAGCAGGAGGAGAGTGTTTGTGAAACTCAGATGCTTGGAGTAGCAGCTTGTGTCAAAGGCAGTGAGTGGGAAAGGCCGCCTCTCCTTTCTATCTGCACGTTCTCTTGGAGGATTCTTGAGCCAATAAGCTGTAGTGGGCATCTGCTCAGGGGTGCCGTTGAGATGGAAGTTCTGGGTGTTCCTGAGCCTTAATCCTCCGGGCTCAGCCTGGGGTTCTGCCATCGACATCGCTCCCCAGAGAAACACATGTGAGAGGCTTTCAGGAAGGATTCAGCACATGTGTCAACACCAAGGTCTCTAGTGTCCCGCCCGTTCTCTGATCAGGCAGAAGAAGCAGACCCAACATCACAACTTAGAGATTAAAGTGGCTTTGTAGGGTGAGGGAGGGGGAAGGGTGGCTGACTCTCTACCTCTACCCTCATCGGTTGGGTCAGATCCAGGGTGTCCGAAGGAATAGGTGAATTCCCTGGAAAGGTGTTGCCAGAAGGTACGTTTCCCTCCTCTCCAGCGTGATGCAGACTCACGCAGCTCGTAACTGATAACATGCCGCCTGACCTGCGTGTGAGCCCAGTAACTTCTCAGGAATCCTAGCCAACGTCCAGAATTTCAACAAGAGGAAAATGATGGTCTCCCTCAGATTTTTCTCTAGACTAAGGGTCAACTATACCTCAGGGGTGGAATCCAGACGACTACCTATTTTTGTGTGGCCTGCAAGCGAAAAATGGCTTTTACGGTTTTCAATGGTTGGAAAAAATTTTTTTGAAGACAGATATTTCATGACATGTGAAAATTATATGAAATTCCAATTTCAGTGTCTACAAATAAAGTTTTATTGAAACACGTGCATTTGTTTATACATTGCTTATGGCTGGTGTAGTGCTGTAGCTGCATGGCTAAGCCGTTGTATTAGAGACTGTCTGGACCTGAGAGCCAGCCTGGCTACCAAATTTGCAGTGCAAAGTGAAAATGTGGGGGCGCTTTGTTAAAAATTATTAAGAATTCCATCATGGCAACAATAGAGCATTAAACCAGGTGTGATAGTCTGTCCAAAGCCAGGGTCCTGTGGCTGCCCAGGAAGCCAGCATTGACTAAAATATTTACTCTCTGGCTGCTTACAGAAAAAGTTTGCTACCCTCTGCTCTAGGGATTCAAACACCAACTTAAAAAAAAAATGAGGTCGCCTGAGTGGCTCGGTTGGTTAAACGTCCGACTTCAGCTCAGGTCATGATCTCACAGTTTGTGAGTTTCAGCCCTGCACTGGGCTCTGGGCTGATGGCTCAGAGCCTGGGGCCTGTTTCAGATTCTCTCTCTCTCTCTCTCTCTCTCTCTCTGCTTTTCCATCACTCGTGCTCTGTTTTTCTCTCTCTCTCTCAAAAATATACATTAAAGAAAATTTTAAAAAAAGGTTAATGTTAGTCTCCAGCAAAAAACTTTGACAAGTTACTAAATTGTTTCTGGACACTTTGAAAATAAATTATTACATACTAGGACTCAGTTTGGAGTAACTAAAAATCAATCCAAATTAGACTCATTTTCTTTTTTTTAATGTTTATTTATTAAAAGTTTTAAAATGTTTTATTTATTTCTGAGAGAGAGAGAGAGCGAGAGAGAGAGAGAGAGAGAGAGAGAGAGAGAGAGAGTGTGAGCAGGGGAGGGGCAGAGGGAGAGGGAGACACAGAATCTGAAGCAGGCTCCAGGCTCTGAGCTGGCTGTCAGCACAGAGCTTGATGTGGGGCTCGAACCCACGAACCGTGAGATCATGACCTGAGCCAAAGTCGGATGCTTAACCGACTAAGCCACCCAGGTGCCCCTTATTTATTTTTGAGAGAGAGAGAGAGAAGGAGAGAGAGAGTTGCAAGTGGGGGAGGGGCAGAGAGAGAGGGAGACACAGATCTGAAGCAGGCTTCAGGATCAGATTTAGAATCTGAAGCAGGCTCCATCACAGAGCCCAATGTGGGGCTTGAACTCCTGAACTGTGAGATCATGACCTGAACAGAAATCAAGAGTTGGACCCTTAATCAACTGAGCCACTCCAGTGTCCCAAAAGCATAAATATTTTTCAGTCTTCTTATTTCTCAGATACCATGATAATTCATTTGAAAGACTATTCCATATAATTTTATAAGGTTAGAAAGTTATTTTTGAAAGTTATTTCAAAGTTATTTGGGCTTTTTTTTTCCCCTCAAGCCATTTCAGGGGGTCTCTGTGAAGCTGAATACATATTAACATTTTTGTCAGATACAGTAATTGAATTTGGTGCAAACCTAGGTAGCAGATATAGTTTATGGTTTCAAAACGGGGAAGGGGTAAATCCCTATCTAATCCCCACAGGTTCATAGCTACACATTGTAGTCACTGACAATTGTAGAATCTAAGTGAACATTATAGTTTGGAAGCTGCACACAGTGTTTTGCATTTTCCATGAGATATCATCAGCTTATTAAATAAAGGTGAGATGCAGTTTGCATAGGAGGCCCTGATGGGGTCTCCGTTTCTAAGTGCAGTAAGTAATATTGATCTTTGCTATTTCTGGTAGAACAGATTTATTCTTGCTGAGGTAGAAAGAAAGGGCTGGGGGATGGGTATCCAGGCTCAGCCCATGTCTCGCCTCTAACTGACTGGCTCTCCGGGTGACTTTAGAGAAGATGTGCTCTTCTTTGCCTGCGGACTGGGAGGTTCCCTGAGCAGCGAGGCCCGATGTGGGGCTCCGATAGGGGGAAGAACCGGCTGCAGCGGGGAGACTCTAGCCCGTGTCCAGGTTGGCTGGAGCCGGGCCACCCAGCCCGGGGGTCTCCCGTGCCAAGCTGGAGGAAGCCCGTGGCTGAAGAGCCGGGGCCTGGGTGCTGCCAAAGTGGGATCTTGACCACATTGCCGATTATTTCTAGACCCTCTTCTGTTTATCTTTTGCTTTTTTTTTTTTTAAATGTTTTTATTTATTTCTAGGAGAGAGAGACAGCGTGAGCAGGGGAGGGACAGAGAGAGAGGGAGTCACAGACTGAAACAGGCTCCAGGCTCCGAGCTGGCAGTCAGCACAGAGCCCGACGCGGGGCTCGAACCCACAAACCGCGAGATCATGACCTAAGCGAAAGTCGGAAAGTCGGACGCTTAACCGACTAAGCCACCCAGGCGCCCCATATCTTTTGCTTTTTTAACGTTTATTTATTATTATTTTTTTGAGAGAGAGACAGAGACAGTGTGAGTGGGGGAGGGGCGGAGAGAGGGGAGAGGAGACAGAGAATCCCAAGCAGGCTTCGCACTGTCAGCAGAGTCCCATGTGGGGCTCGAACCCACAAAACCATGAGATCGTGACCTGGACTGAAACCAAGAGTCGAACGCTTAACCGACTGAGCCACCCAAATAACTCCTCTTCTGTTTAAAACGAAAAGAGTGGACAGGATTATTTCCAAGGTCCTTTCCAGCTCTCATTATCTATGAACCTGTAAGGAAGAGTTTTCTAATGTAAAAATCTGTTCAAAAATAGGACTGGCTGATTTAGAGAGTAAGAGGGGAAGTTAGGGCGACCCCCACTGTTCTCTGACGATGCCCTTAATCTAAAGCAGCCTTTCTTTAATAGAAAGTGAATTCCTCAGGAGCGTGCTGCTCTAAACCAAACAAATCTAATAAAAGGTAGTTGATTCAACCTCGTTGTGCCCTGTTTCCCATTTAGAAAAATAGAAGAAGCCCTCAGGTATATTTTTAGAGTAGACAGGAGGGAGCAAGAGTGGCCAGACAGCCTGGGCGTCCGGGATGGAAGTCCCTGGGCTGCTTGGGGAAACGGCCAGGGGCTGGCATGGTGCGGCCTGAGCTTTTCAGTGTTCCAGAGACACCAGCTTTAAAGGGACCAGTGCTGAGCGAAGGAGGCAGGAGGCCCGAAGAGCAGTGACCAGGTCAGTGGAGAGGCCTTGGTGCCAGGCTGATGAGTTCAGGCTTTATCCTTGGCTGAAAGGAGCCTTTGAAAGATTCTAGACCGGGGAGTGACAAGGACCAAAGCAGTGTCCAAGACTGTAAGAATTTGGTATGGGGGTAGCTTTTAAAATTAAAAAAAATTGTGGTAAAAGATACATAACATAGAATTTATAATTTTAACCATTCGTAGTTATACGGTGCGGTGGTACTGAGTATCACAATGCTGTATAAACGTGCAGGACAGTCTACACCCAAAACTTTTTCAGTATTCCCAAGAAAAACGCTAAGAAAAACTCTTCTATTTTCTGTTTGTATTCATTACTATTATTATTATTATTACTACTATTTAAGATTTTATTTTATTTTTTAAAGTTTATTTAGTTTGAGGAGGGGTTGCAGAGAGAGAGGGTGAGAGAGACAATCCCAAGCACCGTTGTCTCAGAGAAGGAGGGAAGGCTCAAACTCAAAAATCATGAGAGCGTGAACTAAGCCGAAATCAAGGGTCAGAAGCTTAACTGACTGAGCCACCCAGGTGCCCCTAAGATTTTACTTTTAAGTAATCTTTACACCCAACATGGGGCTTGAACCCACAACCCCGAGACGAGAATCACAGGCTCAGGGCACCTGGGTGGCTCAGTTCGTTGAACGCTCGATTCTTGAACAACTAACTCTTGATTTTGGCTCAGATCATGATGCCAGCATCGTGGGATGGAGCTGAGCATGGAGCCTGCTTAAGATTCTCCCTCCCTTTCTAGCTCCCTCCGCCCCTCCCCCACCCTAAAGAAAAGTCACGCGCTCTACTGACCGATCTAGCCAGGTGCCCCCAGATTTATTATTTTTAATTAACTTTTTATTGTGATAACAGTTTCTTAACACAAAAATGACCATTCTAACCCTGTTTAAGTGTGCAGTTCAGTGGCATTAAGCACATCCACATTGTGGTCCCACCACGGCTACCATTCATCTTCCCAAATTGTAACTCTGTGCCCATTAAACACTGACTCCCCTTCTGCCCTTCCTCCAGGCCCTGGTGACCTCTTATCTACTTTCCGTCTCTGTGAAGTTCCCTGTTCTAGGTCCCCCATAAACGAGGAATCACACAGCCTTTGTCCTTTTGTGTCCCCCTAATCACTCAGCATAATGTCTTCAAGGTTCAGCCACATTGTAGCCTGAGTCAGAACTGTCTGCCTTTTTAAGGCTGAATCATATTCCACTGAGAGGTATTTTGTTGATGCATTCATCCATTGCTGAGTGCTGGGCTTGTTTCCACCTTCTGGCTATTGTGAATAATGCTGCACAAGTGTACAAATATCTCTTTGACACTCTGCCTTCAGTTCTCTGGGGGGTAAATACCCAGAAGTGGGATTGCTGGATCCTATGGTAATTGTATGTTTAATTTTTTTTAGGTAGGCTCCATGCCCAGCGTGGGGTCCAACATGGGGCTTGAGCTCACGATCCTGAAATCGAGACCTGGACTGAGATCAAGAGTCGGACGCTTCACTGAGCCACACAGGTGCCACTGTGTTTAATTTTTTGAGGAACCACCATACTGTCTGAGGGGAGCCTTTGAAAGTGCACCATGGGCTGCATCCAGAGAAGATGAGGAAGACCCGTGGAAGGTGGAAAGGAAGGAGCCTGGGCTGAGGGCCAGGCAGGTGTAGACCCCCATCCATCAGGTCATGGCCAGGATGCGAGGCGCCACGTAAGCAGCATCCCGCTCTGAGCCCCCATTTCCTTTCCATTCATTTATGGAACACATTTTTATTGAACACCTAGAATGCTCCAGCCACTCTTCTAAGCACTTTTGATAAAACACATGTGGGCCGTGTTCTTGTTCAGCATCTGTATGAAACGTGGACAGTGATCTCAGGAACATATGAAGGGGCTCGCTCAGTGTCTGACTCATCGTAAGCACATAATAAAGGCTTCTTTCCTTCCCTTTAATTCGGCAGCTGGATGATCAAGGATGCTGTCTGTTCTCATAGAAGTAACCTCCTGTTGAGGTATTCGGGTAAATAACTCTCTTCTAATTCTCATTTTGAAAATTCACAGAGGGCCACTGTGAAAAACAACAACCCCAAGGGGTGCTTTGTGTGAACCGAGAGCAGTCTGTGGTGAAGGGGAGGAGGAGGCAGGTGCTGGCGGCCACACTGGTTCGCTGGTTCGGGTCAGCTTGCCGCCTCTGGGCTGGGAGGCGTCAGGAGGCGCAGCAGGGAGCTGGCCAGGCCCAGGTTTGCCCTGGTAACTAAAGTAACCCACGGTCAACAGCGGCTGACGCAAACCTGGAAACAGACACATATCACCAAACCTCAAAAGGCAGCCCAAGAAAAGCTGGTGAGAGGCACAGCACGCAAATGATGGAGTTTCTCCACCAACCCGGCCCAGCTGCCAACAGCTGGGATTGTGCATTCTGGAGACTCAGGACACATTCCTTCCCAGGCCTGCTGGGAACACATCAGACCTTGAAGCCATCCCCGGTCCTCACCTGCATATAGCGACCTCCAGCCTGCAGACCAGTGCAATCCCCAGCCCCTGGGGTTCCCGGATCCTACCTATGGAGGAAGAGAAGAAAACTTTTTTTTTTTTTTGGTGGTGGGATCTTTTCAGGCAAAGGGAGAAACTGGAAGAGAAAGAAAATAAGGGCAGCTTCTGGGAAAGGCTAGGCAGGTTTGGGGAGGAGAAGCTGTCCCCATGGGGCAGATTAGTGGCAGGTATGGGTTAGGAGGGCTTAGGTAGAGCAGCCCAGCCTTCCTTTGCTCACAGGCTATCTCCCAGCTGTCAAGAGCAAGTGTGACCCATCACTACAGCCTGTGTGCGCCACCTCCGGGCCCCCACTTACCATGTGGGGCTCAGGGCACACACCTCTCCTCTCTTCCTCTCTCTCTCAGGGGGGAGAATTCAAAGAAACTCCAGGAGGAAGTAATTACATTTAATAGAAGCCCTGCTTTGCAGACACAGATATCCAGGCAAGAATATTTAATCGCTATTTACAGAGACACCCACAAACACACGTCCATGGGAAATTGTTCCGAGGGGATTAGATGGAGACCCGCCAGACCCGCCCCCGCGTCTCAGATCTTTGAAGGTTGCAGAGATTCTGGGCAAAGTCTCTTGGTGCTCCCAGGAGATTATATGAAGGAGATTTAGAAGAATGCTATGGCCAGTCCCAAGCTGTGCTGATGAGTTTTTAAAAAATACATTTTATTTTATTATTATAGTAATCTCTACACCCCAACGTGTGGCTCAAACTCACGACGCTGAGATCAAGAGTCTCTGCTCTATTAACGGAGCCACCAGGTGCCCCTGTGCTGATGATTTTAACATGTCATAATAAAGCCAATATTTTCATTAAGGTAGGAAAGATGGGTGAAGTCTAACTGGCCAGGAGAAGCCCGGAGTAGTCCGGTGTCTACTGACCGAGGCTCCTTCCCTTCTTCCCCCAACCAGTATTGGCTGTGAGTCCTCACCGGCCCCCTCAGGTCAGAGAGCCCACAGGGGCCATATGTCATATGGAACTGGATGGCTTTCCCCAAGCACCACAGGGCTCTGCAGAGGCGGGCTCCTGTCCTTGGCCAGCCTGTGTCAGAGACCGGAGATGAATGAGACTCTTCAAGTTCAATGACAGAAAGTCACAAGAGACTCTAGTGGTACAGAAATATCCTCAGGAGCTGAGATGGATGGAGGACAGGAGCTGGGCTAAGTGTTAGTGACGTGCCCGGGTCTGGCAGAGCCTTTGTGGGAAGACATCTTGGAGCTGAGCTGGGCTGGAGCTGGGTGGTTCCTCTGTGCTCTACAGTCTCTGCCTCTCCGTCCCCTGCACGCTGATCCCGTCCTCAGTTACGCTGCTCACTGCTGATCCATGTCTTTGTTCTGACCCCTCCGCTGGGTTCAGAACTCCACGCACACAGCAATTTTGTTCCTATTTCTGTGTCTTGTGGGCATAGTCCCTGCCCCCCGCAGAGGGGCAGCTGATCTTGGGAGGAGGGAGGCTGCCTCAGGTTGGGTGGCCGAGCAGCTGGGGCTTCCCTCTCCTGCTTGTCTCTCAAATGCTACTCGGTGGGTGATTTGGGCCAGTTCTGAGACTGGCTGAACCACACGTTCTGTGCTCTTCCGGGAGTCTTTCAGGTATAAAGGAGGCTCCATTTGGAAAATGGAAATAGTAGGAGGAAAGGTAGAAAGAAAATCAATACCTTGAAGGCCTTACCTGGGCTCCTGCCCCATCTCCTCGCCCAGCCTGGGTGGGTGGCAGGCTCAGCGCTCGGCGGCCCCCCCTCCGCCTCCACAGGTTGGATGGCTTGGCTCACTCCCACTCACTGTCTTCCTCTACTTGATTCCTTCTGGATTAGCTCAGTGTAGCTTTACCCCAAAGACTCTGTCCGGCTTGGCAAGAGTCACACATCGGGCTGTTTGGCTTTTAATAAAGTTTATGATTTAAATCTTGTGCTCTTAACACCTTCTTTGCAAGCCTCCGAGGGAAACAGAAATGTTGAGGTTGTTTACTTATTTCCTTCATAACATGGAGATCCTCACCCTTGGCCAGAGCCTGCGTATACGTGTGTGTATGCGTGTGTGGATTAACACAGGGTCAGGGTGTATGGCTGTATGTATACACATACTCGGCGGGACAGGAGGAACCTTTAGAAAGACTGGCTGCATTTCAGTCCCTGGCAAGTTCCCAAGACTTTAAATGAGCTCTTCAGGAGGAAGATTTTCCTCTGAAGAACTAATACCTGCACTAGATTCTGAGTCGTTGCTTCTTCACCAAGGTCACTGAGGTACAGAAGGAGCCCTTATCGGACTTCTTGGAGCCAGTAGAAGGAAATTAAAGCTCAAAGACACCAGACAACATAAGCAAACAGTTCAGCACAGGGGAGAATAGAGAGGCCCTGGTAAAACCCTCAGATGGGGTCTCGAGGCTCCGAGGTCCAACCGTAGCTGCTTTTCTCCTAGCCGTTGGCGTCCGCGCTGCACTGACAGGGAGCCCGCTGCTCCCCCGCCTGGCCTGGAAGCAAGAAATCTGACGGGGGAGGCGGCCGGCGGGACTCCCCATGACATCAAGTAGCTCTGGCACAGGCTCGTGCTGACCTGTCCTGCCCACAGGGGAAGTTGGGCCCACGACAGATGTCTGTGTGAATATTTCAGGGATTGACACATTTCCAGTGACATGGGCTAGAAGCCGGCCAGCTGTGGAAAAAAAGCGTGTCCCAGAATACGAGCCTCGAGGGAGCCGGCAAGGGAGCGAACCAGCTCAAAAGGCTTTGTAAGCTCTGGAGTATGTGCTGTGGGCCCGCAGGGGACCCAACAGGGAGGCAGACACATTTCCTGCCCTCAGGGGCCTTCCAGGCAGAGGGGACGGGCGAAGAGCAGGCCATAGGTCAGCACGAAAGGAAACGGGGGTCAAAGTGTCCTGTCACCTCTGGGGTTGAATGGGGACAACTAGAGCGCCTTTTGCAAGTTTTAGTCCACGTAGGAGAGCTCAGGGGTACTGGGCCCGGGCTTTGTTTGCACGCTGCGGCCTGGACTCCATGACGTGACGTCCTGGCCAAAGAATCCAACGTCGGGCTCCAGTCTCCCTGGGTCTCTTTTGTCACAGTGACTAACAGGCAGGGCAGACAAAGCCCGCATTCAGGAGCCCATCCCCGCAGGAGGATAACACGGCCCCAGCTGATGAGGCAGGCACATTGGCATCTGGGGTTTTTTCCTCCTCAAGCAGAAGCAATATGATTGTTGGCATCCGGCTCCCCTGGGGGAGGGCGCTGCCGCCCGAGCCGGGGGGCCAGACTCCCAGAAGGCAGGCCCAGAGCTGTCTGATGTGCTTTCCTGAGTTCGGATCAGGGGCAGGGTGAGGAGGTGGGCGGAGATTCTCCCGCTTGAGACTCCCCATTATGCCAGGCCTCAGTTTTCCCATCTGTAGGATTCCACACAGTGGGAAATAGCACTTGTAGGCTCTGGTCAGAGTGAGAAGAGCCTTCAAGCAGACAATGGTCCTGTCTTCAGGTCATGAGGCAAAACAGTATGTAGATTTACTCGTAGGCCACAGGGATAATTCTACCCTACTGGTGGTGGGTGCTGCCCAGCAAGGGGTCCCCAAGCAAGGGATGGCTCCCCCGAGCTGATAAATGCCACAAACAGCAGCTGGCTGCCCCTCGTGCGCTTTCCCCTGTGCTATCTTGCCTCACTTCACCACACACCTGTGAAGTGGACACTGCTATTTCTATTTAAAAAACAAGGGGATGAGGCATCTGGGTGGCTCAGTCGGTTAAGCGTCCGATTTCGGCTCAGATCACGATCTCATGGTTCGTGGGTTCGAGCCCCGCATCGGGCTCTGTGCTGACTGCTAGCTCAGAGCCTAGAGCCCGTTTCAGATTCTTTGTCTTCCTCTCTCTCTGACCCTCCCCTGCTCACACTGCCTCTCTCTCTCTCTCAGAAATAAATAAAACATTAAAAAAAAAAAGAATAAAAAACGAGGGGCTCCTGGGTGGCTCTGTTGGTTACACGTCTGACTCTTGATTTTAGCTCGGATCATGGTCTCATGGTTTGTGAATTCAAGCCCGGGGGGGTCTGGGCTTGCAGTGTGGAGCCTGCTTGGGATTCTCCTCTCTCTCTCTTCCCTTCTGATGCTCTCTCTCGAAATAAGTAAATAAACTTAAAGAAATTAAAAAATGAGAAAACTGAAGGTCAGAGAGGTCTAGTGAATTATCCAATGCCACACACCTAATGGGCAGTGCAGACAAGATGAGAACTTAGGTCTTCCTTCATTTTCAAGGCCAAGGTTTCCACACACCAATCCCTACATCACCCTTGTTCTCTACCCATTCAGAGGGATGAGCACTGTGCTCCCCACGGCCCTTTCAGCGCCCCCCCCCCTCCCCGCAGAGGCTGTACTTGGGCAAGGAGCTGGTGTGGCCCAGAGACAGCCTCCCTGAGATGGCACAGCCTCTCATCTCGGCAGCTTAGTGTGGTGGGGAGGTCCAGGAAGGTGACTGGCTTCTTGAGTTTTCTTTTTTCCTAGAGTCAGATGACTCCTAAAAGCTGTCAGATCTTCCTGACATCAATACTTATGATAATGATCAAAGAAAAACTGCAGTCACCCATTCACCCTGGAGGCTGCAGCAAGGTCACTGCCCGTGTCCACCTGGTTCACCATTTACCTGGACACCCAGCCCGTGGGACAGCAGCGGCCGCGGCATGTCACACGGGTTCTCAGCGCTAGGCTTTGTTCCCAGCACGTCTATGCCACACACACAGTGAGGAGTCCAGGGACNCGGCCGCGGCATGTCACACGGGTTCTCAGCGCTAGGCTTTGTTCCCAGCACGTCTATGCCACACAAACACACAGTGAGGAGTCCAGGGATGCCACCCCATTAATTTGTGCACGTAACTCCAAGTTAATATTGCAAACAGACTCCCACCAAAGCCTCATTCCTAACAATGTTAATGAATAAAATCATAATTTAAAAAACCAAGCTCAAGACAAACCAAACGGGAACCATCTCGGGTGTGAATTCCACCAGGGGCCACAAGGCTGCTTTGGGGCATGGAAACTCTTTGGACATTTGATGGACTTCTTTTCCTCACGTTGCCAAACGCTCCCTCTGAAATGAACATGGTTCAAGTTCTTCACCCTCACAAACAAGGTTGAAGGGCCCGGGGGGCACCGAGATCGAGAGACGGGAAGGGAAAGATAATTATCTTCCACGTGCTGTTGTGGAGCAGCTGGAAGCAAGACGGAGGACCAGTGCGAGGCCGTGCGGGTCCCTCAGTCACCCCGTGAGCGCTGCTTCTGGTGGAGTAATTTCTTCTTCCCCTGGACATGGCAAGGAAATGGTCTCTGTGGACGGGGAGGGCTGACGTGGCATTACCAATGCTTCAAACCTCATTCCTTTCCCATCAAGGGCCTGAAGGAGAGAGCATTCATCGTGCTTCACTGCCTGATCCTTGGGGAAGAAATGGCGCCCAGAGCCTAAAAGCACAGACTCCTGTGTGACTCATCCATCCTGCTGGTGAACGAGCAGGCATATATTTCCCTCTTCCTTTGAACGCCCCCTCCCCCACTGCCCCAGGGATGGCCTGGATGCCTCACCCTGCAAGGCAGGCAGGGAGTCTCCTCAGAGTCCTGGATCTCACAGAGCCTCCTGGTGAAGGGAACTGAGGAGGAAGGTTGGCAAACAAACCGACCCAGGTTTGACCCCAAGCCTTGTAACATTGGGTTACTTCCTCCAAAGGCTCTGACCACAGCCTGCTCCTCACTATCTCCAGTGGCCCCCATGGTCACTAGGACTGGAGACTTCCCAGAGTTGACACACCCAGGCGCTTTTCTTTTCTCTCTCTTTTTTTGGGTGGGGGGGGATCAGCCTCTGGTGGTGGCTGTAGTTATGGTCACTGGTGGTGTAGGGAACACTCTCTCAAGCTGGCCTTCCTTTCCAGGGCATTAGAGCTCTCTCACGGTATGGGCCCATCCAGCCTCCTTTGAAGCTATGTTGCAGTTTCCCTGTCTTCTCCATGGTCTTAAGCCAAGAGGTATTTGATGCATTGACATTAAACTGCTCGCTCTCCCCAAATACACTGTGTCCGTTCCCGCCTCCCTGTTTTTGCTCAGGCTATCTTTTCTGCCTCTTCCATCCTTGAACTCCTTTGCTGGCAAAAGTCAGTCTACCTTTCAAGGTCAAACTTGAAATTCTGTGAAGAGCATTGCTTGCTCTTCTGTGCTCCCACAGTTTATTGAGATTTGTTTCCTCCACTGGACTGTGAGCTCCCTAAGAAAAACGGCCACAGGTGTGGGCTGAAGGGTACAAGCTCTGGAGACAGGGTCGGGTTTAAACTCCAGCCCTCCTGCGTTTGGGCTGCAAGACCTCGGGAAAGTTGTTTACTTGCCCCCTGCCTCATCTGTAAAATGGGGGTAATGGCACCTACCTCATAGGATTGCTATGAGAATGAGGTAAAACGTGCCGTGCTGAGGCCTGAGCCTGGCAGATGGGAGATGTGCCCTAAGCTGGTGTTACTTGCATGGCTGGTGCCCAGAACACAGCAGAGGGTGAACATGAACTGAGTTTTCTGCTGGCAATTTGTGAAGGCGGGTTACTCGGACCCTGGGAGAAAAGGTGCATGTGTGATCACTGGACAAGTCTAACTGGAGGGTGTGAATCTCAAACTCAGGAAAATGCCCAGCACGCACAACCGCAGGGGGAGGGGGGTACAGTGAAGCCCGAGCACCCAGTGCCCACTTCAATGGTTAGTGATTCACAGCCAATCTTTCTGTACTTACAACCTTCTCCTCACCACCTCCCAACACACATACTGGATTATCTTAAAGCAAATTGCAGACATGAAAAAAGCAATTTTATGCTTTACACTCTTAAAGGAGCTTTCAAGAGGGAAACACATAATCATATATTATCCTCATTATGGCTGTGGCTTGTGACCTTGATGCAGGCGGCCTTATTTTCAAGGGGAAGGTTGAAAAGAGGTTGAGAGATTAAGGGGCAGCCAAGGGCTTTGGGCCGGAGAGCAGGGCTTTCTCCAGGACATCTGGGAAAGCTCGTGGATCTCAAACCAGCTCAGAACACTCCCTCACCCCAGAGTCTAGCTGGTTCTTAATCATCTTTGAGCCAGCCTGGGACATTCCACCTCAAAAATCAAATAATAGCAGTCTTTTCCCAATTCACAGGGAAAAAAAAAAGTTAATGGATGGAATTCTCGATTGCAAGTTCTCTTCTCACATATTTTCCTTAAACCTTGTGGACTCTGCATCCATTTGTCTACAACTGAGTGCTGGTAGACCGCAGAGTGAATAAACAAATAGTGAAATAAGATTAATGGAAAATCCTGGAAACAGCTGACCAGTGTAATCTGACAGCTTCCTGTGGACACATCTGCTGGTGGTTGGGGTTGCATATTCTGCAGCAGAATACACGTTCTGCAAGTGGGATCGCTCCTGCTTCGTGATGAAATGATGAGCGACATCAGGCTTCCAGTCCTGTAAATAGCTCGGCTTCCCAGGTGCTCCTCCACCTGGTGGGACTTCTCGGCAGCTGTGCCAGCTGGAGGCAGCCAGGGCCAGGGCCCAGGTGCTGGGAGAACCTGCCAGGAGACGCGACGCCGAGTCTCACGTCCAATTCCCAAGAGCCAGAGCACAGTGGGCAGGAGTTTCCATGGGAGAGGGAGTGTGCGCAGCAGGCAGGCTGATTCCCTTCTGGAGTTGATGCAGAAATGAGGCTAAGTAGAAAGCGAATTCTCATAAAAGAAGTCCCCCGGAATAACTTCTTACTGAGTGGACGGCCCAAGACAAATACCAAAGCTGGGGAACTTTCAAGCGCAGGTTCTCTGGCTCCTTTACTCTCGGTATCGGCACTTTCTTTTGGTTTCTACAAATCCCACATCCATGAGCTAATACGTCAGATGCACCCCCGTGAAGCCCAAGTCCCAGTTAAAAAAACATGTTTATTTAAAAAAAGTTTATATTTAGAGAGGGCAAGCGAGCATGAGCAGCAGAGGGGGAGAGAGAGGAGAGAGAAGCCTAAATAGGCTCCACCCCTGTCAGTGCAGAGCCCGAAACGCGAGATCATGACCTGAACTAAAATCAAGAGTCAGCTGCTCAAGGGACAGAGCTGCCCAGACACCCCGCATCCCAGTCCCAACTGGAACCACCTCAGCTATGCTGTGAATGCTCCTTCACCTGAGTAAGGGCTCTGGAAACACAGTTAGATGTCAAACGGGGAAACTGGCTCAGGGCCTAGCACGGAAGGGAGAAAGGGAGGTGGAAATGGACTCTGAAAAGCAATTCAGGGGGCGCCTGGATGGCTCAGTCAGTAAGTGTCTGACTTCGGTTCAGGTCATGATCTTGTGGTTCATGATTTCAAACCCCACATCAGGCTCTGTGCTGACAGCTTGGAGCCTGGAACCTGCTTCGGATTCTGTGTCTCCCTGTCTCTCTGCCCCTCCCCCACTCACACTCTCTCTCAATAATAAACAGTAAAACAAATTTTTTAAAATAAAAACAAAAAGCAATTCAGGGGGCTGCCAGTCCCGAGTTCAGATGGGGGCCTGAAGGAGGCCTACTCATTTGAGGACATCACCTCACCAGGTGTCGGGACCACGCCAGCCTTGGGCTCCTCCAGCCCCACCTTAACCCCAGGCCCCACTGGTTCTTGGCTCACTGACCATGGCGTTAATCTCTGGGAGACCCCTGGCTTCTCCCTGCTTTTCCAGCATTTGAGGACTCATCTCACTTGGATTATCAGACTGAATGAGACTCAAAGAAAGACACAGCACACAATTTTTAAATAACTTTATAATTTCCCGATGGATTTAGTTTGTGAATAAAAAAGAAAAAAATGGACAAAGTGTTTACAATAATTATCAAGGCAAAGTTGACTATAACACAATTTCTTTGTAATGTCATTATCCTGTCAGTAACATGACTCTGGCCATCTCTCTCTCTCTCTCTCACACACACACACACACAAACATACACACACACACAAACACACACAGTTGAAGGCAGCGGGTGCATCTGCATTACAGACACCATCATTGCGGCTGCTATTGTCACCAAAAGGAACTCAAGCTAGGAGTCAGTGCCCAGCGCTCCTCAGCTCCTCACTAAAGTGCAGCACCCCTCTTCCAAAGCAGAGGGGGCGAGTCCCCAGCCTGGACGTCCCGGTGTGCTCAGCAGGCTCCTGGGCTAGTCGGCCAGTCCTGTGAGTGCAGGCAGGCCAGGAAAGGTGGCGTGTCGCCCTCAGGGAGGTCTAGCTGCACTGGAGCATGAATGCAATACTGGTGCGGTGTGGAGAGAAGGGCTGGGCTCAGAGAGCCTGTTCTGGCCCGGGGGGGCGGGGGGGGNNNNGGGGGGTCTAAAAAGCTTAAAAGGGAAGGAATCTAGGGACTGAAGCCAGAAGGAACTGAGATCTGAGTATGATTCATTCACCTGGATCGCAGGCTCCAGGCTGGCCACCGCTGGCCCATGGTGGATGGGTCACTGGATGATATAGCACCAAGTGGGCAGGAAAGAGCTTCTGCGGCCTGTACAGGGCTGCCGGGCATGGGGCTTCCGAGGCAGGCCCGGGTTCCCACGCAGTATTAGGCACACTGAGCTGGGGCCAATGTGGGCTTGAGGGTGGTTATGGGGTCACAAAATTTGAAACCTCTACCCAGAGGTCCTGAGGAAGGGACAGGAAATCTCCGGCACAGGGGGGACTCTCAGAGCCCCGGATTCCAATTCCTGTTACTCAGCAGTTGTCTCTTTCGCTCAGGCAGTCCCCTACCTAGAGGGTGGTCATTGTGTTTCCCAAGTGGCTAGCCCAGGTGCCACCTAAGCCAACTTGGGAGGAGGGGGAGGAGTGTGGCTGCCCCATAGCTTGAATTCCTTTATTAACATATCGCTTGCATTTTTAAAAACACAGCTCTTTAACTTTTCAGTTCTACAAACTACTTTTTAATATCTTAATAATCTCAACAATGGACACAATGTAACTGCCCCAATGCTCTGAACCACACAGACAATATCGACAAGCAGAGAAACAAAGAGGAGGTGGGATGGGACAAAAATCCGCTCCCCCCAAATCAATCCCTAAAACCACCTTTCCCCCAAAAGAGTCAGAAGAAATACCTACAACAGGGTCACAGCACGCACCAAACACGTTGGAAGAAATCAGGAGACGCTTGGTTACAGTTTTGACACTAAAAAGTTTGGAAACAGTTTTTGCTTAAAAAGAGTAAATAAAGACAGCCATTTTGTTCAGAAGGATTTCCCTGTAATGCGTGTGTGTTCTTTTTGCCCAAACATTCCCCTAGTCCGCATGGGGAAAACGCCAGATTCTTTTTAAAACATTTCTTTGACCAGTTCAAGGCGCTGTCCTGAGAAGCCCAGGGACTGGCAGTGATGGAGGGGTCGGCCTTGCAGGCTTGCGAAGATTAGCGTCCACACCGCATCTACCATCTCCTTACCTGCTTCTCCAGCTCTGAACTGCTGCGAGCAGGAGATGAGGCTGGGGGAGGCAGACGGGGGAGTTACTGATGTTGCTGACACAGGGCCCACTGTAACTTAGGAAATGCCACGTGAGGGTCACATTCTATGAGGCAACAGATTCCTCGATTTGCTCTTTCCTCAAAACCCCCAAGGGTAGCCAGCAGGCCTGTGCTTCACTGCTGGGGTCAAAGGGGAGGGCAGGATGGTTCTGGGATCAGCAGAACTCTCTAGCAGCAGATCCAAATGCCAATCCTGAATGTCACAGGGGAGGGATGACTAAGACTTTGTGATGACTTCCTCTTCTCTCTGGGGAGTGGGTGAGCCAATGAGCTCCCGTGGAGAACCAAAGAGACTTTTATTGACAAAAGGTGCCAAGTCCCACTGCCACTACTGCCACCGAAGGCAGGCTTGTGTCCAGTTTGCTTCACTAATATTTCTAAAGACCAAGTGTAAGGAAGAGAGAGAAGCACTTTGACCTTTGATAGATTATAAGGTACTAGGTGAAAGGTTAGAGCTGAGATGGATTTAGGGATTCCCATTCATATTTCTTAATATATTAAAGCCTATTTAAAATCTTTTCCATTCAAATAGTTTCCAAGTCCTTGTAAATCTCAATTCAGATACTTCATTAAGAACTCAATGAGCACCTGGGACAGAGGTATATGAACAGATGAGAAAATCACAT
The DNA here is from genome assembly GCF_008692635.1 of Crocuta crocuta. Classification (NCBI taxonomy): domain Eukaryota; kingdom Metazoa; phylum Chordata; class Mammalia; order Carnivora; family Hyaenidae; genus Crocuta; species Crocuta crocuta. The sequence goes on along the minus strand of NW_027529427.1, from coordinate 7,629,831 downwards.
TGTATTTCAGCCCCACATTGGATTCCACCCACTCTTCTTCTTCCTGTCCCCTTTCGTGATGACCTTGATTTGGGATACAGATCTTTAGGTGCTAAGGGGCAACTAGACTTGCCAATGGAATGGATGAGTTTGCTGAACACAGGAGGCAACCTGAAGTCAGTTTTCAAGGCTAGAGACCTTCAGGAGCAACTGAGGGACCTAGAGAAACCATGAACGCCAGAAGGGTATCAGGCAATGATAAGTCTTTGTGTGATGGGAATAGTGCAGAGTAAAAGTTGGCTCGATGAATGATCTCAACTCAATAAGATATTCTCAGTGCTGGACACTGTATTCATTTTGTCCCCCTAACCTAATGTCTGGTCATGTTCACTACTAAAGTTTCGCCAGAACCTACTTTCTTCTACAACCAAGCAGTCCCCAGAACCATCTGAGATGCTAGGATGACCACGCAACTGAAACCAAGGAGCTCCCTGCTTTGGTTCACAGAACCCACACAGACAATGTTTGCCCCAGATGTTTTTCTTATCAGAAGCGTTTGTCCAGAGGACTTCAATGAAGTTTTGGAGGAGAAGCAACAGGAAGGGTTGAAATGAAAAGGGAAAGAAAGGAGGTGCAGGGAGAGTCATTCACCAAGTGGGCAAAGCTGTATTCGAAAGCAAAGACACAATGAGCAGGGAGGGCCCAGGGAGACCTGCATGATGCCTTCCCTTGCCGAAGCTGCTGGAGAACAGCCCACCAGGACCAGGCCACTTCTTGGGGGATGGCCTCTTCTCCTGCCCTCTCTGTTCTGCTGTAATCCTGTGAAGGGTGTTATCATACCTCAGTTCTCTGCATTATGGTAGATAAAGTGAGATTCTAATACCCCAGGCCTAAAATACTGGGGGCTATCTACATGATTTATGGGCAGTGCAATAAATACATGGAATTGAGGTGACTGACCACAAACACCCACCACTTACTATCTAACCCCTACATCTCCCACTTCCCCTGCTTCTGGCCAGCCTGGCTATCAGGAAGCATCTCAGTAAGAAGTTTATGAGCAGAGTCCACTTAACCCTTCGATAAGAAACATTCTACAGCTTCTCACAGGAGAGACTGTTTTACAGCAGGGAACCAGGACAGCTGGAGATATGACCATATAAGTTAATGGGACAGTCAAGGACTGCCGGTGGGAAGATACTGGACTGAAGGGCTGTGATGACTTTACAGGCAGCATCATTCTTTGGGTGAGTGACTGGGGAGGGGGAAAGGAGAAAACACAAGACAAAAGCATTTAGCCCGGCAACTCTTATCAGAAGATGTGAGTAGCTGGTGGGCGTCTGGCTGGAGAGGTGGTTAAAGGCTACATTTGGGTTAAGTGGTCTCTTTCTTGGTGCCTGATTATTTATGACTGCCATTGTCTAAGCTTGGGGAAAAGTGCCCTTCAAAATGCCAATATCTTCAACTGGATTTGCAACATTAGGCCCAATTTTCTGATCTGCAACATGGAGCTGGCCAAGTTCCACATGGCGTGTACAGATGTGTTAAGAAAACACTATCCACTACCGCAGCCCCCTAAACACTACACTCTAGCAGGGTAACGACAACAAACAAAAATCCTGAGCCACCAAATAAGATCCTGCAGGCAAGTAAGTCACTCAGCCCTCTGAGCCTGAACTCATCAGTTACATTATAGTCAGAGATGCTCATCTGTGAAAGACTTTTTCTGAAAAAGATAACTTCTACTAAGAAGAAGTAGGGAGAGGAAAGGTATGCCTTTTACTGCTTTGACTCAACCAAGGTGTATCTCAGAGAGTCCTTTACATTTCTCCCTCACTGAAAGGAGACCGTTTTTCAAGGATGGGTACCTAACCGTGACTTGCACATAGTAGGCATTTCATACATATTATTTGAATGAAAGAACGAAGGAAGGAATGTATGTGGGATGAGAAACATTCATTTGTGCCAGAAGGGAGGTTCCAGACAATGCACGAGGCTATGGTTCTGGGAGTGCACATCAAGAGTGAAACTAAAAGGGTAGAAGGTGGGGTCATAAACTTCAGCAACCACTGGGCTGCAAGAGCATGGAACATGGGTGGTGGGAAGGCAGAAGCATTCTTTTGCAGCTCAGGGGCCTAGAATGCCGATGAGGGAGATGTTTAGGAGAAACCAGCCTGGGCCCAAGGAGCGGTCATCTTCTAAAGAAGCAGAGCAGCAGGTGGTTGACGGCAAGGCCTCGCATCCAATCCCTCTCCCCTTTCAGGCTGAGACATATGGTCTGACAGACTAATAAGGTCAAAGGTCTTAAACAAGAGGGATCGGGGGAGAACCATTCACACCACCCTCTTGTTAACTGGTTGAGAAGAGCAAGGATGAGTGAGACAGGACTGGGTGAAGACTCCAAATCTGTGGCATTAGCGTTCACTAAGCCCTCAGGAGGCCTGCTTGCAGCTCCTCTGCGTAACATATTACATGTGAAAGTGAGCGAAAGAAAAAGTAAGAAGAGTCAGTTTCTCTTTGTCCCTGTTCTCTCTTTTCCCCTCTCTTTTTAAGATTTTTTTTTTTTAACCCTTTTAGGAGAAAGCACCTGTTGTGATATTAGAACACTCAGCTCTCTGGTCCATTGGGAAGTTTCTTTCAATAGTTGAACTCCGAGGAGATTCCAGATTCAGGTCTTGTGTCAAGGACAGAGGTAAAACGGGCTCTCTACTCCATGTCCCGCTGGAAGGGCAGAGCCACCAGCTTCCACAGTCCTCCACCGCTGATGGCCAGATGGCAGCTCTTCACAGAAACTTGGTCACTTACCCACCCTGGACATCAAGAAAATTAGTGTAGAGACAATATCCAAAGCAGAAAGGCAGAGTTAAGATGACAATTGTAGAGGGTGCGGGAGTCACACCTGAAGGACCAACCAAGATAGGATACAGTTTGTAGTGTTTGTTGGGTGCTGAGAAGCTCCTGGGTGCCTGGTCCTCCCTTACAGCTCTTCTTTCTTGGCTCCCGGATTTACTATAGGAGGCTGCTGGGCTGGCTGCTCCCCCTGAGGCAGGGTCAGGATGACTCTTCCAGCGCGTTGACCACTTGCTCCAGGATGTCGGGGCAATGATCTGCTATCTGCTGGAGAATGGCATTGGCAAACTCCTGCAGTTCTGCATTGTCCCGTTCACCTTTTTCTAGCTCATTCTGAAGCTGAAAGGGAAAGAAAAGATGGATTTCAGATAAAAATAAAATGATCCTGTTTGCAACGGGTTAAGAATTATTGTCCATGAATAAAGAAATTGCATTTCCAACAACATGGATGAACCTGGAGGGCCTTATGCAAAGTGAAAGAAACCAGACAGAAAGACAGACACTGCATGGTACCACTTATAAGTCGGATCTGGGGGGAAAATGTCAAACTCACAGATTGCCATCAAGGGCTGGGGCGTGGGGGAAATGGAGGAGGTTGGTAAAAGGTTACAAACTTTCAGTTATAACACGAATAAGGTCTGACGATTTAATGTATAATACGATGACTACAGTTGATAACATCGTGTTCTAGAATTAAATTTGCTAAAAGAGTAGAACTTAAGTGTTCTCATAAGGGGAAAAAAAGGAAGTATGTGAGATGACAGATGTATTACCTCGAGTGTGGGAACCTTCACAATGTCTATCAAATCATCGTGTTGTGCACTTAATACATCACAGTTGTATTTGTCAATTAAACCTTAATAGAGCTGAAAATTATAAAAAAAAGAGAGGCGCTTTCTATGTGAAGTCATCCTACATCAACGTTAACAACCAGGAACGTGTAAACGTTAACATCAAGCGTCTGTTCATGAAGCTGTGACTAGTCCACGAGAAATCTGCAGAGCTGGAGCCCCAGCTCCCGTTCCTCGTTCCAGGTGGGACGTTCTCCCCACTGGGTCCCAATATCACACCCCTGCCCAGGACAGGGAAAGGGGTACATGCATGACTTCCGGTAGGATATTAATCTTGTGTAATGGACTTTGTCCTAGGGAAACTTATAATTTAAAAGACTTTCCCCATTTGCTATAGACCACTTTTGCTCAGTACATTACCCTACCTGCTCATTTAGCTAAAGAGATTATTTTGAGAAACGTTAAGATGCTTACAAGCATAATTCTCACTTCCTATTGCTTCAAACACTCTCCTGGACATTCCTTCAAGCATTCAACCAACATTTATTGAGGGCCTACTACTTGCGAGGTGCTGAAAGACAGAATGGGTCTGGTCTTTCCCCTGAAGATCCATTTAGGTTAATGGAAGAAAACACACAAACAGACAATTACGACACAGTATGGGAGGGGCCACGCACGAGGCTTGGCGATGCACTACAGTGGAAGACATAATAGGGTTGTTTGCATCCTGGAGCAGTGTGAGAAGATGCTACCAAAGGCAATATGTGGTGTGAATCTTGAAGGCTGAGTGGGAGTTTGCGGGCAGGTCAAAGGCAGAAGAGACTTTCAAGCACATGAAACAAGTGCAGGTACGTAGGGCTAAGAAAGGACTCGGGGCCTTGGGGAAGAGGGAGTTTCTCAGCATGTCTGGAGCATAAGGTAAGAGGACTGAGTAGAGAGTGACAGACAATGAGGCTGACGATGCAGACCAGGGCCAGGCTGTTTGTAAAGCTAAGGAGTTCAGATTGAACCTGGTTAAAAAGCAAAGAAAGAAACACACAGAGACAGGAAGTCCAAGAATTTTTAAACAGTGTGTTAATGTGGTCAGCTTCATTTTTTAAGAAGAGACCTATGAAGATAAACACACGTGAGGCTGAATGGAGGGAACACTAAGCCCAGGGAAGTTCTGTGGAAAGCCCAGGTGAGAGTTAAGGAGGGCACCTGTGCGGCTTAGTCGGTTAAGCATCCGACTTCAGTTCAGGTCATGACCTCACAGTTTGTGGGTTTGAGTTCTGCCGTGGCAGTCTCCGTGCTGACAGCTCAGAGCCTGGAGCCTGCTTTGTTTTTGTTTTTGTTTTTTTTTAAAAAATTTTTTTTTTTTTTTAGTATTTTTATTTGNCCCCTGCTCATGTTCTCTCTCTCTCTCTCTCAAAAATGAATAAACATTAAAAAAATAATAATAAAAGAAGGGCTAACACTGAGATAGGACCAGAGGACATGGAGGATAACAGATGAGTGTGAGGCTTCCCAAGGTGAAGTTAAATGAGAGGGAATGGGGGTATCTGGATGGCTCAGTCGGTTGAGCATCTGACTCTTGAATTTGGCTCAGGTCATGATCCCAGGGTTGTGGGATCGAGCCCTGCTTTGAGTTCTGTGCTGAGTGTAGAGCCTGCTTAAGATTTTCTGTCTCTCCCTCTGCCCCTCCCTCTCTCAAATTAAAAAAATAAATGTGAGGGAATGGAGAATCATTTTGACAGTTGTAGCTCGGGAAATTAGACAAATAAAACTGAAAATACAGGAGGTAGAGCACATTTTAGGAAAGGAGAGAAATTAAAAACTGAGTTTACAGTGCACGAAGGACTCAGGTTCTAGACTTAGGCTGCCTGGGTTTCAAGATAGTTGGCACTTAACTAGTTTGTGTGACCTGGACCTTTCTGAGCCTCAGTTGTTTCATTTATAAAATGAGGCAATATCACTTATAGGGTTGTTTTAAGGATTTATTATTTTTATGTTTATTTTTGAGAATGAGCACGAGTGGGGGGGTGGGGGGGACAGATCTGAAGTGGGCTCTAAGGGGACAGCAGTGAGCCCGATGAGGGGTTCGAACTCATGGACCATGAGATCATGACCTGGGCCAAAGTCAGATACTTAATGGACTGAGCCACCCAGGTGCCCCTGTTTTTAAGGACTGAATGAGATATTTATATAAACTGCAGTACATTTATAGGAAATGCCTGAAACACAGAAAATGATAACTGTTAGATGTTGTTATAATTATTGTTAAATAGGTAAGATTACCTAGACAGGGCATGTAGATTAAAAAGCAAATAGAACCAAGTGTTTTTTTTTTTTTTTTTTTTTTTTAAGAACAAAGTTTTAATTACACTACTGACAGAATCCACATGCTATGAGCCAAGAATGAGCATGCTGTGTCTTCAAATATAGCAAAGAGTTGGGAACAGATTTTGCAATCCTCATTCTGTTAAATGTTGACTGAAACACCAGGACATGCAAGGACCAGATTTAGACTGCTCTGAGTCTTGACGCATCTCAAGGTCCGACTGTGTCATATGAATATGAATCTGAAATGGGAAACCAAAGCAGCAAAGTGCCTTTTAAATACAGTTGCACAGAACATAGCCCAGAAATACTGCGAGGGGAAAAAGCCACTATTCCCAAGTCTCTTGAACAGAACTGAAGTCAACCACACAAAGTAACAGAGGAGGTTGTGAGGTTGTATTGCTTTAGTTTCCCATCTCAGTCCTTCCCAGGAATATTCTGGACACCTCTGGTTTATATTGTGAGCCAGGTATCTGCACTTCATTCTCTGTAAGTCACAGGTATATTTCCTGTGAAATATTTCTTATTCCAATTTGGCTTCTGTTAAGTAGATAATCACAAAGTTACTAATGGATACGTTTTAGTTTAATATTTTTCAGTTTTTTTCCTAACCCAGAAAGTATTACATATGCATTGTAGAAAATTATGAAAACAAAAGCACCAAGAAAAAAAACCTCAACTGTAATATTAGTATCAGGAGATAACCACTGCTACATATTTTGTTGTATATTCTTTGAGTACACACACATACACGTGCACACACATTTTAGAAACAAAATGGCAATGAGAATATATAGGTTGTGAGCTGATTTTGTTTTCACCTAAAAAGATACCACAAATATGTTTCAGACCAAATCCCGAAGGCTCTTTCAAAGCTTGATAATTCTAAAATTTATCCCTATGTATAAATATTTTTTACAGGAACCAAGAAAATACTTTAAAGGAAGAGAAATAATGTATGGACTGGCTTAACAGATTATAAAACATACTATAAAAAGACACTAATTAAAAGAGTATTGTACTGATACAATTAGATCAATGGGATTTAGAATATGATCAGGAGGCATTTGAAATCAATTAATTGTATTAGGTCAACTGGGCCCAATTGTAGTTGGATTCCTGCTCATACCATATATAAATATAAATTTGAAGTTACCTAAAGGGATCTAAATTTAAAAATGATACTGCTAATTCATATTCTTCTCATGTACACACAAAACATTCTCCAGGATAGATCATATGTAAGGCCACAAAACAAATCTTAATAAATTTAAGACTGAACTCACATCAAGGATGCTTTCCAACCACAATGGTATGAAACTAGAAATCAGTTACAAAACAAAAACAGAAAAATTCACAAATATTTGGAGATTAAACAACATGTGACTGAAAAACCAATGGGCCAAGAAAGACATCAAAAGAGAGATTAAAACATTACTTGAAGATCATCTGGGTGGATTAGCTGATTAAGCATCTGACTCTTGGTTTTGGCTCGGGTCATGATTTCATGGTTTGTGGACTCAAGCCCCACATCAGGCTCTGTGCTGACAGTGCAGAGCCTGCTTGGGATTCTCTCTCTCCCCCTCTCTTTCTGCTCTCCCTTACTTGTACTTTCTCTCTCAAAATAAATAAATAAAACTTGAGACAAAGAAAAATGGAAATACAATGTACCAAAGGTATGGCCTACAGTAAAAACAGCTCTTAAGAGGGAAGCTCATAGTAATAGATACCTACAGTAAGAAGCAAGAAAGATCTCGTTATGTGGAAACTAATTTGACAATAAACTATTAAAAAAAAAAATAAAAACAGCTGTTTCCAATGAAAGCAGGTCTCAATAATATCAATAAAAAAAAAAAAAAAGAAGCAAGAAAGATCTCAAACAACCTAACTTTATACCTCAAGGAACTAGAGAAAAGAACTAAGACCAAAGTTAGTAGAAGGAACAAAATAACAAAGAGACTAAAAAGACAATAGAAATGAAATAGAGACTGAAAAGACAATAGAAAAGATCAATGAAACTAAAAGCTGATTTTTTGAAAAGATAAACAAAATAGACAAACCCTTAGCTAAACTTACCAAGAAAAAAAAAGAGAACTCAAATAAAATTGGAAATGAAAGAGGAGAGGTTATTACTTGTACCAGAGAAAGACAATGAATCAAAAAAGATCACTATAAAAAATTATACGCCAACAAACTGGACAACCTAGAACAAACGGATACATTCCTAGAAACATACAACCTCCAAAACTGCATCATGAAGAAATAAAAAATTGGAACAAACAGATTCTTAGCAAGGGAACTGAATCAGTAATCAAAAACCTTCCAACAAACAAAAGCCCAGGACCAAATGACTTCACTGGTGAATTCTACCAAACATTTAAAGAAGAATTAATACCAGTCCTTCTCAAACTCTTCCAAAGAGCAGAAGAGGAGGGACAGTTCCAGACTCATTTTACAAGGCCAGCATTACTCTGATACCAAAATCAGAAAGGAAAGAAAGCAAAGAAAGAAAATTGCAGCCAATATTGCTGATGAACACAGATGCAAAGATCCTCAATGAAATATTAGCAAACTGCATTTAATACTGCATTAAAAGGATGTATACCATGATCAAGAGGGATTTATTCCAAGGATGCAAAGATGCTTCAACATTTGCAAATCAGTAAAATGTGATACACTACAGTAACAACATGAAGGCTAAAAGTCATATGATCATCCCAACAGATGTAGAAAAAAGATTAGATAAAATCCAACATTCATTTATAACAACTCTCAACAAAGAGGGTACAGAGAGAATATACCTCAACATAAATTAAAATAAGTAAAGGAAAAAAAGACAAAGGATTGGGATCAATGTATTATGAAAGTGGTAGAAGCCTAATAATAGAAAAATGGGCAGAGAGGGGCGCCTGGGTGGCTTAGTCGGTTAAGCGTCCGGCTTTCGCTTAGGTCATGATCTCACGGTTCGTGGGTTTGAGCCCCGCGTCGGGCTCTGTGCTGACTGGCAGCTCAGAGCCTGGAGCCTGTTTCAGTCTGTGACTCCCTCTCTCTCTGACCCTCCCCTGCTCACGCTGTCTCTCTCTCTCTCTCCTAGAAATAAATAAAACATTAAAAAAAAAATGGGCAGAGAATATGAACAAAAAAAAACTCACTAAAGAAATACAAATGGCTAATAAGCACATAAAAAAATACTGAACCTTATTAGTAATTAAAGAAGACACAAATTAAACAAGATAGAGTTTTGTTCACCCTATCATGCTGGCAAAAGTTTTTGAAAAGCTGTTNTGGATGGAAGGACTTTCAATTTTATCCTCTATACTTTTTAAAAAAAATAGTTGACACACAATATTATATTAGTTTCAGGTGTACAACAGAGTGATTTAACATATCTATATGTCATGCTTTGCTTCCCACAAGTGGAGGTACCATCTGTCACCATTACTATACCACTGACTGTATTCTCTATGCTGTACCTTTCATCCTCATGACTTATTCATTCCATAACTGGAAGCTGTATCTCCCACTCCTCTTCATTTTGCTCAGCCGCCCATCTCTATCCCCTCTGACAACCACCAGTTTGTTGTCTGTATTTATGGGTCTCTTTATGCTTTTTGTTTATTCAATTGTTTTTTTAAGATTCCACATATAAGTGAAATTATATTGTATTTGTCTTTCTCTGTCTGACTTACTTCATTTAGCATAATGCCCTCTAGGTCCATCCATACTGTTGCAAATGGCAAGATTTCATTCCTTTTTTAATGGTTGAGTAATAGTCTATTGTGTATATAGATATATGTGTATGTGTAGATACATCTCTTCCTCCCTCCCTCTCTCTCTCTCACATGTCACATCTTCTTTATCCATTCATCTATTGACAGATACTTGGATTGCTTCCATAATTTGGCTAAGGTAAATAAAGCTGGAATAAACATAGGGAGGAATGTATCTTTTCAAATTAGTATTTTCATTTTCTTTGGGTAAAGAGTCAGTAGCAGAATTACTGATTCATATGGTAGTTCTATTTTTAATTTTTTTGAGGAGTCTCCACACTGGTTTCCACAGTGGTTGTACCAATTACATTACCACGAAGAGTGCACAAGGGTCTCCTTTCCCCCACATCCTTATCAACATTTGGTATTTCTTGTGTTTTTGATTCTAACCATTCTGACAGGTGTGAGGTGATATCTCATGGTTTTGATTTGCGTTTCCCTAATGATCAGTGACGCCGAGCACCTTTTCACATGCCTGTTGGCCATCTGTATGTCTTCTTTGGAAAAATGTCTACTCAAGTCCTCTGCCCATTTTCAATCAGATTATTTTATTCACTCACTCATTCACTCATTCATTCATTTTGGTGTTGAGTTGTACAAGTCCTTTATCTATTTTGTATATTAACCTCTTACTGGATGTATCCTTTGCAAATATCTTCTCCTATTCAGTAGGTTACCTTTTTGTTTTGTTGATGGTTTCCTTCACTGTGCAAAAGCTTTTTATTTTGGTGTAGTCTGAATAGTTAATTTTTGCTGTTATTTCCCTTGCCGGAGGAGACAAATCTAGAAAAATGTTGCTAAGGCAAATGTCTAAAGAAATTAATGCCTGTGTTTTTCCTAGCGCTTTTATAGTTTTAGTCTCAAATTTATGTCTTCAGTTAATTTTGTTTACTCTATATACTTCTATATTGTTTAATACCACAAGCAGCATCAATTTAATAAGAAATATGGATAAAAATATATAATATAAATTTTCACAGCTGCATGTTCTGATATTCCAAGACTGAAAAGGGACAAATAGAAATGGATAAAGCATTCATTCAAAAAGCACTGATTGTTTTGCCAGTGAAAAGGAATTTAGTTCTGATACATGGTATAACAAGAACCATGAAAACCCTACGTTAAGTGAAATAAGCCAGTCAACAAAAGACCACATATTGTATGATTCCATTTTTAGGAAATGTCCAGAATAGGCAAATCCAGGGTCAGAAAGTAGATTAGTGGCTGCCTAAAGCTGGGATGTGATGGGGTAATTGGGAGTGATTGCTAATAAGTATGGGTTTCTTTTTAGAATGATGAAAATGTCTGAGAATTGATGTGGTGATGGTTGTCTAATTCTGACAACATACTAAACCTGCTGAACTGTACACTTTAAATAGGTGAATTGCATGGTGTGTGAATTACAGCTCAATAAAGCTGCAATGACAGAAAAAAGGAGAGAAGGAAGAGAAAGTTTCTTGAAGAATGTGGCTGTTGATATGAGAGAACAGGGAAAGAGGGTCCTTCTAAATGGAGAAACAGTAGGAACTAGTAAGGCACAGAGGAGGAAACGCACTTGGCTGTTCACTGAAGTTCAGGAATACAGGAATTACCGGGTCTTGACAGCAGCAGCCCCGGATCTTCGAAGCTGACAAAAGGTCCTTGGCTAGGCTTGGGCACTGTCCCTCAGAGGACCCTCACTCTACGACATGGTTTCAGTGAAGCCACACCTAGGGCACTGCGTTCCATTTCAGGCACCTCATTACCAGAAAAATGGAGACAAACTGGAATGAGTTCAAAGGAAAATGGCAGGCATGACTAAGAAGCCAAAAGGATCATTTTATGGGGCAGGATTAAAAGAGCTAAGTAGCAGACCTGAACTAACTGAAGACTAGGGGGAGGGAATGTGATTATTACCTACAAATGTCAGGAGGGTGTACACAAGAAGCAGAAGGAGTGGGTTAGCACTGGAGGAGGAAGTGTGACTAGAAGTGATAGCAAAAGATTAGGGGAAAAAAAACCCAGAGGCAGACTATAAGGCTATGCTTTTTCCAAGGGCTAATGAATGGTTTGCCTGGGAAAAGGTGTTTAAAGAGAGGATCAGAAGAATCAAAAAGTTCAGAGAAGGAAAAAAAAAGGGTTTAGAGAAGGAAGTGTTCCTTCATTAGCTGGAGTTGCTTTCCATCTGGTGGGGCTTTCTCTATTCTCCAGGGATTATGCATGACTTGTAGTTTATCTGACAGCAGTATTAGATGCGGGCACGGCTGAGCAAGGAGAGAGTTTATTGGCCCTTGATCCACTGTATGCTAAAATTTCCTGCCTTGAAAAAAATCTCAAAGATCAATGTTTCATGTGAAACCGGAATTACATTTAAAAGGAGGATTTTTATTTTGACTTTGAAATGCAAAGCTTTGGTCATTCTGGCGTCAAAGGAGTACAGGAATGTGTGAGAAAAAAAAAAAAAGACCACTTAGGAAAGAAAGGTAATGTGAAGCCATCAAACTAAAACTGTAGACAGATGTGCTATACAGCACAGGTGTGAAAACAAATCTTGAAGTGTATTAGTACCTCGTTATTTTAAAATATTTCTTTAGCATACGCATCACATGTTTTAAAAAGGAAGTTTTTATACGGTATCAGTACGCAGTGGGTCCTATGGATAAACTGGGCAAAAGGGTGTTCTAGCTTCTGAAGTATAATTTACCAGAAATCTCACTCTTGTTCCCTCTGCTCCTGCCCACACCCTGCCCCTATGCCTGCCTATTCAACTCTCACCTCCTCCCCAAAGAAGGTCCCTTTAGACTTAACATCAGAAAAGAATTTCCCAAAGACTACAAACGTGCAATATTTAGGGTTTAATGGAAATGCTTATTACATCCTAGCTGCTAGGAATTAAATCCTTTCCCCTCCTTCTTAAGGCTACATATCCAAATTTAGTGGATATTAAGACTGAGTAATCCAACAAGATTTTCTATTTCCTATTCTCTACTTTCTAATATTGGCAGGCTAATTCCACCACTGCCAGTACTGTGGTGAAAAATACTGTCTACTTGATTTACTTTCTTAAAACACCATAATTATATGCAGCACTTAAGTTTGCGTGATGCCTTCTTTAGATAGAAAGATGCAATTTTCTGTGTACTTATTGAAAGCTTTGCATCTAAAGCAAACAACAAACCTAAAAAACACGTTCAAAGTAAAATAATTTCCACTAAACTGCAAAAACAGATTTGTTTCCATGAATCCTGCAAGCTCCTGCTATAACTTAAGCATTAAATCCCTTATCTCAGCACCCTCGTTTCCTCCATATATAAAATATCTACTCCAAAATCTTCCTCAAGTCTCTGGGGCACCTCAAGATTTAGTGGAAAAGTCCCCTTCTACTAAACCTTAATTTGATGAAGATTCTCTGGAGGAAGGGATTATTGCAATAATAGATGAATAGGTATGTACAGTAGAGAAAATATAAAATAATATGCTTTGCTCAATGAAACAGGGATTTAAAGTGTAGACTATGGATGACTATGAGGGCAGCAAGTCTTGCTGATCCAAACATTCTGTACGTGGGGTCTGGTGCCATTAGTGACAAAGGACACAGCACTCATGATGGGTTAGTACTATTCACTGTATAAGCAACCAAGGAGTCTAAAGAAATTGTTACTAAGGTAATGCAGACATGAAACATACTACACCTCAAAACAACCTCAACACTCCTTGTTCCTAATTTCTTCTCCAGGCTACCTGAAGCCACCATTCTGTGACCCTGTCCCTTCAGTTAACTCTGTGTTTCCAATCTCTCTTCTCCCCAGGTCTTTCACCATGGCTTCAGAGGGCGCTCTCATCCTGAAACAACCTGTTGAATTTGTTTCCCTCACAAGCTAGTTCCAATTTTTTTTCTTTCACTACCAAACATCTCAAACTATTTGCTACCTCTGTTTCCCATTCTCCTCCTTAGCATCTAAGAATTTAGTTTTTGCTAATGACTGAAACTGCTCTCTCAAAACACTATAAGCTAAGACCCCCACATTGAAAACTGTAAAACATTATTTACAGAAATAAAAGATATCTTAAATAGAGAAATACAATATGATCATGGATCAGAAGACTCAATAGTATAAAGAATTACTTCTGCCCAAGCTAACCTACAGATTCAATTCAATCCAAATAAAAACTCTGGCATGTGTGGGTGTAAACTGACAAGCTAATTCAAGGTGTAAGTGGAAATGCAAAGAATCAAAAATAGCCAAAGCAATCTCAAACAACAAAGTTCTAAGAACATGAAGAACTAGCATGCTACAGTCATTAGCATAGCTTGCTCCTGGCACAAGAACAGGGAAATAGACCAATGGTACAGACAAGGGAATCCAGAAAAACAGCCCAAATGTGGGAATAACCCCAATGTCCACCAACAACTAGGATAAATTGTGGTATATTCATTTACACAATGGAATATCATACAGCAATGAGCATGAGTGTATATGTATATCGTAATAGACACATTTCATAAATATGATGTTCAATGAAAAAGGTAGACACATTCTATGATTCCAGGTATATAAAATTAAAAAACAGGCAAAATGAATCTCCAGTGTTAGGTTACTCATGGAGGGTGTTGTAGTGGCATGACAAGAGATTTCTGAGGTGCTGGTAACTTCTGCTTCTTCAGGTGTTCATTACAGGGGCGTGCAAAAACTCATGGAGCGGCATACTTAGGATTTGTGTAGTTTTTGTGTGCATGTTATAAAAAATAAATAAAAACCAAAACCACACCTCAAGGATTACCTAGCAGCACAATCCAATGGGCTTAACTTGTCTTCATCCTGCTTGAACTCCTCTGTGATACTTGTTCTGAGATACCTCCTTCTAAAATCTCTGCCCCTCCTCGGCTCTCTGGCTCTTCTCTGCCTGTCCCTATATTTCTTCTCTGTCCTGCTGCTGTTCCTCTTCTTCCTGCTTCCTCCCACACATGCAGAACCTGAGTTCTAGGGCACACTCCTCTGTTTGTCGTCTTTTGTCCTCTGCTTAGACAGCTTTAGCTTTACAAAGTGGTTGGTAATGATAGCAGCAACTCACTTACTGGACATTTATTGTGGACCAGGTATCATTCTAAGTGCTTTAGTGCACTAACACAATCTACTTTCTTTGCCCGTTAAAATACTTCTTTTGAAGTAGGTTTTTGTGGGTTTTGAATAATTTTCAGCATAGAAAATTTCACACATACACTAAATAGTAAACTGACCCTCACATGACCTAATTTGGGGATTAGCAGGGTATGTCAACATAACTCTAACTCCTTCCTCTCTCCTAAATTTGACTCCTATTTTTCAAATGCTTAATCAACACTTTGTGGATGTTCCACTTATACATCAACTTGTACTGTTCATACTGTTTAATAAACTGTTGTTTTCACTTAATGATTACCACAAGGAGTTTTTCATGTGATTAAATATTCTTCTAAAACACAATTTTTAAATGGGTCATATTGTAATCGATTTTATGGGTGGATTATAATTTAAATAATTCCATTATTAGAAATTTAGTTTGTTTTCAATTTTTCATTATTATAAATAGTAACATGTTGAGTTTGGTAGTACATAAGTCTTTTCATATTTATGATCGTTTTCTTTAAATTCCTGGGTCAAAGGGGATACACCTCTTTAAAGCTTTTGACATGTTACCAAACTGTTCCAGAAGAGCTGTACTAATTTTCAGCCCACAGACAACAAATAAGGGTGTTCATTGCCCCACCCACTCAATATACTGGGGCAACACACATGCACACACACACACACACACACACACACACACACACACCCCAACCTTGCAGATGTGACAGGGCTACTTTTGTTTGTAGTTCTTTGTAATTCTTCTCATTTGTAGTGAAGCCAAAAAAGAGGCAAAACATTCATAAATATATTTATTGGCTATTTCTTCTTCTGGGAAATTCCTGTTAACACCCTTTCCAGGCTATGTTTCTTTTGGTTTAGTTTCTTCCTTGCTGATCTCATGGCCACTACCCTAACACAAGCTATCTTATCCTTGATCTTTTGCTTATTGTAATAGCGTCACATGCATGTCAACCCTGGTTTATAATAGCACTCTTTCTAAAAACAGGTTGGATTAGTTCCCTCCTCTTCCAGTGTCTTAAATGATTTCCCACCTACAAAATGGAGACCAATCTCTGGCATGGCAGTCACAATCTGGCTCCTTCCTACTCTCTCAATTTCATCTTCTGCTATAGCCTGGCCATGTGCAGATAGCCTCCTGGTATATGCCCTTGTCTTGGCTTTTACTTTGATGTGGTTCCCTCATCCTAGAATGTGGATAATCTTCCCTCCTACACACCTCTCTTCCCTGTCTTACTCATTCTTTATTACTGAGCTCAACTGGCTCTTCTATGAAGCCTTCTTCAGAGAGTAAATACTTCTTCAGAGAGTAAAGCCTTGTTCAGAGGTAAATACTGCGGAAGTAGTAATTTTGTCTTGAGTTTCAAGAGTTGGCTATTTGTTTAATTCCCCAACTCTTCTTCAAATTCCTTGATGGATTCTTTTTTACATACCAGATGCTGCCTAGCAAAATACCCTGCACATACCTGACAATTGAGAAGTGACTGGTGTATACGCTGAAGGAACGCATGCTAATCTTGGGGCAAGAGGAGTTTTTGTTAACTTTCCAAAGACTTTTTGTTTTTTAAGTTCATTTATTTATTTTTTGGGGGGGAGGAAAGAATTCCAAGCAGGCTCTGCATCAGCAGTGGGCCTGAGGTGGGGCTTGAACCCGCAAACCATGAGATCATGACCTGAGGTGAAGCCAAGAGTCGGAGGTTTAACCAACTGAGCTATCCAGGTGTCCCTCAAAGAGCTTTTTGAGATAAAATGTGAAGCATCTCAAAATCAAGACTGTGATGATGATGTAGACCTTATAGCAGGGCACATAAACCATATATATATATATGTATATATGGTGTGTGTGTGTGTGTGTGTATACATATATATACATATATATATACATATATATATACATATATATATGTATATATATGTATACACACACTGGCATCTCACTTTGCTTAAAGTTCTCAAAAAATGAAATATGGGCCAAGTAAAGGATACTAAGGTGGTCTCTGGCAGGAATTTTCTGGCTTTGTCTGCTGAATGTTATTATAATGTATTCTGCTCTTAGTAGCTATTCAGGCCCTTCCTGAACTCAGAGTAGTAATATGATTTCTAGAGTGACTCGAGCCAAGAATCACAAATGCAAAAGCAACTCAATCTGAATGCTTGAAGCAACACACGCTCTAAGTCTGTGAACACAAGGGAAGGAGACAGTGCTTCAGCCTCTACCACCTTTCAGGGGACAAGCGAGGAGGGGAAGCTCAGAATGAGGTTTTTCAGGGATGATGTTCTACAACCTCATGTCCACCAAAAATACTGTTCTGAAAGGCTAGCTGCAAGGGAAACCAATGGAGTTCCCTTTCTGCTTTCAATGTTAGGACTGTTCTCTGTCAGAGAACACAGCTGATGGTGTGAGGAGTAATAAGGAACATAGCTGGACTGGATGGAGGAACAGAAGTGCAGCTGAGGGATGGGCTGATGGGTTCAGGGAAATTGCCCCTGCTCAGCACAGGTCATGATTACAGAATAGCGACCATATCTCTCCATAACCAAGTAAAGGCATAGGGAGAGCTAACAGAAATTCACGGTCTAATTCTTAAAGACTGTCTAATGTCTTAAAGGAGAGAAAACAGCCTCATTTCAAGGTAAACAGCTCTATTCACAGTCACAGTGGATGAAGTAAGTAGAAGAGGATGTATGGATGGATAGAAGGGATGGTTATAAGAGAGGTAACTGAATAGATTCAGTTGTGGTTGGCAGTGACTCAGATTAATTTCCTTCCAGAGATAGTTTTATGGTGGTCAGGGAATTATATAGAGATGCTTAGTTTGGTTTAAGTAGACAAGAATCACTTGAGGTTTTTAACCAGCTAGGTTTCAGGATGCATAGGCCATGAGGTCTGAGCTGGTCACTGGCGTGATAATTGGAGCCTTTCAGCGGTGATGGATCAAGCTGAAACGGTCCTCTACCCTAGCAAGATCTGGGCTAGAGTCCCTAGCCCAAATCAGCAGGCTGTTCAACCACATCTGCTTAGGAGATATGAAGACATAAAATAACTTCTGAGTTTGGATTTTCGAGAAATGAGAATGAAATGTATTTTTTTTTTTTTTTGGTTTACATTGCTTTTTTATTTTTTTTTTTTTTTACAAATAGTTTATTGTCAAATTAGTTTCCACATAACACTCAGTGCTTAAAATGAAATGTATTTTTAAAAAGAGTCCTTCACTGTTTTGGCATCTTTTTTTTTTTTTTTTCAAGTTTATTCATTTTGACAGAGGGGGGAGGAGCATGCATGAACAAGTGCATACAAGTTGGGCGGGGGGAGACAATGGCAAGCAGACTCTGTGCGACCAGTGTAGAGCCCGATGCGGGGCTCAAACTCACAAACCAGGAGATCATGACCTGGGCTGAACTCAAGAATCAAATGCTTAACCAACTGAGCCACCCAGGTGACCTTAAAATGAAATGCATTTTGCCATATCTGTTCATAAAACAAAATGTATGTGGCCAGAGGGATCTGAGTACACAGTGGGTATTTCTTGCCTAGTCATTTACTTTTCTTGAGGTATCTGGCCACTTTTTCACTCTGTAGAATCCCTCTAGCATTTAGTAACAGGGAAAACTAAAGGTTGCTTTTGAAGTATCTGTCCTATGATTATTTCCCACAGATTAAGACCAACTCCAAAATCTTCTCCTCCTTGGTATTTCAAGTCTGAGTTGGCAGCCCGACTCTCCCAGATTTCTTCCTAAAGTCTCCCCCTGCCCCAGCTGCTTGTCACATGAAGCCTAAAGCAACCCGCACGACCCCAGCCTCTGGGTGATGCTGAGTGGAAGTGGTAAATGATCATGAGGTTGCTACTGGGCCTTCTTCTCCCTAACTTGTAATGAACTCCATGTCAGGCAATATCTGATTTTGTTCTCATAAGAAGAAAAGGCTTTTGTTGCTAGGACCCAAAGTAAACAGACGTTGCTGCTCTTCCATAACTAATCTTAAATAAAATGGCATAATAAAAATAAGAGTTCAGCTCCCTTCCAGCAAGGGGACCTGTATATGTACATCATCCACACTCAAAATTCCACTCCTGAACAGTGTGATGTTCCAAAGCGATCTCCCCAGGGGCGCCTGGATGGCTCAGTCGGTTGGGGGTCCAACTTTGGCTCAGGTCATGATCTTGTGGTTTGTGGGTTCGGGCCCCACGTCGGGGCTCTGTGCTGACAGCTAGCTCAGAGCCTAGAGCCTGTTTCAGATTCTGTCTCCCTCTCTCTCTGACCCTCCCCTGCTCACACTGTCTCAGAAATAAATAAAACATTAAAAAATTAAAAACAAAAAAAAAATAAAGTGATCTCCCCAAGATTCATTTGGTTTTATATCACTAAAGGAACTTCCTCCTTTCATTCCCTTATGACAGAAGCATCAAGGTAGGAGGGAACTCCAGGTACTTAAGCATCTCAGAGCAAGAAAATCATAAATTATGTCCTACTATTTTCTAGTACTTTCAAGAGCACGTCATGCCTGGCACATATTAGGCCCTCCCTAAATATTTATTGAACGAATGCATGCGATATGCCTTGGGGTAACTAGATTTTTCAATATAATATCATCATGCATTTTTACCTTTAGTTTTCAAAGGTTAAAAAGAAAACAAAAACAAAGCAACTCAAGAGCTGCTCTCTATCTTAGCTATGGCTCTGCAAATTCTGCAATTCTACCCTGGCAGCTCCTTATCTCTGAAGGAAATAACGAATTAAGATGTTTAAGGAGTCTATATTCATACAAAGCATAAAACTTAGTTTTCTACACTAACCCCCTCCCCAACAAAGTATCAACCAGTAGAACTACTGATTCTGAAATTCAGAATCATCAACCTGGAAGGTAGCTAAGAACTACTAGTTCAATTCTCTAACCTTGTAAGTAAGACAAGCATTGCCTAAGGGGATAAAGTGGCCAGTATAATTTAGACTGACAGCAGTGTGGCCTCAGGAACACTGCTGTATCATCCTTCAAACCCAACCACTGAGTAGCCAGGGGAGCAAACTTTACTGTCTCCATATGTACAAGGTCTCCACAGAAAAGAGGAAGTCTCCCCTGCCTCCGAGGAAAGTTCTAGGAGAAATCTGGTCTTGCTAGCTAACTATCAGACCTCTTAAGAGTGGTCTTATTGCTCACTGTTGCTTATTATTCTTTTCAAAGTTAGAAACAGTCATGATTTTGTGAAAGGCAACAACTGAGAGGTCAAGTAACTCAAGTAAAATGAATTGGGGTCAGTGACAATCTATGGGCCAAAACACAGGTTGCTAACACCTGCCACACTAAATTAATCTCCTTACATAGAGCAGGAGCTGGAACCAGGCAAGTACAATGGATGTAACAATCCAGACTGAGAAAGTTATCTGTACATAAACCAGCATGAACTTTTGCTTTCTGATAACTCGATTTTGTTTTTGCAGATGTCACTAACATTTTAATTTCTAAGCTACTTATGTCTAGACACCTCAACAATGCTGGCTGCTGCTTTCCTGCCTAAAGCATTCTTCCATGGCCGAGATATTTGCGTTTTTTCTATGTGGTATTCTGTGCCTGTAAGAACCTCTCAGGTTACCATCTCTCCTGAAAGACTGTATCTTGATACAGGTGTTATATCTTCTCCGTGCAAGTGAAAGGAGTGAACGGAGAAAGAGTATGACAAGAAAAAAGAAGACATGACTGCAAAAGGTAGGAGTGGAAATAGAAAGCCTCCCATAAAACTCAATAGGAGATTTACATTGGTCTGACTGGTCCCTGATACAAGAGAATGGGATATCATCTTTAGTGGAAAAATATTCTTGGAACATCAAAGGAACTGAGATCTATCATCCCTGCAAAGAACAAGCCTATAGTTGGTAACACTGTATTGTATAATTGAAATTTGCTAAGAGAGTAGGACCTAAGAAAAAGGTAAATATGTGAGGTGATGGATTGTTAATTAGCTCAAAGGGGTTAATCCTTTCACAATGTATATCAAGTCATCGCACTGTACACTTTAACCATCTTACAACTTTTTCAGTTATAGCTCAGTAAAGCTGAAAAGAAAAAGAATAAGCCCATCTGGGTGGAGGGCTCACACAAAGCACATTCCTGAGGCAAAGAGATGGATGGGATGGTCTTCACAAGGCTTCACCAGTCCGAAGACCTGTTGAGGTAATACTTGAGGCTTGAGAAAGTGTAGTGTGTTATCAACAAAAAACGTATTTTCCACCAAAGCAGAATTTTAATACAGTTGGTTGCCCAAGTTGATTTGGTAGTTATCTCACACGATCTCTCACAAATCTGTTAAGTGATGTAAATAGAGACATTAAAATAAAAGGCCTGTCATTATCAAAATGGAGAAAAATTTCCCTCTTTGCCAAAGGGATCCATCAGAACAGCAGCAGAGTTCTGGGAATCGCAGACACAGACAGGCTAGCTAGCCAACCCAGCGTGTTTGGTTTGGCTCTCAGGAAAGAAAAGTGTCAAAAGGGAGAGAGTAAAAAAAACAAAACACAACAAAACCCAAACAACTAATAAGAAATCTAATGCTGAAACTGTCAGGGTAGTTAAGAGCAAGGCTTTGTTGCAGCTGAGATTTTAGTGCTAAACCAGCACAAAGCCTAATCCAGTTCCAGGGAATCTCTAGCCAAGCGGGAAAGGAGAAGGAAATTTCTTCCACCACAGTGGCACACGCTCAGTGCACACTCTATGCACAGGTCTGCTGTGTGCTGTTTCCAGCACATGGATCTGATTCTGGGGGGAGCGTGGCAGGAAGGGACTGGAAAGCCTCCCACAGGGAACTGTGGGTCTTGCTTGAGTTTTTCTTTTTAATTTTTTAAACATTTTATTTTTTGAGAGACAGAGAGACACAATGTGAGCAGGGGAGGGGCAGAGAGGTAGACACAGAATCCGAAGCAGACCCCAGGCTCTGAGCTGTCAGCACAGAGCCCGACGTGGGGCTTGAACCCACGAATGCAAGATCATGACCTGAACTGAAGTTGGATACTCAACTGACTGTGCCACCCAGATGCCCCAAGTTTTTCTTTTTTTACTGCCAACCTGATACATTCCGTGGGTGGTGTCTCCTGACTCCTTGGTGAGATGACAAAATGACCCTTTGTGTGGCACAAGTTCCTGGCCCAGTAATTCAGAAGGGCCTTGGAAGGGGTGCCATTACTGATCACGGCTCTGGAGTCATGTGAGCTGTTCTGAGTGACTTCCCTGTGTGCACATGGCCATCTTATGCAGGATCATGAGCAGTGGTGAGAGGCAAGCGTAATACAGTGATATGGTAACCTGGGTCTCATGCGACATGGACAAGGCTGAAGATGGGGTAGGAGTCTGGAGTTGTATCTTACTAATTTTGGACTGCTAAAGGGAAGAAAGGAAGTGATGTGATTTGAAAGCTCTTGGGGAAGGTTGAGGTTGAAAGATAAATATTCCCACAGCTCCCTAATGTTCAGAGAATTTTGCAGTCAATATTTACTTAGGTCAAGAAGGGTGAGAATAGAGACTCCAGGGACATCTCCAGGCCAGCCTGGTTCAATGAATGTGGAGGCTCCCCATGCTCACGAGCACAGTTCCCCCAGAAAGTGCGGGCAGAGCCATGGCGGTCTAGAGCTCAAATGGCCTCACCCAGCTTTAGTTCCACGTGGAAGGAATGACCGAGTTTGAGAAGGAAAGGCCACACCAAAGCAAGTACCTGTAGGAAGGTTCACCTAGCTTACTGAAGAGAAGAAGGATCAACAGAGCTTTTCTCTCTACTTCTCTTCCTGAGAAAACAGCTGGAAGGAGGTGAGCTCAACCTTCAGAAGCAGCCAAGTGAGAATGTGAGCTCTTCAAGAGAAGATGAAGTCATAGGATCATCTCACCACACACAACCCAAGGAGGCCAAATAAATAGCCCCAGTATGTCTTGTATGTGGCTCTTTCCAGTTGTCTCCAGTGCCTGCAGGACTGCCTATGGGCCGTAGTGTCCTAGACGGTATTTAAGAGCTAAACATGAGGGTTTAACTGAGCGTGCAGGGGGCAAGAGAAGTGGTGGCAAAGCTAGAGCCCTCAAGGAGGCTAAAGAAACTTCTTAATAGATACTTTAAACTATCTAATATTTACTTTTCTCCTCCAAATAAAGTCACAGTGCTTAGTCTGTGCACAATGCAGGAACAGACATGTTATCTATGTGCTGGTATCCATTGCTGACACACACACTGCAGATGATTTAATATCACTATAGGAAAATACCACTGTTACTCCAGTTTCCTCTGAGGGGCTTCTTAAGAAGATTTTCTTCCACAGGGGGCTATAAGGTGCAATAGTGGGAAAATGTCTGAAATCAAAGGGGATGTCCAGTCCCAAATCTACCACTAAGCTTTATCATCTTGGGCAGGTCACTTCACCTCTCTGGCCTCAGCTTCTTCATGTGAAAAAAAAAAAAAGTGTGTGTGTGTGTGGGGGAAGAGACTCAAAGATCTCTAAGTTCTCTCTAGCTTTAATAACCAATCTATGAATAAATATAGCTCACTCCTGATAAAATAACATTAGAAGAGTGATCCCCAACTGAGACCCTGCAGTCTATTTCTAGTTAGAGTTTTTCAGCTCTCATGAGGACTTCTCATTGCACCTTCTCTGTGTCTCATCACAGGATGCTTGAGAGAACCCAGCACCTCATCTTTCTGATGATTCCCTACCTTCCTGCTAGGTGCATCCTCACATCCAGCTGTGGTGAACTTTCTTCTTCTTCTTCTTTTTTTTTTAGTAATATTTATTAATTTAGAGAGAGCGAGCGAGCACACAAGTAGGAGAGAGGCAGAGAGAGAGGGAGACAGAGAGAATCCCAAGCAGGCTCCATACTGTCAACATGGAGCCTGATACCAGGCTTGAACCCACCAACCATGAGATCATGACCTGAGCCCAAACCAAGAGTTGGAGGTTTAACCGACTGAGCCAGCCAGGCATACTGGTGAACTTTTTTTTTTTTTTTAAAGGAATAGTTATCTATTGGCTCAAATTTAGGCTAAAAACTCCTAAGAGGTTGGTGTGATGTGATTTCCCACATACTCTAGATGTATCAAACAGCTGAAAATCAGAGAATTCAAAGTATAATGATGCTTTATCATCAGGCCTGGGTTATACTGAGGAGATTAATCTGGTTTTTAATCTGGCAATTTGGTCCTTTTTGTGAACTCTTCCCAGTTACTCACCATTCTAATCATTCTGGTGTTCAGATACCCCAGGCATGCTAGGCGGTTAATGTCAATGTGCCTAGAAATACCTGCATTTAAAAAGGCAGTACCTTGGAGGAATACTTGATTCAAAGAAATAACCTGAACAGTGAAATTTATCAACAGATGAAATCAGGCAGGAGCTTTATCAAACATCCCATGATACTACTTTTAAGCCACTACCATATCATGCTTTTCTGTTACGTTAGCCATAGGACGTTAGCGTCTGACTTTTGGCTTAGGGTTTATATTAGAAAAGGGTAAGATTTGTTTTAGCCTGACAGCATTAAAACCTAATCTATCAATCAAAACCTAATGTTTAGGGCTTCTAAGCATCACTACAATTTACAGCAATATGTGTTCAGTGTTAAAATTAAAGGCTTGCTTTCAGCAGGATAGCATATGCTAGATAGGGAGATTTTCTTTTGTGCTTAGGTGGTCTTTTGTATAAAAATTAGTAGACAAAGCAATAAGAGTATTCATAGACTGCAGGAGAACACCTCCAGAAAATTCCTGATTTTATTCATTCACTGAACAAGTTTCTGCTTCATGTTTGGTGCCTTTATGTCTATTACACAGCTTTTAAAGAAAGATCCAGTTTGCTAAGTTCTTTTCACATAATATTCTGGATTGAAGTCACCAGCACACCCTGCAACTCCCCTAAGGGAGTATTCTGTAATTAGTGGATGTGAGTAACCGATTGTGCTGTACCCCCCTACCTTTTAATAGGCAGGGCCCCAGGATTTATTTGGAATGCTGTTTCCAGAGTTTGTCTGAAAATCAGTTGTTTGAAACCCAGAAACAATTACCTAAGTGTAATTAGGTTCCCAAGTAGTCCCCATGAGACTACTGACCCATGTTTGTTATAGGCTGAATCATGCTCCCTCCCCCAACTCGCATGTTGAAGCTCTAACTGCATATCCTCAGAATGTGACTGTAGGTGGAGATATGACTTAAAGAGGTGTATTTAGAGAGATAACTAAGTTAAGATGAAGCTGTTTGGGTGCGTCTTATTCCAATGACTGGTGTCTTTGTGAAGAAGAAGAGGAAATCTGGACACAGACATCAGGGATGCGTGTACATGCAGGAAAGGCCATGTAAGGGTACGGTGAGGAGGTAGCCATCTGCAAGCCAAGGACAGAAGCCTCAGGGGGAAGCAAGCCTGCCAACACCTTGATCTTGGACTTCCAGAACGGGGAGAACTAAATTACTGTTGTTCAAGCCAATCAGTCTGTGGTGTTTTGTTATGGCAGCCTTGCAAACTAAAACAATATTGTTGGTGTCTGGAGTCACAGAGCTTAACCACCATTCATAACGTTTTACATACTAGAAGATGTCTTTTGGGTTCTAACTCCAGACATCAGAAATACAACTTCGCTGGCCTCAGGTGCAAGTGAGTGTGGCCCAGTCCCATCTTTCCAACTTGGCAGAAAACCTATGGCAGTGGCTCCAGCAGCAGGATGTTCTTATAAGGGGTGCAGGGGTTTCTCTTAAAGGCTCAGGGAGTAACAGCAATAAGAGCGAGTGGGTGTTGTGAAGGGTTAGGTCGTTCGAGTAGCAGGGACTCTTCAGACTGGTGAATAACAGAGGAAAGGAGGTTGTGGCAGCATTTCCCCTGTACTCTCTGGGGGAAGCAGGGCCTGATGGTATGGGGCACAGGAGAGCCAAGTCCGGAATGGCAGTACTGTCTGTGTGGAAACCGCAGACTGCTTACAGTTCACGGTACCCTTCTGATTTTACACCTAAGAGGTCATGCTCCACGGGGAGAGGGGTTTGGTCCCACCCCTTTTGTCTTTTCTTAAGTTTAAATACGTCTCCCTTAGAGAATTACTGTTGTACCTAGCCACCATTATTATAGGAGCTCTGAATCTTTCTGGTATGCTGGGCCAGAAACATGGCTATGAGCCCCTGGCATACACCAGAGGAGATACTTTACCCACAAAAAAAATTTAATAAGTTACTTCTATTTCTGGACTGTCCCACCAAACCTTTGGTAAAGCATTAAATGGTTTGGAAGAAAGCTTAGGACCATTTATTTCAAATGCTCTGACTAGACCAAAAAACTGTCATTTCCAAAGTTCCCAAGTTCCATTGGCTTTAAGTTTGCAGTGCCTGCGCTGGTCATGTTTCTTTGATATCCACAGCATTAATTTTCTTCTTTGCTTCGTCGGGGGAGCATTATCTCTGCAAGATGACATTGGGGACGAGAGACCAGTGTTTAATGTACTGGACTGTAGTAATTATCAAGACTTATTAAAATTCCAAGATGGTAAATAATTACTCCTTCAGGAGCTCTAGGGAATCAGGAGTGTTAACCTCTTCTCCCATGGGAACACTTTAAACACAAAGGAAAAAATGCAATTAGGGCAGCTAGAAAACACTAAGATCTCTATAAATACAGAGCTTTGTAATTAAAAAATAGTCCATATTCATATTTTGGAACTCTAAAGAGTTTAGTGCAAGACCAAACTAATAAAAACAAAACAAAAAAAGATTCTTGCATTTTTTTTGCTGCAAAGCCAAGGACACGTGAGACCTGAATTCAGAGTAGGTGTTTTATGTTCACTTTTATTTAGTCCAGGCTAGTTGGGGGTAGGCACTAGTAATGGGGAGCAAGAACTATCCTAGGCAAGAAGTGGAGGGCAAGACCTGCAGACAAAACAGAAACAGGTGAATTCCCCTTCTCTGAGGCAAGTTAAAAAACAAAATGGTTGGAGGGATCCTTTCTATCAAAAAAGGTTTTGGTCTAACAAGGTCTCCTTAACTTTTTCTCTCTCCACAAGCAAGATTATTCTACATCCTGCCCCAGACCTGTAGTTCTGTCCCTAGTAAAGTGAAGCCTTTCGTGCACACACCATGTGCTACTCTCACAGTGGGGATGAGCTGCCGGTAATGGTTAATATCTGTGTAATTTCAACTACGTAACAGAGGTCCTTATCACTTTTATATTCAAATCCTCATTTCCTCTTCCTTTCCCCAACTCAGCTTTTGGGGACTTTATCAGCACTTAAGGCAGCAGTTTTGCATCCTATGGCCCAGCTTAGCACCCAGTCAGCCCCTGTCCTCTCTCATGGTATCTGCCCAGCTCTTCCCTATCATCCTTTCCTTTTTTTTTTTGAACAAGTTTTCTCTGCCAAATTTTCCAACATATTTGAAAGATACTCTGCTTTTTGCAGAAAAAGGTTAATGGCAGCTGTCAGAAGGAGGAGAAAGTGCCAGACTGTGTGAGAGCAGAGAGGAGAGAAACAGTGAGGCTACTCCACAGGATTTTTCTCATAAATTTGTTCACACACACACACACACACACACACATTCTCAAGCCCAGTCTTGATACAGACACACATTTATCTTCGCAGCTCTGCAGTTATTTTTGCTGGATGGCTGGTCTTGCCTCTCTCAGCCTCTCACACTCTGCTGCTCTTAGTTTTTTGGACAAGAGTTCAACATCGGAGCTAAGGAAACAAGTTCAAACATCACAAAAAGAAGAAAACCAGATCAGAAACATTCAGGCTGGGAACCAGAACAAAGTTTGTTGCCCCACAAAGAACCATTCTGTTTCTTTCTTTCTTTCTTTCTTTCTTTCTTTCTTATTTTCTCTTGCTGCTGCCCCCCATCCCTTGCCCCCCAACAGCTCATCAGTCCATGTGGCTCACTTGTGTGGTACAGCACTCTGCAGAGGCATTCAAGACAGGAGGATGAAATGTCACGTCGTCACTGATGACTGATGCACTCTCTGAGTGAGGGAGAGGACTTTTAGGTCCTGTGCCCAATACTGGCCCCAGCATTTAACCCCCCCGATTCACCACCTTGAAAAGAGAGGGATACATGCCAAGGAGTGATTGATCAAAATCAAGAAAACAAATGGAAGAAGGAATCCAGGGAGAGGACAAGGTCTGAGCCAAGTTTTGGAACAATACTTCCCTGGAAATTAAAAAATGGGACAGAGTGCTGGGAAAAGGAGCTGGAATCCAAAGCTCCATGACCCACAGAGCAGGCTGGCTGATACAAGTTCATTCCAGTGTGGTTGGGCCCCTGATGGGAGGCTGGCACTCACGGTAGAGAAAAGGCATTTGTACTCTAGGGAGAAATTCCATCTTAAGTTTTAGCAGGATCTGCTTATCAGTCCAACTGCTTTAAAAAGTTAAAAAGTAGACTGGTAGTGGGGAATGATTTTCCTGTTTTCATTTTTTTATTCAAGTTCTTTTTAGTTTATTTATTTATTTTTAAATAATTTCTACACCCAATGTGGGGCTCAAACTCAAGACCCTAAGACCAAGAGTCACATGCTTTTTCGACTGAGCCAGCCAAGTGCCTTTCTGTTTTCATTTTAACTATCACGGACGTATTATGAAATGCACAGATCTTTAAGTGTACAATTTGACGAGTTTTGATAAATACATATACCCATATAACCATCACCCCAAAAAAACACAGAACATTTTCAACATTCCAGGAAGTTTCTTGTACTATCTTTGAGTCAGTTCCTACAGGAAATCAGTGTTCTAATTTTTACCACCATAGATTAGTTTATCCTGATCATAAATGTCATAATGAAATCATACATTAATTACATTTTATTTTGTATCTGGTTTCTTTTGTTTGATATTGTGTTTTTGAGATTCATTCATAAAGTTGCTTTTATTTAGTTCATTGTTGTTTACTGCTTAGTATCCCATTTCATGATATAAAATAATTAAAAATATCGGTTAATGAACACGTGGACTGTTTCTAGTTTTGGGCCTTTACAAATAAAGTTGTTACGAACACTCTTGTACACATCTTTTTGTGGACACATCTCTTGAGTTAGTAAGAAGGGAACTGCTGGATTATAGACAGGAGTATATCTAATTTAATAAGAAACTGCTAATGGCTTCCTAAAGTCTTGTACTACTTTAAATTCTCACCAGCAATGTATCAGAGTTCCAGTTGTTCGACTCCTAATAAGTGGTATTACCAGTTTTTCAATTTTAGCCATTTTTGTGGGACTGTAGCACAACCTCATTGTGGCTTTAATTTGTATGAACATTTTTTCATATGCTTAATTTGTGTATCTTCTTTTGTGATTTATTCAAGTCTTTTGCCCATTTAAAGTTACACCATTTTGTCTTTTTGTTACCGACTTTCAAAATATCTTTGCGATAGAAGTCCTTTGCTCAATACACACGCACGTGTGCACGCACACATATAAAGTGAATGTTTTGATGAACGTTAAGTTTAAAGTTTTGCTAAGTCCAATTATTTTCATTTTTGTCTTATGTTTAGTGCTTACTGTCCCCTATGTCTGCCAAATTGGGGGTAATTTTAGTTATTGATGGGCCATTTGACTAACATCTGAAATTAAAACACATTTCTTTACTAAGGCCTAAAAACAACTACCCATTGCTAATCCTTGTTTACAAAGGCTCAATTTTAGAACCAAAAACACTGGCTTTATCTAAAATTCCAGGGCGACTAAAGTTTTAAAAATGAAAGTTGTACTTTCCAAAATATTCACATTCAACATATAGGTCACATATATTTACTGATGGCCTGAGATGATCTGTATCAAACGGGCACAATACTGACAAGTGTGTTGGGGTTAGGGAGGGGGCACTAAGTGTCTGGGACTCAACTTTAGTTTTTAAATCTCTCTGAAAGGCAATTCTACCACATCCCTTTGAAATTTATTCCATGTCCACAGATTTTTCCCTATGTTTAACTGAAATATTTCTTTCTGTTATTTAATATACTCTCTTATTCTGCCCTTAGATGAATGGAAAAAAGGGGAAAACTTTGGGCCCTCATCATTTAGACAAAAGCCTTCACCCTATAATTATGTTTAATTATACATTTAATTTCTCTGTGTAAGCTGCCCTTTTGAAACAATTGTTTATTTTTAAAAGAGTCCTACCTTCAACTTTTCAAGTCTTCTACCTAATTTATTTTTTGAGTTTGAGCTACAATGTCACATTCAAATACAGCTCTAAAATTCTGGGGGCTAGGGCTGTTCACATTCCCTTTACACTAGAATGACAGACAACCAGGACTGGAGGGGGAAAAAATCTGATTCAAATAATCTCCAAATGCTGAATTCCTTCTACAACCCAAGAGAGCAGCTTCTCCTCCAATAAGAACTGATTTCATATATGGCTATCCATTTTCTTTTTGCTGAGAGATCCAGTAAGTTTTTCTTTCTCCTAAACTAAAATCTACCTTATAATGTCTACCCACTGGTTGTGGGGTTACCCAATTAGTCTATATATAAAACATTCATTCTTTCTTTTTTCACAATTTTATTTATTTAAGTGATCTCTACAGCCAATATGGGGCTTGAACTCACAACTCTGAGGTCAAGAGTTGCATGCTCTTCCCATTGAGACGGCCAGGTACCATGCCCTCAGTCCCCAAATTCATTCTGTAACTGATTGCATCATCTTGTTGCTGTCTATAGATAATATTTTGGAGTTGTCTAGACTAATACACTTCTTAATATTTTCAATAAAGTACTCCATTTTCACAAGATGATGAAAATCTGAACCCCATATTTACTGACTTAAAATTTTAAAACTTTGTTATTTTGAAATAATTTCAAACTTATAGAAAAGTTGCAAGAATACAAAGAACTCTCCAACCCTTCATCCAGATTCCTTAACTGCTAACATTTTGCTATCTTTGCCTTTATCACTCATTTATTGTATCTCTATATAACTTTATGTTTCCTAATTATTAAGTTTAGATTACATATTGTTTGGCAGAAAAACACCTGTGCTCTTCTCAGTGCATAAAATCAGAAAGCATATAATGTTGATTTGTCCAATAATGGTGATGTTAAACTTTAGTCACTTGGTTTAAATGGTACCTATTAGGTTTTTCCAATGTAAATTAACTAAAATAATTTTGTGCTAATTAAGTGAAATTTTTTGTGAACAGATACTTTCAGACTATGTAAATACAAACTTTTACCTACTGTTTTTCACATTTATTGATGATCCTTGCCCAAAGCAGTTACTGCCATTATAGTTGCTAAATAGTGATTCTCTAATTACACCATTCATTCCACCTTTACTAGTTCACATTCTACTGTAGAATACAGCTTTCCTTTCTCCCCCATTTGTTTATTCATTCATTTCTTCATACCAGTATAGATTCATAGATTTCTATTTTATCCAATGGGTTATAATCTGCTACTATCAATATTTATTTTGCTGCTCAAATTCTTCAAAAATTTGCCATTGAGAGCCCTATGTCCTTCTGAAATACATCACTGCTCTTAGAATACTTTCTGGCATAATTATAAGATGTTCTGGATTTATGCTGTACTATGCCACACATAGCCTTAGACTCTGTCAGGTCTCCAAGGAGTCTTGAATGCCTGAGTACTTGGGCAGCAATACTTAGGGTGTCCTTAAAATAATTTCTATTGAAATGAACTCTGGTGTTATGATATTGTTGAGATGTTAAAAAAAAAAAAGGCTATGAAACTCATAGTTGTATATACTAGAAGGACGGTGAAGATGTTGCTTATAATTTGATTCTATATGAGGGCCCATGGGGTCTCTGGGTAGGTTTTAATCTTGCAGGATACTACAAACTGCGTAACTAATTAATTTTCTCTCTTGACAGTGCCTGAGAGAGCTCACTCCTGGATTCACCTCATTTGCCTTGATTAGCAGAATCACAAAGGTGGGGATGCAGAGTAGAGAACAGTTCTTTAGGAGATTCTGATATCCTCTATCATTTCAGAGAAGCACTGCTCCAGAACTATTCACTCAAATTGGAGTACAGTAAAGTGTAGAACTGAATTTCTGGTTATTCATTCCATCCTTTTGGAACATGCTTCCCTTTAACCTCAATGCTGAGTGAATACAATACTGTGACTCTAACTTCTGATTTTATAGAAGTAAAAATGTATAATGTGAGCTAAAAAAAGTTACCTGAAAGATAAAGTAATGATTGTTCTTTTGTGTATACAAGATATTTAAAAACAAGCCTTTTTTGGCCACAAACTCTCAAATGTGACCTGTACCAAATTTATTTGGTTGTTGGAACTTGACAAGATCACAGCTAGAGACGAAATAGCCTTAATTTCACTATTTGAACACTATATGCCTGGTAAAGTGTAGAGATAAAAAACCAAAAGAATAACACCCAAGTACTAAGTCTTCAAAATATAATTTGCATGTATCCATTCACCTGCAAACCAAAATACTGAAAGTGTATACAATTAACTATAGGTATTCCCAAATGAATCAATTTATTCCTCAATGATTATATTGACTCTGGCCAGTAAAATCACAATACACACAATTTTTTCAAACCAGGATACTATGACCCATGAACAATATTATGCTCCAACCTGGTTACCACATTCACTTTATATGAGCCATTGTGCTGGTGACAAGTTGAAAAGTTGTTCATTGTTGCAAGGAAATTATATTATACAAAACAGAAGTGTATGAATAAGAGAGCCATAGGAGACTTACAAATGTTTCCTGACCTCACTGTAAAGTTGAACACAATCACTTGAACCTATGAGAACGGTTATACATAGGAGTGTGGTCTTTCTAATATCTGTACCTACAAATATTTGGAATGTCCCACTTTGTTACATCCTTCTGAAAACAAGGAACTGCTAAGTAATAATATAACCTTTTAAAAACATATATAATACTTATGTTAAACTTTTAATTATCCCTCCCAAATACACCAAGACCCAAATCCTCAAGCTCTAAGAAAGTAAGTATGAATATTTAAAGCTTTGAATTGTCTGCATATACTGAAAAGTTTTAGTTGAAAAGTTTCCACAATTTTCACACAGTTCTATAATACTTGCCCCAAAAACCAATAATCTAACTCCTTGAGTAGATACTAGTTGTATGTTAGCTAGTATCAATGTTGGATTCATGGAGACACTAACAAGAGTTCCTACCTAAGAGTTGTCAAGAAGGCTTGGCAAAGAAATGAAGGCACCTGGGGCGCCTGGGTGGCTGTCAGTTAAGTGTCCGACTTCAGCTCAGGTCATGATCTCATGGTTCATGAGTTCAAGCCATGTGTCGGGCTCTGTGCTGACAGCTCACAGGCTGGAGCCTGCCTCAAATTCTGTGTCTTCCTCTCTCTCTGCCCCTTCCCTGCTCATGCTCTGTTGCTCTCTCTCTCAAAAGAAACATTAAAAAAAAAAAGAAAAACAAAAAAAGAAATGAAGGCACCTTATGTAGGAGAAGAAGGTAGAAGTGTAGTGTGGGAAATAGAGACCTGTAATTTCCACTGTGAGCTGTGATTCTGGAAGATAACAGACAGTGGTCAAATATGGGACTAAAATAAAGAGAGATGATGTTCAAATATAAAATTGATCTTAATAAAACTTTTTCTTAATACTAGGCACTTTGTATCATAATTGCATTCTACTTTGAGACTATCTCAATCTATTTTTTCAAAGACAGCTTCTTTAGGGCTCCAGAACCATATGTAAAATGGTAGAAGATTCGTATTTATTTGAAAAAATTTCAACGTCTCTTTTTCCTCAATACTAAGTGACTAAAGCCTGGGATTAGTAAACAATAAAGAACAGAAAGGTGGTTTAAGTAGTATGATGCCACTTATTTCAAATTTGTATCATGCTAAATCACATTGCATATTGTTTATGGAAACAAATATGTGCATTATACAAAGGTAAAATGGGAATTGCAAAAATGTACACCAATTTAGAAAAGCAGTTGTCACTACAGATGAACAGGAAAAACATAAGACTTTAGCTATATTAAAAAAAGCTCCGAAGGGGTGCCTGAGTGACTCAGTTGGTTAAACATCAGACTCTTGATTTTAGCTCAGGTAATGATCTTATATTTTGTGAGATCAAGCCGCATATCAGGCTCTGTGCTGACCATATGGAGCCTGCTTGGGATTCTCTCTTTCCCTCTCTCTCTGCCCCTCCCCTACGCTCTTCTCCCCTTCTTTCTCAAAATAAGTAAGTAAACAAATAAATAAATATTTTTAAAAAAATTAAAGAAGCCCTGAAGAACCCTCTTACGTGTTGGTGGAAACACAAACTGGTGAAGACACTCTGGAAAACAGTATGGAGATTCCCCAAAAAGTTAAAAATAGGACTATCCTACAATTCATCAATGGTGCTACTAGGTATTTACCCAAAGGATACAAGAATACAGATTCAAAGGGGGTATATGCACCCCAATATTTATAGCAGCATTGTCAACAATATCCAAACTATGGAAAGAGGCCATATGTCCATAAACTGATGAATGGATAAAGATGTCGTATATATGTACAATAGAGTATTACTCAGCCCTCAAAAAGAATGAAATCTTGCCATTTGCAACAATGTGAATTGTGCCAGTGTGTATTATGCTAAATGAAATAAGCCAGTCAGAGAAAGACACATACCATATGAGCATGCCCATATGTGGAATTTAAGAAACAAAATAGATGAACATAGGGAAAAAAAAAAAAAGAGGGAGGCAAACCATAAGAGGGAGACTCTTAACTATAGAGAACAAAGGGCTGATGGAGGGAGGGGGAATGGGCTAAACGGGTGATGGGTATTAAGGAGGGCACCTGTTGTGATGAGCACTGGGTATTACACATAAGGGATGAATCACTAAATTCTACACCTGAAGCCAGTATTACACTACATGTTAACTAACTAGAATTTAAATAAAAACCTGAAACAAAACCAGACAAACTTAAGCAGATATATCAAAGTAGTATTTGTTAATTCTGAGTCTAAAGCTGATATTATAGTAATCTCTATGCTTTTTCTGAAAGCTTAAAATGTTTCATTAAAAATAATTTGGTACAACCACATACAAAGAAGATCATACAGACCAAAGCTGCAATTATATATAAATGGCAACTGTAGGTTTTCTCAATTTCTGCAAAACATTCTTGTGATTCTTAAAATATGTATACTTAAGACTGTTTTCTTAGATCACAACATGGCTACAAATGATAGGAAGCTTGAAATGAAGAAAGCACAGGTGTGACTAGAGATTTAGGGTCAGACTTTTTCATGTTCAAGATTCTAGAACAAGGGAAAATTCCAAGGTTGATGTGGAACTCAACAGGCAGAGTCTTAGAAAAATATTAACTGAAAATAATGAGCCTGTAAATAGTAATAACTATCATCTACCGTCTATGATCTCCCATGAAGCTGACACCAGTAGCACATGACAGTGATGTATATATGCTTGCCTGTCACTCATGTAGCCACCTATCAAGTTCAATCCAATGAAAACAAATATATCACACCAAAGACAACTCCAAAGAGTATAAAATTTGGGGGCAGACTTACAAAACCTCAAAAATTAAAAGTCATTGCTATGAACAATTTCAAGGCAGAGCCTAGAAAGGATATTTCACATTCTTCCATCTAGCTCTTCTAAAATTATCATTAAACTATCAACCTATTGATAGGTTGAAAAAAAACTTTAATAGTTCTATGCGTATACATAATTTTCTGCCTTTCAAAAAAGGGATACTTTTATTGGAGTAAGTCCATGCCAGTACTATGAACATAGCACGAGAAGTAAAAACGACATCAATCCTCATACTTCTAAATAGACCATCAGATAATTCTGTACAATGATAAGACTTTACTTCCTATTCTATTGGCTGTTACATGTGTTAGTTAGAAAGATTAGGGGCAGAGGGGGAATCCCGAGATAGGCCTACCTCTGTGATACAGAAGTGGGGCCTGGCAAGGTTTGAAGGTAGAGCAGTAGCACTACAGAAATCTATCCACAGTCTAGACCCTGTCTGAGCACAAGTGGCAATGGCTGCCATGAGAGGACAGGCACACAAGACCCACTTGCACCCTGGACTCTTCTGGGATATAAAGCAAGAATAGTGTGCTAGGGAAGGGAAGAAACCCTTCAATGTATGGAGGCTGATCCTGCTTTGACAAGAAAAGTAGTGTGTGCTGAGGGCAGGACAGGACAACTCATGGCCCCTGTTCCTAGGCAAAGACTGACTGACACTACAATAGTAAAAAATGTAACCTATCTTTTGCACTGACACTAGGCAAAGGAATCTATCACCAGAGAAGAGACAGGAAGTCCACTATACCTCCAAATTCTGAACTGATTCAAAGCAGAAGTCTGCTGCTCCTGGAGAGAGCAGGAAATCTGTCTGTAGTCTAGACCTTGCACTGAAGAGTAAGGAGAACTCTGTCATTGAGGTGGGGCAGGAACATTTGAAACGAGGCTGCCTAAGGCTGTGTCTGGAGCAGAAAAATGAAGAAACCTCCCCTGACCCAACCATGAATACTGGACTGAGTAACAAGAGCAGTCTGCTACTTGGAGAAGGGCAAGAGCATAAAGAGAGAGCCCTCTGTGACACAAGCATGAGAACAAAGTAGGAAAATAAAAAAATCAATACTATAGAACTTACATTAAAGATATGATAGTGGCAATTCACTGGAAAATTTAAAGCCTGTGGTGCAACGAAGTAACAACCACACACACACACACACACACACACACACACACACACATACACACACACACAAAACACTCAAATCCAGCTCAATTACTGACTTACTTGACTCAGTTCCCAACGCTAATGGCCTGATGGAAGAGGAATGCCTATTTCCAGACATAAATATTATTGACTTCAGTTTCAACTGTGTTTTTACATATAGCATTTATCATTTAATAAAAAAAACTATGAAACACAAAAAACGCAAGTGAACCTGAAGACAGATCAACAGAAATTATCCAAATTGATAGTAGGAACTTCTAAATATAACATGAAAGACAAAACAAAACAGATATCCAAGAAATGTGGGACATGATAAAATGACCTAACAAATATACAACAGTTATGGAAGGAGAAGAGAGAAAGGGGCAAAGACATATTTGAAGAAATAATGGCCAAGAATTTTCTAAAATTAATGAAAGACAACAAAATGCAGGTCCAAGAAACTCAGAGATCCAAAACAGGATTTTAGTCCAAACAGGAAATACAAAGAAAAGGACAAGTAGGCACACTACTTTCAAATGGTTGAAAACAAAAGATAAAAGGAAAATCTTGAAAGCAGAGGAAAAAAAGGAAATATGACAAAGAAAAAGTATATATTTGAATATAAAAGACTTTTCATCTAAAACTATGTAAGCCAGAAAAAAAAAATGTAACAGCATCATTATTCAAAAACAGAACAGTCAACCTAGAATTCCATATCCTGAGAAGAGTATCTTTCAAAAAGAAGGCATATTAGTTTGCAAGGTTGACATAACAATACCACAGACTGGGCAGTTTAACAAAAGAAATGTATTTTCTCATAGGTCTCGAAGTTAGAAGTCTAAGATCAAGGTGTTGGCTGGGTTGGTTTCTTCTGAGGCCTCTCTCCTTGGCTTGCAGATGACTGCCTTCTTTCTGTGTCTTCACATGCTTTTTTTCCTCTGTGATCACATACCCCTAGTGTCTCTCCATATGTCCTAATCTCCTCTTCTTATATGGAACCAGTCAGACTGGATTAGGGCCCACACTATCAGTCTCATTTTAACTTAATTACTTCATTGATGGCTCTATCTCCAAATACAGTCACATTCTGGGAGGTAGGGCTTCAACATAAAAATTTAGGGGTACATAATTCAGCCCATAATACCCTACCTCCATGTGTTTCTCACAGGCAAAACTCATTTACCCTCATTACAATAGCCCAAAAGTCTCTTTATTTTTTTTTAAGATTTATTTTTAAGTAATCTCTATACCCAGCTGGGGGCTCAAATCTATAACCTCAAGATCAAGAGTCCTAGGCTCCTCTGATTGAGCCAACTGGGCATTCCCCAACAGCCCAAAAGTCTTAACTTATTTCAGCCTCAACTCTAAATTGCCAATCTTATCTAAATATTATCTAAGTCAAATGTGGACAAGACTCCAGGTATGATTCACCCCAAGGAAAAATTCCTCTCTAGATGTGAACCTGTTGAAACCAGACAAGTTATCTACTTCTAAAATACAATGGTGGGACAGGCACAGGGTATTCCAGAAGGGATCATAGGTCCCAAGCAAGTTCAAAACTTTGCAGGGCAAATTCCATTATATTTTAAGGCTTGAGATTAATCCTCTCTGGCTGGATGCTCTTTCCTCCAGGCCCAGGGGGGTGACAACTCCACCCTTCTGGCCCTAGGTGACAGCCTAGCCTATTGAAACCTAGGAGGTAGCCTTGCCCTCTGGAACAAAGGAGGGAGAGATAGCCTTTCCTCCTAGACCTGTGCCCTCTGGGTTGGTGGGATATATACTGTCTATAAGAAACTCATCATACATATAAAGACATAGATAGCTTAAAAGCAAATATATGGAAAAAGATATACCATACACTCACTAACCTAAAAAAAGCTAGAAGAGTTATGTTAATATCAGGCAGAGCACATTTCAACGCATGGAATACCACCAGATTTCAAGAGAGACATTATGTAATGATAAAAGAATCAATTCATCAAGAAGATATGATAATCATTAATATATATGCACTCAATAACAGAGCTTCCGAATATATAAAGCAAAACCAGTAAATAAGACTTATAAACAAGCAAATCCAAATATTTAGTTGATATGGTAGCCAGTCTCTAAGAGGGGAAATGAAACAAAACAGTTGCAGGAAATCTTCAGATAAAAGGTTAATTTCTATACGCCAGGTGGTTGCGGATTATAGGTTTATGACTCAGGATGAGTCTGAAGAGTTCCTGACATCAATAGTCAGATTATTCAAAGCTACTGAATGGCACTGAGGAAACTGTCTTGGGTTGCCAAATAAATAATCAGCTAAGTATATAGTAAACATTCTCCATACATGTAGTATTCTGCTAGGCACGTTAGAAATAGAAGACATGATTCTGGCAGTGAAGGAACTTTCCTAGTTGGAGAAATAAGAATCTCAAATAAGAAATACAAACTAGTAAATTATGCAGAACTCACTAGGATTCACTCACTCATTTAAGTTACAGAGGAAATGGTATTTGTTGATGTGGGGCTAATGTTAAGATGAAAATTATATAGTTCATGTCTTCAATAGACAGAAAGCCTGGAATGGGAAGATAGATATGAAAACAAGTAAGTGTATCATAGGTACCACAAAAACTCTGAAGAGGGAGCAGCACATTCTGCCTGGGGTTTCAAGAAAGGATGCACAGAAGAAATGATGTCTGAGCTAAGCTTAAAAATGCAGATTCCTGGATCACGTGGCATGGCTCAGCTGGTTAAATGTCTGACGTCAACTCAGTTCATGATCTCATGGTTCGGGAGTTTGAGCCCTGCACAGAGCTCTCTGCTGTCAGTGCAGAGCTGGCTTCAGATCCTCTGTCCCCCCTTCTCTCTGTCCCTCCCCTGCCCTCTCTCTCTCTCTCTCCAAAAAATGAATAAACATAAAAAACCCCTCAGATTTCTATTTAGGTGCTGCCTAGGGAGACAAAGTGGGGAAAGGCACATTAGGCACAAGGATCAATATGAGCAAAAGGGCAGAAGTATATAAACTGTAAATAGTTTAAAATTAAGTGGCTGGCTATGCTTCAGAGCTAGGATGAGAAGAGGTGTGCATTTAATAAATAAGCCAAATGAAAGAAAGTCTTGTAGGACATGATAAGGAGTATGGAATTTACCCTGTCTTCTTCTGTCTCTTATTCATTCAACAAATATTTACTGAGCAGCTACTATTTGCTAGGCATCTTTCTTGCTATAGAGAAGTCTCCTGTCTTGTCCCCATGAGGGTGTTGCTGGGGGGAACATGGTACAGTGCAATACACTGGACACATAGAGTTGGATAACAAATGTCAGTTGCAGAAGACTCTACATCCCCCAAACAAAAATGTAAACAGAAGATATACATGTAAAATAAACCAATGGGCGTATCTGGCAGTGATTAGTGTCATATGTTTCTCGGGCTTCAAACACTAAAGTCAAACCTTGATCATAATATTTTCAGAGACAAATCATTTTGTAGTATTAGGGGACATCTTTTTCAATAGCCTGCATTTTCCCCTTAAATTCTTACTTGCAGTGAGGTAGAAGAAAATTGGTTGGTTTCTCCACTAATCTTTTTTTTTTTTGTTAATGTTTTACTTATTTCTGAGAGAGAGAGATAGCGTGAGCAGGGGAGGGTCAGAGAGAGAGGGAGACACAGAATCTGAAAAAGGCTCCAGGCTCTGAGTTAGCTGTCAGCACAGAGTCTGACGCAGGGCTCGAACCCACAAACTGTGAGATCATGACCTGAGCTGAAGTCGGATGCTTAATTGACTGAGCCACTCAGGCACCCCTCCACCAATCTTACAGATGGTAGTGTTGGTTGCTGTATTCCTTTACAGACAACCTAAGTTCCCTGTTTCCCAGGTTTTCCAGGGAAGCCTGCTAAAGATAAAACTTCACACTCCTCAAGCAATAACTTCAGTGACTGGAGCACTTTCTCAGTCAAGAAGAAACATATTGACACAATTCATGAATGTGAGCAAAACTGTTTTGGTTGTGACAGTAGCTTGATTATAACACTATGTGTAATGGCAAGTCTATTAGTAAATTCCTGGTTTCATTCATTCAAAACTTTTTGAAAAATTCTTAGTTCAAAATTTTTGATTTTGGAGATATTTTTTCCCCCTTAGGAAGACTGATTTAAGTCCATTCAAGCATATTTGAAAACTGGAACTAAGTTAAAATAGTTTTTTCATTTCAAAGACAAACTGTTATACAAAGAAATAATTTAATGCCAATTAAACTTTGATACATCATTATGTCAGTGCTTTAAGAAGCATTGTTCTGTAAAATTTTGAAGTAAAAGTTTTTAAAATAAAAAAATTTAATGTTTGAGAGATACACACACAATGTGAGTGGAGGAGGGGCAGAGAGAGAGAGGGAGACATAGAATCTGAAGCAGGCTCCAGGCTGAGAGCTGTTAGCACAGAGCCCGACGCAGGGCTCGAACTCACAAACTGTGCGATCATGACCTGAGCTGAAGTCAGATGCTTAACTGACTGAGCCACACAGGTGCCCCTAAAGTAAAAGTTCTGAAAATTAACTAGCCATGCATTCTGCTTCCAGTGGGCTTTCAGCTCCATCTTCACTACATGGTTATTAATATCCACAGGAGCTGTTAGGAATCCAATTTCATTCTGTCCTTTGGATTTTTTTCTCTTTCAAGAAGATAGAAATTAAAATTTCTATGGTAATGTGCTACACTTGAGAGGTAGGCCTTGCCTTTTTATACTCATTAAATACGTAAGGTAGGTAACTAATTAGGCTGTTAAATATGTGTACTATGAGGCAATATCCATACTGGGAAAACTAAGTACAGCTGTAAGACTCCAGTCTGCATTTCTTGATTTGTGGGTTGATATTGCTGTCTTTAACATTATACCATGGAAGGATCTGTATTTAACACAATTTTCCTTCATACATTATGAGTAAACAAATAGTGCTTAACAAATAGCAAGGATTTAGCTGGACAACAGCAGATAGCTTTGAAATTCTGGAGAATTTTAGTAAATTGACACCACCAGTGCACTTAAGTCTCATTGCTGGTATGATCATAGCCTAGTTAGGGATATTGTAAACCCCATCTGTAAACTAGGAACAAAAGGAGCTTAGAGTTAATGTTTTATAAACTGTTCTCTTTCTATGTATTTATTCAATTTTACTTTCCTTCACTTTCTAGTGATGTCTGATCTCCATAGCTATCTTCATTCATTTTTATGTTTCTTTTATTCAGTTTCTGGGTCCAGGCTAGCCTTTCTTTATTGAACAAAAATAAATAAATAAAATAAATAAAATCACAATATGAATATAAGAGAATTACTGGATATTTACAGGCAACAGCAGGCAGAAAATGTAGCATGGGAAGCAACATAAACTAATTCATCTAATGGTTCTTTTACTTAAAAACTTAGTGTGTTGTAACCCACTGTTCCCTAGAGACAACTGAAGATAAATACTACTGACTTGTCAAGAATCCTTTACCCAAGTATCCTTAACTCAGATTTTCCTTCAGCGGCCATAATTATCAGTGGTCATCACTTCTATGAATTAACATATGGCAAGTTAGCAGACTGTCCTTAACCCTCTCCTTTCTGAGCAGCCCATTTTTGATACTTGAGCAAGTCACACTGAGGGAAGAATAAAGTGGTACTTCTTGCAAATGGTAATTCCTATTATCGTTGAAGAACAGATAATAAAATAATAAAGATAAATATAGATAAATATATAAATAAAGATAAGTAAATAATAAAGTTAAATAAAGATAATAAAAATTCTTTGCTAAGAATCATGAATCTGGACACTGAATTTCCTAAGGTAGCTCCTATTACATCAATCTAAATAGCAGCTGAATTTTAACAGGGTCTTGTCAAAGTTCAAGTAAGAGACTTACCTGTTCCTGGGTCATCTTCTGCAGCTCATTCTCCCAAGCTGCCTGGTCATCATCCAAGTTATAGGAAGCTGGTGGAGTGAGTCCACGAAGGATCAGGGGGTCTCGGTCATGGCAGAGGGCTGTCAGGTGTCCAATATACAACTTTAATTTGCTTCTATTTTGGTCAAGTTCTAAGAGGGGCTGGATGATCTGAAGCAAAAAAATTGAGGAAAGTCAAGATCAATCTGAAACCAGAAGTTCAAATCCGAAACCAGAAGTTCAAATATTTTTATGTCTCCCAAGTCAAAGAAAACTGACCGAAGATTCAAGCTCCTCTAATCAGCACTGAAATCTTCAGGATTATACAAAGATACAGTTCCACACACTTGCACATTTACACTGTCGCACCCAACCAAACCCCCCCTCGCCCTCCTTCTGGGAGACAGGTAGAGAATGCTGGCTTACTCTACCAACAGAGAGAGTTCCGTATTTAGGCAGCGGATTAAACACAGGACTAACTTGTTTTTACACAGATGACATTCCTGATACAGAAAGACTCCAGTTACCTCATGATTTCTCTTCCCATTTATTTATGAGTGGTTACAAAAAAACATGCTAGTGAAATCTGCTCACTGAAAGCCTGGACAACATACACCTCATGTGTTCCTTCACCTCCTGGAAAGGAAGAAAAATTCTGTCTCTGGAGAAGGTGCAAGTTTTTCTTGGCCATGAGATGTGATGAGTGAAC
This sequence comes from Crocuta crocuta, assembly GCF_008692635.1. Classification (NCBI taxonomy): domain Eukaryota; kingdom Metazoa; phylum Chordata; class Mammalia; order Carnivora; family Hyaenidae; genus Crocuta; species Crocuta crocuta. Next base: position 7,586,732 of record NW_027529427.1, on the reverse strand, counting down.
TCATTACTAAATCTGCCTCATCCTGGCTTAAGTTCCCCTCATTCATTTCACAGAGGTATCCAATATTCTTTTTAAACAGTGATTGATAAATCCTTATATAACACCAAACACCTGACTCACAGCCAAGGCCTCTCAGAAATTCTCTCAGTTGTAACACCAGTTTGATGTTTTCCTTGAAAAACAGTCCTGCACTTTTTTTTTCCTTTTCTCTTTTTTTTTAAAGCATTCCCTTTACCCTGGATGAGTAACTATCCTCTTGGCTCCATTTGGAAGCACATGACAGATGACTTCTGCCCCAGAGCTTCATTTGACAGCTCTCAAGACAATACTCTGGTTGGGTATCTGGTAGTTGGTCAAAGCCTGGTGCATTTAGGAAGAGTTGGGTCAGATCTCACATCTCAGAACAATGAAATGTTAGAGCAGCACCTGCTTGATACATAGCAGCTGTGAGAGCTGCGAAGCTCCACCAAAATGCTGGCCATTCTCAAAATGTTCCCAGGGCTTACAAGGCAGAGGTCCGCACCTGCTGCATGTCACTAGGCTGGCATTTTTCATGCACAGGACACCTCTGACCCACCTAATGAATAAAGGAGCTCAATAATCTTCATTTACAGAAACAAGGACTGGGATTACTTTCAAATTGTTGTCACGATTTCTCCCTGGTCTCCTCAGAGGCCTGCTCCTGCTGCTTTCTTCTATTTCTCTTTAAGAGTTTAAATGAATAAAGTTTTAATATTTTTAATGAAACCAATAATTATTTTATTCTGAAAAGTACGGGGAAAAGTATAAAAGAAATAACAAAATAGGCTATAGGTATTCCCATTTGCAACGGTGGTGATTTTTTTCTCAGTCTTCTAATAAACGTATATAAATTGACTTTAACTGTATCACACTTCATATTTTGCTTGATACACTGTTTATTTAATGTTATAAACATTATGAGTACTATTCAAACATTGCCTTTTCCTGGAAAAACGTGGTTTTTAACAGTGGCTTTATAAATATATCACATTTCCCCTGTTTCTAATATTACTCCCATGAAATAATTAAGAGAGGGAAGAGCCAGGGGCACCCAGATGGCTCAGTCCATTAAGCATCCAACTTTGGCTCAGGTCATGATCTCCTGTTCGTAAGTTTGAACCCAGCACTGGGCTCTGCACTGAGAGTGTGGAGCCTGCTTGGGATTCTCTCTCTCTCCCTCTCTCTCTGCCCCTCCCCAACTTGTGCTCTCTTTTTCTCTCAAAATAAATAAATAAAAACTAAAAAAAAAATAGAGAGAGAGAGGGAAGCGTCAGGGCATAGTGGCAAAACAATCTTTAGCTTACTAAAGAGATCAGAGTTCAGAGTTTAAGCCTATCTAGTATTACATATTATAGAAGTTGAAGCCTGGCTAAACAAGTCAGAGAAAGTAAATTAGCATTATTTTATTTTTTAAACTCATACACACAATTCTATAAGGATAAAGGTTAAACACTTAGGTGTTGGTGTGGAAGACTCTTGGGTTCTATAAGAGACTGCTAATGAGCAGGGTCATGGTACCAGTTTGTGCTGGCATTTCCTACCTATGATAAACATAGTAACACTGTCAATCACAGAAAGAAGGGGCTGTTTCAATGAAGCAGAGGATTTAGAAAGTGGGGAAGTTGGATAATTTTTCACTACCACCACCAATCTCTCAAAAAGAATTATATTTTATTTCTGGCCATAAATGTATACTCACTGCAGAAAATTTTATAAAGAATTCTAAAGCATAATCTTTAAAAGCAATTTAAAAGCAGTATTCCCTTAAATGCATGCACACTTTGCATTTCAATAACTGTCTAATCATGGTAAAAGAACCATTAACACACCACATTCCTAGGGCCTCCATGCAATGTAGCCCTATTTCATTTGTTGTTGTTTGTTGTTTTAGCTTGGCCTTGTCTTTCATTGATAAAAAATTTTGGCGGGAGGGGAGGGGGAATTCACTTATGGGGATTTCCACTTATTCCCATTCTGTGTGTGTGAGTGTGTGAGACTATAGATGTTATCACATATGGGCTGCAAGGCTGAAAAAGCTGATATCTTAGGTAATTAATGTTTGAATAAGCAAACTGACATGAAAGAATATGACCACAGAGGAAGGAGACAAAGTGATAAATGGTAGTAATGGAAAAGTCAAATTTCTGATAGTAAATGGCATTTAGAAAAATACTGTTTCACTACTATATGACTTGATACGAAAAAATTTATTCTTCAGGCCTTGTTCTTAAAGATAAATTTAAAATGATTTAAAAGCATTTCATGTTGAAGTGCTAACTGATTAAAAAACATGATAGTTTTTTGCACTCCATAATTCTTCAAAGTCCAAATTGAAAGTTAAAAAATGATGGAATTTGAAATTCTTTCCAGGATAAAAACTCATTCCATGCAATAGCCCAAATGTCTGTCCTTTCTTCCCATGGCAAAGGGAATTGCTTTAAAAAGACAAAACAAAACAAACCCACAGAGCTTACTATGTGAAAGCCTAGGAAACAGCCCAACTAGCACAGTTCTCAAATCTACCCTCTAAAAAAAATCACTTTGGCCTCTCTGGGACACATTTAACCACGTCAATCATGTGGGAAATGCCCTTATCTCTTCCTTTCCCCTCTATCTGACTTAGGCAGGCCACTTAGAAATTGCATTTCCCACAAGGTAGAACTGCCACTGCCTAATCTCAAGAGGGAAGAGGGACACTTGTCAAGTAGAATGAGGATGCCTTACAGGATCTGTAAGTTATGTCTTCTGTCCACATACAACCTCAGTACACTGGTGAGAAGTCCTACTAAAAACTATCAGAAATGTAGTCAGGCCTAAAGCTTAGTTCCATAGCTATGCAGAAAAACAGTTATATACCTTTTCTGCCAAAAAGAAGTTAAAAAATGAATTTATCTAGATAATTTCTGCTTGTATCAGATGTAATGCCAAAAGGCAATGTTCCCCTAATCCTTATTTACCAAAAATTGTTAAGGAAAAGAATTTAAATTACAAAAAGGGATAAGATATTTTTGGTTTACCTACTGATAGCTTTGTTTCTTCTCAAAAGGATTTATTTGCTTATGTACCAGATTCTCAAACTGACTTCAGAGGCCAGCATTCGATGACATAAGGTGACAGAGGACAGTGATCTTCTAAGGTACTTATTTTAACCTCCTTTCCACTTAAGTGAGATTAGATGGGTGAAGGTCTTTTGGAAGACAGACGAATTGCTCCTGTATTGTTCAATGTAGATTATAACTGAAAATTCCAGTTTTCCATTTCTGCAACCCATTTATCTATGATATCTGAACACATTTTCTTAGACCATTTGACTCTTCAATATCAGAATGGAATGTGCAGAGTGAAAGACTTTTAACCAGTACATTATTTAGCCTGCTTTTCTCTTCCTCCTCTACTGTCTGTTGTCAGACACTTACTCTAAGTATGGGTTAGTTCGTTGTAACACATTCTAGGCTGGTTTTATTTAAAAATTTTTTTTATTTACTTATTTATTTTGAGAGAGGGTATGAGAACATGAGCTGGAGAGGAACAAAAGGAGAGAAGAGAGAGAATCTCAAGCAGGCTCTGCACTGCCAGTGTGGAGCCCGATGGCAGGGCTTAAACCCACAAATTGTGAGATCATGACCTGAGCTGAAATCAAGAGTCAGAGCTTAACCAACTGAGCCACCCAGACACCCAACCTAGGTACTCAGTTTAAAAAGGAATAGTGTACCTTCATCATAAAGGCTGAATGAATAGGTACTGAATATTATTTAGAACTTAAATTTTGGGGTAACTAATATTTTGTTGTTGGGAAGATACCATTATTTATTATTTATTTACATTATAGTAGTCTTCATACCCAGTGTGGAGCCCAACGCGGGACTGAACTCATGACTCTGCGGATCAGTACCTGAGCCGAGATTAAGAGCTGGATGGTTAACCAACTGAGCCACCTAGGCACCCTAAGAAGATGCCATTTTAAAAAAATATTTTATTTTATTTTTGAGAGAGAGAGAGAGTGAGTGAGCATGGGTTGGGAAGGGACAGAAGGAAAACGAGAGAGAGAGAATCTCAAGCAGGCTCCATGCCCAGTACAAGCCCAATGTGGGGCTTTGATATCATGACCATAAGATCATGACCTGAGCCAAAATCACGAGTTGGGACACTTAATGGACTGAGCCACCCAGACATCCCAAGAAGATGCCATTTTTAAAAAATGTTTGTTTATTTTTGAGAGAGAGCAAGCAAGTAGGGGGGAGGGGCAGAGAGAAAGGGAGACAGAAAATCTGAAGCGGGCTCTGCACTGACAGCAGAGAGCCCGATTTGGGGCTTGAACTCAAGAACCATGAGATTATGACCTATCTAAGCTGAAGTCAGATGCTTAACTGACCGAGCCACCCAGATGCTCTGAAGGTGCCATTTTTAAAAAAGCTAACATTTATTGATCATTTACTGTGTTCCTGGCAAACTATTTTTATATTCACTGTGATTCTTCTGTGGCTAACTGACTATCCTTAATTGGCTACAAACTCTTCTTGTTCTTTGTATCTGCTGCTGAAGTCTTCAGAGATAGGTTCACCTGTCCATATGTTAATGGCAAAAATGCCAGATAGTTTTGATTTCTCATTGGGTTACCATTACACTTCTGTCCCCCAATGTAGGCGTATCAAGAAAGTCTCAGAACAACTAACATATTAACTTCCCAGAGACATTAGTCTCTTAATTGCATTTTTGTCTAGAGATTGCAGCAGAGCTAACTCTGNACCTAGCCTCAAAGCCTCCCCCCCCCCCGCCCCCTAAATAATTTTATCTTCTTGGCCAATTATATACTTCAGGATAAGAAAGATGAAGGCTAGTTAGTGTTAAGTCTCTTTACAAAAGTTTGGAGTTTTGTGTTATATTTTCACTTAAATGCAGTTATTTTGTGAAAGAATAGAGTTCTTTGAAAAAATATAGTATATCAAATGACAAATATTGAAACTAAAAAGCTATATAATTCACTTAACAAACATTTAGTGAATGCCTTCGTGCCATGCCATATCCAGTTTTAGCTGGTAGGAATATTAAGAATAAGGTGTGGTTCTATTCTACATTAGTTCCACGAAATAATGGAACTAATGTGTTGAGTGTATATAAGAATTGAAATGCATAAATTCATGATTTATCTGTAAGTTTACTTTTGAACTTTACTTCAGGCAAACAAATTGCTAAATAAACCTCTCTGCCATGATTTGAAGCTTAGTTTAACTTTGTCTTCGTATATAAGGGTATAAAAATCTTTTTTATTCTTAATGGTCTCTGAGATCCAACTTTTTTTTGTTTTAAAAAAGTTTTTTTAATGTTTATTTATTTTTTAGAGAGAGAATGCAAGCAGGGGAGGGTCAGAGAGAGAGGGAGACACAGAATCTGAAACAGGCTTCAGGCTCTGAGCTGTCAGCACAGAGCCCGATATGGGGCTCAAACTCACAAATCATGAGATTGTGACCTGAGCCGAAGCGGAATGTTCAACTGACTGAGCCACCCAGGCACTCCTAGATCCAACCTCTTAATTAGCCTTCTCATCTGAAGCCCAAACGGAAGGACAATTAATGATTCCCTAAATGTTTTTGGTGGTACAGTACTTACCCATTTTCAACCCTATCAAATAGAAAAAATACATACTCTTGGGAATGGCCCTCATTCAACACTTTTCCTGCAAGAGATAGAATAGCTTTAGACTGGGGCACCTGGGTGGCTTAGTCGGTTAAGCGTCCGACTTTCGCTTAGGTCATGATCTCGCGGTTTGTGGGTTCGAGCCCCGCGTCGGGCTCTGTGCTGACTGCCAGCTCAGAGCCTGGAGCCTGTTTCAGTCTGTGACTCCCTCTCTCTCTCTGACCCTCCCCTGCTCACGCTGTCTCTCTCTCTCCTAGAAATAAATAAAACATTAAAAAAAAAAAAGAATAGCTTTAGACTTACTTTGTGCTTAGAAGGCTAGTAGCTGAAAAACAATTCTAGCATGGCATAGCTGCCTTTCTTTTGGGGGTAAGTCAGTAAACTTCCAAAATTTCAGGAAAAATTAACAGATAACCTAAAGTTAAAGGCAAGAAACTTAACCCTTACCCTACTTATCCTTAACCCTTAACTCACTGAACAAGCTCCAAATCCTAAACCTTATTTCATAACTATTTTTCATGTTTAACTATTTGACTCCCCAAATTTTATACAATGTGACTTTCCTGCATTTATCTCCTAAACCAAAAATAAAAATCATGACAACAGCAAAACAATCCAGAATACTGTTTATATCATCAATATTTTCTATGTACCTAAAAGAGGAGTTCTATAGTAAGCAGAGTTCCTTCTTCGGCCTCCCGTACAGATGACCTACTATTACTACTACAGTTAATGAAATATTAGGACTGGGGAATCACTTAGGCTCACTTAACCCTTCCACTGTGTTATCTATATACTGGTGACAAAGATTCTCTCTAACCAAATTTTAGTTAGCTTCTCCCTGAGCTCTCTTCTCAAATGGCCCTTATTTGTGTTCATCTCTACACTGTCTACCTCTATTGAGAATTCTACTAAACTGGTTTATTATCAAGAATCTCTCATCCTTGATATCTGATCACCCTCAATATATATTTAGGTTCCTCATCCTCCACCATTCTCCAGGTGATGTCTGATTATGCTGCCTTTAGTAAGGATCCTCTTAGGTCAGTTTAGCTAGACTGCACCCTTATCCCTCATGTTTTGTCTTGTTAAGTGTCTGTACACTGACCCCAACTTCTTGGCCAGGAATCTCCAGTTTTCCCTATTGTATTCAATACTGAGTAAAGGAAAGGAATAGTAAATACTCAGTTATCACTAGGTGTTCAGGCTCAGGGACTACTGGGTCACTGAGATGAATACATGTTAATCAGAAATCTTACTACAAACAGAAGTATCTAGTTCTTAAAGTAAAAACTCTCTCCAAAGTTTTTAGATTTTAAAAGCTTTATATGCCTATGAAACTGCAAAAGGCTACAGGTTTTGAAGTACAAATAAAAGTAATATAATAAAAAAAATGCTATAATCATTTTTTAAAATAACTGGGTGGCTGAGTTGGTTAAGTGTCTGACTTGGGCTCAAGTCATGGTCTCACAGTTTATGGGTTCAAGCCCTGCATCCGGCTCTGTGCTGACAGCTCAGAGCCTGGAGCCTGCTTCGGATTCTGTGTCTCCTTCTCACTCTGCCCCGTCCCCCTTTCACATTCTGTCTCTCTCTCAAAAATAAACATTAAAAAAATTTTAATAACATGATCATTTCCTCTTAGTTTTATAGTTCAGAAAACTGTTGTTGACTTTTTTTAAGCATATATTACCACTTCAGCAAAACAAAACAAAACATCTTCTACTTCTTGATCCAGATACAGAGAGGAAAAAAAATCTATACTCAAAGCTGTAAAGAGATAGGAAACAGGGTACAGAATAAAATGAATCTTGAAATCTAAACTCTAGAGCTGATAACTATATTACGCCTAGTTACTCTTGATTTAGTTAAAACTTATCCTTTTTTATGTGGTATAATAAATGCTACTAAAATACATCAAAGTGTTAGGGGCCTAGCCACTAGTAAGAGCAGGAAATCTCCCACTGGGCCCCTTTATTCATATGCTTGTGGAGGATGTTAAAGGCTATAGGTATATCAAGTACCTGCTTTAATACTTGGAAACTTGGAAGACACATTTAAATAAGATCATTTACCAATAAGGGGGCAGACAAGTATGTATAAAAGAAGTGCAGATAAATGGACATTAGGTGGAGAGAATGCTATTATGAGGCACAGAAGCTACTACAAACTAACCAAACAGGAGGACACATAGTAGGTACCCTGAAGATATGGTCAGATGAGAGAAAGAGAACTAGAATCCAAAAAACCACCCACTCTGCTGATTAAGAAATGCTAAGAATAGGTGTGTGTTCCAAGATTCTTCCTTGCTCTCGAGCTAATAAAGATGGGAAAGCATCTTCAATTCACTTCTTGGCTAAAGGCTTGCCTCTCCACAATAAATCATTTATTGATTTTAGTGAACAATGTAGGGGTTAGGTATTTGTATGCTTGTGTACACTTAAAAGAGGATACAATAAAACAGATGAATGAGTACCCCGTTCTTTAGTAAAGTTCCATGGCTATTCAATCATGAATAGGAAATTACAGAGAAAAATTCTAGGCATGGGGGAGAAAAATGAGGCGGAAGAGGAAGAAAAGAGGTTCAGATTTTCGGGGCAGGCAAGCCAAATGAATACTGACGCCACATTTAAAAGGAAAAACTAGTCCGGCAGTTGGCCACAAGCAAAAATGGTGGTCTCAACTCCTTGCATGCCTGTGCACCTATCTGAGTGCTGAAATTGATAACTCACACTCCATTCTGATCCTTTGAGGTCTGGGGCCTAAAGTACCCCTGCTATAATTGTTTGCTGCTGTCAAGCACAACAACCCTTCTTGGTGTTATGACATGTCTGCTAGACAGATGGATCTGAAAAACAGCAACATGCTTGTTGCCTGCTGGGCAAACCACAGTAACAGTCTTATCACAACATTTCATTTTCTTCTCTTTCTAATGTAATGTACCAATTGCATGGGAAGTAGAAGAGAAGGCCAAGTGGAGGTGCCCAGGGTAAACAAAAGGAACCTCCTGGCCTTGACAGTCTGTCAATAAATAGGGAATGATCTAACAAAGAATCTATATTATAGGGAACACATCCACTAGCTCCTTCTCATAGTCTAGTCTACAGGAATACAGAGAAGAAAAGAGTCAAGTATGATTATCTAGTAACTATGAGATTTGATAACTTATCTATACAAGGGCTCCCAGAGGCCAGTCTCTGGAGGAGACTGTTTTGTGATTAGCTTATTTTAAGGTCAGGTTAAAGCTGTGTGTGTGTGTGTGCGTGCGCGCACGCGTGTGTGTGTGTGTGCGCGCTTGCCATTAGTCACATTATTATTTCAACTCTAGTGTCAAATCAAACACAGCAGGACCACGCAGATATTTAGAAGTCTACTGTGGAATGATCACCGATAGGCTGTGGCCACTGAGGGGCTCATTGTGTCTGAAGACAGACACGGTAGACAAGGCTTCTCATTAACAAGAGTGGCCTAGGAGGGTACAGGTGGGAGAGGAGAGATTCCCCATCACTTGGAATGCAGGGGAAAATATAAATGTAGCTGCAGCTGTGGAGAAATATCAGAAATGGGTATCTCTGCTATTTAGAGAAGGACTAATTTACATGCAGGAATTTGATCTCTTAATGCTAAAGTTAGAAATAACCAGAAAACAAACTGACAGGTTGGAGACATGGGGTTTGGTGTGTACAAGAAGGCACACGGATATCCTTGCAGTGGGAAGAGGGTGGCAAGGGTAAGACAGAAAGATCTGAGCAAAATGGCCCTTAGCCATTATATTCAGGTTTAGCACAGCTTAGAAATCTGCAAACTGAGAGGACGGAAGTGTTTCTGAATATTATAAAAGAGCACTTCAGGAATTGAAGCCAGTACCAAGACAGGAGGCACAAAGGTGTCTGTCTCCTTAACTTCTTCCTTTCATTCCTATACATTAAATAAAACCAGGTCACCAGTGAGCTAACAGCTAATTCCAGGAAAGGTCCCCTGCTTTAACCTCAGTAGCACCAACATTCTCCTCCTTTCCTCTTCCACCTCTCTCTCCTCCTGCCCTACCCACATGAAGAATCTGTACTCCACACACGCACACCAAAAAATGTCAGATATCTGAGAACTGGAGAGGGATCTTGGCTGCTCTGACAGAGCAGTCCTTCCTGGATTTATGTCTGCCGTAGTCAATCAGGAAATCATATTTAAAAAGCAAATTCCTTCTGAAAATTTTATGCACCGTGAACAAATCCCATGGATTAACAATTTCCAGACATTACCCCTTTTACCTCGTGAGTAACCCAGGCTTTGGGTGAAAAAAAAAGGATTTGGGAAGAACAAAAATTAGGAAGATGGTTTCTCTACCCATTTTATTTCAGAATAAAACCTCCCAAATAGTCACTGAATTAATCTCCCCTCCTCCTCCTCTCTGAAAGTTAAAATTGCTTAGCCAAACACAAACTCAGATAACACCATTACATTATGACTAGTAGTTGATGCTTAAGCAAAGCTTTTATTATTTGAGGATAGAAAAGTTACTATGACAAAGTAGGCTTGGCACAGAAATACCAGAAACTCTGTTATAAGTTAACAACCAGAGGAACTCAGCATTAAGTAACCTGGGGCAAACCAAGCCTTTTTGTGTATATACAACCCAAGTTTTGGGAGAAGGATCCATGTGCCAATTTCCTCTGATCCAACACAGAGCTCATTAAGTGCTGAATGAAGATCAACTCTGAAGTATAGCGGCAGAGTGTGGCAGTCTCACTGGAATGTGAGGGACAGAGTGGTCAGAAAGAGCAATGCATGTGCTGTGACAGAGCTGACAAATCCTGAGAGAAGAGAAGCAGAGACTCGCAGAGCAAAAAAATGGAGTGCCAGCAGACCAAGGGAGAAAGTTCCAAGGAATCAGAAACTGGGGTACATCTTATACTGCAAGAAGGTGAAGCTATATGATCTAAGAGTAAGAAGGCTCTTAGTATAAAGTGACTTGATAGTGAGGGGAGAAGTTATGTTTGTACAGAATCTTCATGCTTGTTTTATCTATAAGGCTCTAGCTCCAGCTTTTGGTACTCATGAAAAAGCTACCATGCATATGGACCCACATCCAATTCTGCAGCAGTTTTAGTGGAAAATACAAAGGACAGAGACCATATTTCTGATATAATCAGAATACCTAATTTATTTGGTTTAGAAAATAGAAAACAGAATGAAAAAGTGCAGTGGAAATCCCATCCCTAAACATCAAGCAAAAAGGAAAAGCAAATGCAGAACACACCTTTTCTTTACCATGTTAATCTGTTCATGTCATTACTGCTTTTTCTTTGGTCTCTTTCCAGGGAGAATACTTTCAGTGTCATAGACTTTCAGAGCAACTAACAGGAGGAACAGCTCTCTCCATGCTTCAAGCAATCTGCCTAAATACATGCATCCCACAATTCTGGGGGATTCTTTACATTCAGTTGCTTTGTAGGAGCCGTAGTCTTATATATGAAAGGCTACTGCTGACAAGAAGTAGAAAGCCCTAGATCATCCGCAGGAAGCAAACTCTCTGCTATCTTCACCTAGGCAATAAGGTCTCATGCCATTGGTCTGGCATACATCTGTATTCATCTAAGACACCATCCGTATACCATTTCCCAGATGTACCGTTAACAAAGAATACCGTTTCAAAGCCATCCTAAGGCTGACATTTGTGTCCCAGGCTTTTTTTTTTTTTTTTTAATTTTTTTTATGTTTTATTTATTTCTAGGAGAGAGAGAGACAGCGTGAGCAGGGGAGGGTCAGAGAGAGAGGGAGTCACAGACCGAAAGAGGCTCCAGGCTCTGAGCTGGCAGTCAGCACAGAGCCCGATGCGGGGCTCGAACCCACAACCGCGAGATCATGACCTAAGCGAAAGTCGGACGCTTAACCGACTAAGCCACCCAGGCGTCCCTGTCCCAGGCTATCTTACCAGTTCAGTACTGTACATTCTATGTACTTGAAGGTTTTCAGCTTTCACTAATTTCGTTTATGTGCCCATCTAAACAACTATACTTTTCTGTGCACAACAATAAAGCATCAGGTTCACCTGTTACATACACACACACACACACACACACACACACATAATGTGGTTTGATTACAGGGGCCAGGCTCCTCTGAATTGGAACTCTTGCATCCCAGTGTCTCCTGATGCAATGACAACTTGTACTTTCTAGGAAAGCACCATTGTTTGCCTGCTTGCCTTATCTGCTCTCACGTTAGTTGCTTCACTCATGAAATTTTTTGCTAGTTGGCCATGAAATTAAAGTAACTAGATGGTCTTCTGTATCTTATGATCTTACTAAGAATCTTACTGACTTGAATATTTCTCTAGAAAAAGCTGCTATGGCATCTCACACCTTACAGCACTACATTCCAAGCAGACACAGTAGTCTCCATTCTTTAGTGCCAGGGAAGACAAGGTGGCCCTAAGCATGACTCATTCAAACACTGTAGCCATAAGCATGTAGGCCCTGGCCGGTAATGTTAATTACTGGGCATCCAGTTTCAAAGACTGGTAAAAAAAAAAAAAAAAAAAAGGCTTTTTCACCCAGAGGCTGCCCTCACCAGAGAGACAGATTTGTATTGCTCAAATTAATGCTATAAAATGTCTGCACTGTGTCGATAACTCTGTGAGGAAGTGCAGAATATGGAGCACTACTGTGCAGTAGTTAAGAGCATGGGCTCTGGAGACAGACTGGTTTAACTCCAGGCTCTGCAACATTTTAGCTATGAGACCCATGAAAAGCTACTTTGGGGACAGTATATTTTATGTGATTGTAATAACCCATGTGTCTACCACATTGGAAACTTCTTCAATAATCACTATTAATATTTTCAAGACTCTGTTCCATCATCTATAAAAATAGCTTTGAATAGATGTAAAATACAAGTTATTCTTGATAACTTGAGCTGACATTCTGTGACCCTGAAGACATTTTAAACCTATCACCGTGCTTCGCTCCACCAACAACTGTGGATGGTGAGACAACTACTGGATGGGGAATGATGAGAAACAAAGAGGAACTGGAGCAGAAGACCAGAGGTTGGTAAATTACAGTCCATGGACCACATTTAACAACACTACTTGTTCTTCTGTAATCCATCCTCTAAGAATGGGTTTTACATTTTCAAATGGTTGAAAAAAGTGAGAGGAAGAATATTTGGGTAACACAAGGAAATTATTTAAAATTCAAATTTTAACATTCATAAATAAAGTTATATTAGATTGTAGTCATGCTCATTTATTTACATATCACCTATGGTTGCTTTCATACTGCAGGAGTAGAGCTGAATAGCTGAATATATAAAACTTTACCAAATAAAATTGCCAATCCCTACAACAGATCAATTCCAGATAGTGGGGTAACTATTATATTAGGAAATTCTTATAATTGTCTCACAGATTAGTTAAGAAATTAATAATAATTACCATTAAAAAATTCAATTAACAACTACAATGAGCCATCACCTCACTCCTGTTAGAATGGCTAAAATCAAGAACACAAGAGACAACAAGTAATGATGAGGATGTGGAGAAAAAGGAACCTTCATGCACTGCTGGTGAGAATGCAACCTGGTGCAAAACAGATGGAGGTTCCTCAAAAAACTGAAAACAGAACTTCCCTACAATTGAGTAATTACATTACTGAGCATCCAAAGAATACAAAAACACGAATTCAAAGGGATACATCTGCCCCTATGTTTATTGTAGCATCATTTAAAATAGCCAAATTGTAGAAGCAGCCCAACTGTCCGCCGACAGATGACTGGATAAAAAAGATGTGGTGTATATATACATACAAGGGACTATTACTCAGCCATAAAACAGAATTAAATCTTGCCATTTGCAGTGACCTAGATGGAGCTAGAGAGTATTATGTTAAGTGAAATAAGTCAGTCAGAGAGAGGCAAACACCATATGATTTCACTCATATATGGAATTTAAGAAACAAAACAAATGAGCAAAGGAAAAGAAAAGCGAGAGAGACAAGCCAAAACAAAGAGTCTCAACTATAGAGAACATACTGATGGTTATCAGAGGGGAGAGGGTAGGGAGATGGGAGAAATAGGGGATGGGGATTTAAGAGAGTACACTTATCATGATGCAAAAAAAAAAATCATAAAAAAGAATCAATTCATACTATTATTTGCATCCATAGCAATATTAACATAAAACAAACATTGATGAAATATAAAAGTGAATTTTGGCAATAGGCACAGAAAGAAAATTCACAGTTGCAGAAAGTTGTAATTTGTAAAATTTGATATGGACAAAACTCTGAATTATAAATAAAATCTAAAATTTAAATATGGAAGAGAAATGATACTAAAATGATTCAGCAAAATACTAGAATAAGAATACTGAAAACATTAGACATTTTCAATTACATGTATGGAAAATTGATAAGGAAATTAAACAGAATTAACTTAGTTTCACCTCCTGCAAAAATTCAGTGAAAATTCCTTGACACCGGTATATCCTGATTTAAATGTTTCTGAATAGGTCAAATATTTCTACAGAGTCAAACATTCTCAAGGTTAAACAAGTGTTAAACACTAATTGGACCAAAACAGCATCCTGTACTTATTTTCAGTACAGAGTGTAAAAGACGGGAGGATAGAGATCATGTAGGTCATCTATTCCCCTTTTCCTTGCCCTCCTTTCTAAATGAAAAATTCAAGACCTGGAGAGGTAACCTGACTTGTAAACATGGTTAGGAGCTATGCTACTCAGCTAGTGGCTGTGGATCACAGCTTGATGCTTCTCACCTTGTCTTTATTCACTGCTTTTTATTTGAAAAGGTCCTGTAGGCAAGTTAACTTCCTAAACCGTAACTGGGCTTTTATACTATGTTCTCTATTTTCTAACCCACAGAAGACTGGAAACAGTGGGGGACATTTCTTAGAAGGACTGAAGTTTCTTGATAATGAATATATTCCCACTTCACTAACTCTTCCATCATTGCATCTATTCAGGCCTTCAGCATCATTCTCCAGGACAAAATAAGCTAATCTTAACTGCCCTTCTTGTTTCTAGTATTCTCTCCTTTCTGTCCATCCTGTACAGATTATATGGCATACTAAGGTCTTCATGATCTACCTGCTGACTGATCTACCAGCTTCTTGGTTTGTCCTCCTCCTACATTGATACTCTCTGATGTTTTAAAATAAGTCCACAAATTCTTTTGACACGCCTCTCTTCAAACAGTAGAGCCTGAGATACTCTGTTCCATTAAACGTGGGATGGTCTTAGTGACTTGCTTCCAAGAAAGAGAATACGGTAAGAGTACTCAGATGTACCTTCTGATTCTAGGTCATAGAAGGCATTTGTGGCTTCTTCCTTATTCTCTTCTCTGGAATCATTCATTTGGGTGAAGTTGGCCACCATGTCATGATGATATTCCAGCAGCCTTATGGAGAGATCCATACAGGGAGGAACTGAAGGCTCTTGCCAACAGCCAACATGAACTGTGGCCATCTTGAAACTGAATGCTCCATTCCCAGCCAAGCTTTTGGATAACTACAGTCCCAACTGACATCTTGACTGTAACCTCATGAGAGACTCTAAGTAAGGACTACCCAGCTAAGTGGCTCCTGAATTCATTACCCACAGACACCACTGATATAACAAAGGCTTATCGTTTTCTATCTTGCCAAGTGGGGGTAATATGTTATGTAGAATTAATTAATTATACCTTAAGCAGTATCCATAGTGAACTACTAAGAGTATACCAAATTTGTTACGCTGTTTATGCTTCCTTGTCTAAAATTATAACTGCTTGGCAAATGCCAACTGCTCCTTGAAGAGGCACCTTCTCTGTGAAACCTTGAGTCTCTTGGGGACGCCCGGGTTTTCCTACTATACCTTGTATAATTTTTTCTGTTGCCAAAAATGTGGTTTAGTATTTGGTTTTACAATCTTGAAACATATATTTTAATCTGTATACCTAGTGCAGTATTTGGAGTAGACTCCCCCGCTAAATATTTTTGACTTAATTTTCTCATTTCAGTCAGTTTTAAACCAAACAATAAAAACCTCAAACCACACTTATGGAATTATTCTATGTGAACTTAGGACCCAGATGTCAATGATAAAGGAGTGTGGAGAATGTGCTTTTCAGTTTATTAAAACATGAAGTGAGGGATAAACATTCTGATTCAATTTCTGGAAGATATAACAATATGAATGCTAGATTGTAAATAGTGACCCACCAACAAAATGACTATGAAAATTTAAACATTTAAGATGTTTTCATTTAATGCCCAAAATGACAAAAGCAAAATTTGAATAACTTATTTTATATTCACAAGAAAAGGAACCCAAACAGTCCAAGTGCTTTCTAGGTTTGCCAAATCGCTCCTCATACAAAAAGTTTGTGATTCTAGTCTTAAAATTGAGGAAGAAAGAGTGGTATATGTTCAGTGTATACTATCTTTCAATGAAAAGAAATGAAGTCTTTCTAACAAGTGGTTTGCCTTAAAACCTGAGTTTTCACCAAAAAGACCCAGCCATCTGTTTCAAATATTTTAAAGACTAAGCCCCATTTTGTGCTCTGCTTTGATCTCCCAGGATAATAGGAAGACAGTGATACAGTCCAGCTACACCTCAATCAAGTGTGCTCATTTAATTTATCCCAGAAAGGCTAACTGCCAGATCCAGCTGGATACTTTAGCCTCGTCATCCTCGGATCAGGAAGAAGGAGGAAGACACATCAATGGGGAATAACTCTTTTGTTTTGGTTGATGATGCATTTTTGTATTCAAGAAAATATTCCTTTAACCCCAAACAGATAGTAATCCTAAAGACAGAGAGAATGTATAGAAAATAACAAATCAGTGAGAAGCTGAGGACAAGTTAATGACAGGAATACTGTAGAACCCTACTTAACAAGACTGTTGCTTTAATAGTTCAGATAAAATGTTATTCAAAGTATGTCCTCCAAAACATAACTCTACAAAATAAAAATGTGATATAATAGGTAACTGCTAGGCCTCTCTTCCAAAACTATTAAAAGGGGGTCCTATCATATGGTAACTGGTGGGTATGGTGAACCTAATGACATATTCTAGAATGTGCACTAGATATTGACTGGAGCTAAGATGAGTCTGGGAAACTGCTACACATGAATAGGGTCAGATTATACAATAAATAACCTGTTAAGGTACAGAAGAAATTAGAAGATTAAAAATACCTGGTACTAATGCATAAAAACTTAAATTATATACAACTCCCCTTTATGGTAAAAACTCACCAGCTTTCTCATTCAATAAATATATACTGAGCTCTGCAGGGTCCCCACATTTTCAGATGACTATGAAAGTCAACTGAGATGTGAAAAATTTTATTTTGCACAGTGTAAGGTTATTTTTTATCATCCAGGAAGAACGTCTCAATCACAAAATACACCCCAAACAGGAGAAAGACAGCTCTTCCTCATTAGTCAAATGGTTATAATCATTAAGATAAGGACCAATGGTGGGGCGCCTGTGTGGCTCAGCTGGTTAAGTGTCTGACTTCAGCTTGGGTCATGATCCTGCAGTTTGTCGGTTTGAGCCCCACATCAGGCTCTGTGCTGACAGCTTGGAGCCTGAAGCCTGCTTTGGGTTCTGTGTCTCCCTCTCACTCTGTCCCTCCCCGACTTGTGTTCTGTCTTTCTCAAAAAACAAATAAAACAAGCAAATAGTTTTTAAAAAAGGATCTGAGAGTCTATTTTCCAGAAACACTTAAAATATCATAGTTCTGAGTCTAAGAAATAAATCACCTGAGTCACAGGACAATGTCACCTTATTCAGTAGAAACTATAAAAATGTAGGAAGTACCTGTGGAACAGTATAAATGATATCTTACGAATACATTAAGAGAAAGGCCTCTCCCCCAAATTACTTACAACTTTCTCATGTAGTCTAAGAGGTCTCTGCCTCTGTGGAGCTTATGTAATCATCAAGCGTGTCCAGAATTATTTTAGACTCACAGTATAGAGGTGCTGGCTTCTACTTCTTACTATTTCCTGAAAATCACCTTCAGGTTAGAAAACTCCAGAAGAAAAAGTCACCTGCCACCACGGGGTGCTTCTTAAAGGTAATAAGGTCTGACCTAATACATGTGGCTAACATCCCATGCCTTGAGGCCTTGGAGAGGCACCTATACTGTTGCTCAGGCACTAACGGTAAATTTTAACGATTCAATTAGAGATTCAGGAAAGATTAAATTCTTTTGCTGAAGGAAAAAATAATTACTAGGATTGTGGGTTACCTGTACAACTAAAGTAATGTTACTACTCTATTAGGAGACAGGAAAAGTCTATAAAATAAATAGTAGCATCAATGGATCTCATAAATATTCTAGGGTTGTGTCACAGCCAGTAAGAATGTCTTTGGCATTATCATTTACTGTGTACTTCCTATGTGCCAGGCAAAGGGTTTAGTGCACTAAATATCTTATTATATTTAATCTGCACAATAGCCTTTGCTGCAGGTTTTATTACTGCCATTTAACAAATGAGGAACCTGACACTTAGAGAAGAGGTTAAGTGATTTGTGAGAAATTACATAGCTACTGAGCAGCATTCAAATTAGGTCTAAAGGCAAACAAACTTTACTACCAAGCTAAAAGGCCATAAAAATAATATAATTGCCTTATAGGGGACACAAAAGAAAAAATATTTTGTCAGTTTCATAGGTGGGATATAATAGTACATTTTTAAGAAAGTAGAAATTTTTAAGTGCACTAATGTGCATGTATCACAGTTATGACAACACAAGTAAATACCTAAGAAAAACAGTAACATTGGACTATGGGACAACAAAATGTTAACTCATACTGCATCAGAGTGGTGGGGTTACGGGTAATTCTTTCCTTTTCCAAGTTAAATGATTAGTGCTGACTACAAATCCCCCCTTTCTCAATCTGTCTTCCTTAAGATACCTAGGTCTCACACAAAGAAGTCCCCACATAGTCATTTGTGCACTATGTGTGCATTCTGACAAGTAGAGAGAAGATAGTATATATAAATCTAGGAGATACAGTGAGGCCTACTGCTTTCCTGTCTGCTGCTTCCACTGCTGAGATGGGGAAATGGGACTAGGCATGCCTCTATCTTGGTCATTCAGTTCTGGAAGACTCTGTCTAGGCTTTAAGGAAAACAAAACAAAACAAAAAAAGAGCAGTGAAGGGGAGGGGGGATCTGACCTAGATCTAGGCTGGTGACCAGTTATCAGAGAAATCCTAACTGGGAAGAAGATATGTAAATCCACCTGGAGTATCAGTGTTTTGTGGCTCCTGGGGGCCTAATGGGCTTTTAGGAGGGCAGAAGCAGCCATCCTAAAGGAATCCCGATAGCTATAATATCTCTACAGCAGAAAAATGTTTTCATAAGAAGAAGTGGAGCTCTTGGGTGCTTGCTTCCAAGATGACCAAGGAAAGAAGAAATAATTATCATGAAGAAAAGGGCCGCCAACCTTATGTGCAACTTATTCATTGCACCCACTGCGTCTGATGTGTGTCCAAGGACTAGGCCATTAAGACGTTCATGGTTTGAAACACAGCAGAGGCTACAGCCATCAGGACATTTATGAAGCAAGGGTCTTTGACACCTTTATGCTTCTCAACCTGTAAGTGAAGCTACATTACTGCAGGAGCTATGCCATTCATAGCAAGATAGTCGGGAATGACTTTCGTGAAGCTCAGAAAGACCAAACACCCCCAAGGGGGTTTAGATCTGCAGGTGCTGCCCTATCACCTCTGCCAGAGCCAATGTAAGGAGCTGATTTTTTAAGTTTGAAGAAAAGCTATCCTCTGGAAGACAAATAAAATGGAAATCATACTTTAAAAAAAGGAAAGAAAAAGAAAAAATTGAAGATAAAATCTGGTTCAGTCACAAATCATTCTAAATCATGAAGGAAAAAAGAATGGTAAGTTGAATTTAGAAGTACAAAGGTAGACAAAACATAGTGAAAAAACTGGGGAGTGATTACAATTAGGAAATAAAAGCAGTATTCTATTTCTCTGATGTTGATAGAGCTTTCATATTGTAGCGTATACATTACTTTTTCTTACTATATCAACTACTATAGACCACAAAGTGTGTAACAAAGTTATAGATTGAATTTGGCAAAAACTGTAGTCTAGAGCAAAGGTTCTAGAATTCTGAGAGTATCTGCAGGCTATACAAAGCTTGGGGACTTCAGAAACTGTTTACTAACCCTAAAAATACAGAAAGTTGGTGTTTAAAATACAGTGATTTGGTGTCAAACAACTATACCCTTTTCCCATCAGCATTCCTTTGATGTATCTGTAAAAAATGTTCTAAAAACAAAGACTGCCTGTGCTACACTTCAAATACCACGCAAAAACTATGTCAAGTGAATGCTGGCTGTGCGCAGGTTACTCAATGACACCTACTGTTTGCATAGCAGATTATGGATTTACAAACAACTTTCACATTCACTACACTGCCTTAAGAGAAATAGGACAGTTATCACCACACTCATTTTAGAGATGAATAAACTAAGGATCTAAGAGGTTAATGAATTATTTGAAGTCTCTGATCTTAATTTAATGTTTTTTAAAATTATATCAAACAGCTGTCTACATTTTTCTTGGATAATTCATGTGAGACAGAAAAACATATTTTGAATTTTGAGGAATTTAATATCTCAGTGCATTAGGGCCAGAAAAATGATAGTTGATCCTAACAGTAAGTTTGTCAGAGAAAAACAACTTTGGCATTTGAAAGGTTGTGCTAAAAAGCTAAAAGCTCTGTCCAAGTCATATAAACAGATCAACACTATCCCACAGTTATTCTGGAAAGGCTAAAACCCATCAAGAAGGAATGATGTGTGTGAGACCTTTATTCACAGAGGAATGATTACTTTTGTAACCAATTCCTTTTCTATTTTACTCTTTGCTGTGAGGTAAGGCTGGACAGGTATAGATGACTGGCACCTCTCTTAGTTGAATAAAAGAGGATCTGGTGAGGCTGGTGAGAACGCTGGTATACAATGCTTGCTTCTCTGCTCTGTTTATCAAGGACTCTTACAAGTTTGAGGAAAAGACGAAGGGAGGAAGTAGAAGTGGATAGCATCTACTCTTGCAGGAAAATATTACTATTCCCACAGGGGAAGTGGCAAAATCACATACCAAAAAGTATTCTCACTCCCAACTATTAAACACAATCCAGTACAAGTGCCTTAACAAAATTATATACATGTGCCCTTTATAGAAGAGAACTATAAACTTGAAAGAAATAATTCCTGGCAGCAAAATATCCCAATTTTCCTCTAGTNTGTGTCTCCCTCTCTCTCTGACCCTCCCCTGCTCACACTGTCTCTCTCTCTCTCAGAAAAACAAACAGAAAACATTAAAAAAATAAAATATATAAATAAAATAAAATTCAAATAAAAGCTTCTTGTGGTCCCAACCCATTCTGGTACTTTCCCTGGCTAAGGGTTAGTGAGTTACTGTTGACCTGTGAAGTATATATATCATCAGCTCTTCTCAAGACATAATGTTTCAGCAGATGGCCGGTAAAGAAAATCACAGGGGACTACTTCAGTGTTTACTTTATTTCTCTTTATAATGTTAAACCCAATCTAAAAGGGAAGTTCACAGTGATAAATGCCTACCTTAAAAAACAAGGAAAGTCTCAAATAAACAATCTAACTTTATACTTCAAGGAGCTAGAAAAAGGACAAATAAAACTCAAAGTTAATAGAAGGAGGAAAAACTGAAGACTAGAGTAGAGATAAAGGAAATTGAAACTAATAAGACAATAGAAAAAAATCAATGAAACTAAGAGCTAGTGTTGTGAATTGATAAATAATAGCTAGATTCTTTAAGGACGAGATGAGATTTAAATAAATAAAATCAGAAATAAAGGAGGAGATGTTACAACTGATACCACAGAAATACAAAGGCTCATAAGAGACTACTAGGAACAATTAAATGCCAACAAGTTGTATAGCCTAGAAGAAAAGGATACATTTCTATAAACATACAACCTATCAAGTTTGAATAATGAAGAAATAGAAAATCTAAACAGACTGATATTGAGTAAGGAGATTGAATCAGTAATCACAAATCTCCCCCGGAAAAGCCCAGGACCAGATGGTTTCACTGGTGAATTCTACCAAACATTTAAAGAATTAACAGCAATTCTTCTCAAACTCTTCCAATAAACAGAAGAAGAGAAGCTCTTGAAAACTCATTTTATGAGGGCAGTATTACCCTGATATCAAAACTAGGAAAAAAATGCCACAAGAAAGAAAATAATTATAAGCCAATATCTCTGATGAATATAGACACAAAAAAACCTCAAGAAAATATTAGCAGACTGAATTTAACAATACATTAAAAGGATCACACCCATGAGTCAGGTGGGATTTATTCCAGGGACATAGGATGCTTCAACACTTCTAAGTCAGTCAAAGCAATACACCACATTAATAAAATGAAGAATGAAATGATGTTATGGTCATCTCAATAGAGGCAGAAAAAGCATTTGACCATATTAAACATCATTGGGATTAAAACTCTCAAATAAGTGGGTATAGAGGGAACATACCTCAACATAATAAAGGCCATATATGACAAGTCCACAGTTAACATATTCAATGACGAAAAAGTGAGAGTGCTTCCTGCAGGATCAGGACAAAACAAGAATGTCTGTCTATTTTTACCAGGGTGCCTGGGTAGCTCTGCCAGTTAAGAATCTGCTTCAGCTCCAGTCATGAATTTGAGCAACTGTGTTGGGTTCTGCGTTGTCAGCACAAAGCCTGCTTTGGATCCTCTGTCTCCTTCTCTCTCTGCCCCTTCCCCACTTGCAAATTCTCTTTCTCTCTCAAAAATAAACACTAAAAAAAAGAATGTCTATTTTTACCACATTTTTTCAGCATAGTATTGGAAGTCCTAGCCAAAGCAATTAGGCAAGAAAAAGATATAAAAGCCATCCAAATCAAAAAGGAAGATGTAAAACTGTTACTATTTGCAGATAATATACTGTATATAGAACACGCCAAAGACTGTGCTAAAAAGTTGTTAGAATATATGAATTCTGTAAAGTCACAGGATACATCAATACAAAAAAACCTGTTGTGTTTCTATACACTAATAATAAACTATCAGAGAGAGAATCTTGTCTACAATTACATCAAAAAGAATAACATACCTAGGAATAAATTTAACCACGAAGGTAAGAGATCTATATACTGAATATAGACATTAATGAAAGAAGCCAAAGAAGACACAAATAAATGGAAAGATATTCCATGCTCATGGATTGGAAGAACAATAATATTGTTAAAATGTCCACACTACACAAAGCAATCTAATCTATGGATTCAATGCAATCCTTATTTAAATTCCAATGACATTTTTCACAAAAAGAGAATAAATAATCTTAAAATTTATATGGACCCATTAAAGGCCATGGATAGTCTAAAAGTAATCTTGAGAGGGGTACCGAAGTGGCTCAGTCAGTTAAGTGTCTGACTCTTGATTTTGGCTCAGGTCATGATCTCATGGTTCAGTTCATAAATCCCAGCCCCATGTTGGGCTCTGTGCCAAGAGAGCAGAGCCTGCTTGGGATTCTCTATCTCCCTCTGTCTCTGGTCCCCCCTTCTCAAAAATAAATAAATATTAAAGAAAAGAAGAAAAGCAATCTTGAGAAAAACTAAAGCTGGGAAAAGTCAATATTCAAGAAGTATTCACTGAATTCCTGTTAATTTCCCAGACAACACTTAAGTAACCTCTACTGTCACTTTACATTGCTTCCTGTTGATTTAAGACTAGTAATTTAAAGACAAAGGGTATTACTAGACATAAAGATATTTCATAATGACAAGAACAATTTAATATGAGTGCAATCATAAATTGGTATGCAAATAATAACAATGTCAAAATATATGAAGCAAAAATTAAAGAATTCAAAGGACAAATATAAAAATTCCAATTATACTCAAATATTTTAATATTTCTTTCTCAGCAACCAATAGACAGGACTCCTCCACTTCATAAGTTTTTAGTAAAGTCATGGAATATGTGAACAATTTTATCAACCACCTGGACCTAACTGGTATTTATAGAACACTATATGCAATACCTATAGAATACCATTTCTTTCAGGGGCACATGTATATTCACCAACATGGACTGTATTCTGAGACACAAAATAAAAGCCTCAGAAAATGTAAAATATTAAAATAACACAAAATATATTCTCTGATCACAATGGGATTCACCTAGAAACCAATAACAATGTGACCCAATTTGCAATTAGACACTTTTGCAAATCTATAGGAAAAAGAGAAAAAATTTTAAACTAAATAATTCTAAAACCGCCAGGATAAGTGAAGTAAGCAGAACTATAAGGTATTTCAATATAAAAAAATCAACTGTACTTTTATATATTTGCAGCAAACAACTGAAATAAAATATTGTAGATACTAGTTACAGAAGATCGAGTTAAACGGAGAACTAAACTATGTTCATGATTTGAAACACTTAATAGTGTTAAGATCTCAACTATTCCCAAACTGGTTTACAGAATCAACGCAATCTCAATACCCCTCCTTGCATGATTCGTCGTAGAAACTGACAAACTGAAATTTATATGAAAATGCAAACAACCTGAAATAACTAAAACAACTTTAGGAAGATTAACAATTTGATGTGGCACCTGGGTGGCTCAGTCGGTTAAGTGTCCAACTCTTGATTTTGGCTTAAGTCATGACCTCACAGTTTGTGAGTTCAAGCCCCGCATCGGGGGCTTGACAGTGTGGAGCCTGCTTGGGATTCTCTCTCTTCCTCTCTCTCTCTCTGCCCCTTCCCCACTTGTGCTCTCTCTCTCAAAATACATACATAAACTTAAAAAAAAAAAAAGATTAACAATTTGAAAGACTTACACTATCTGACTTTAATGTGTTGTAAAACTATAACAAGCAATTAAGTCAAGGTGGTAATGTAAAACAGAAGAGGCACACACATATATGCATATTTTCATCTTTGATTTTTTACAAAGGTTCATAGGAATTCAATGGAGAAAGAAGAGTATTTAAGAAGAACTGGATATTCATTTGGGGAATAAAAATAGCTTGACCTACCAATATATACCAAAATTAGAGGTGGATTACAGAACTAAATGTAGAAACAAAATGATAAAGTGTCTGAAAAAAGGAAAAAAAAAACCCCAGAGTATTTTAGCTCTTATGTGTTAGGCAAAAGTTTCTTTGAACCTAGAAAGCAATAACCATTAAAAACTGATAAAGTAGACTTTAGTAAATTAAAGACTGTTGATAATGAAAAAATACATTAAAAAATGAATACACATTCCATAGATAGGTGAAAATATTTGAAAAATACATATCTCAAAAAGGACTGGTATCTAAGCCATATAAAGAATGCCTACAACTTAATAAGACAAAAATCCAATTAAAAGTTAAAATTTGAACAGATGCTTCAGAAAGAAAGACATACAAATAGCCAGTTAGCACATGACAAAGTGCTCATCACTAATCAGTGACAGAATTAAAATGAAAACCACAATGAAATACCCATATACAGCCATTAAAATGGTCAAAATTTTAAAAATGTAAAGTATCAAATGTTTAGAAGGATGTGGAACAACCAGAAGTCTCATTTGTTGCTGGTGGGAGCAAAAAAATGAAAATCCACTTTGAAAGAATGGCACTTTCTTATAAAACTCAATAGATACCTATCATATAACTAAGGCAAGTCCACTTGTAGGTAGTTACCTGAAGAAATAAAAGCATATGTCCACCCAAAGACGTGTGTAAGAATAGTTTTATCCATAATAGCCCCAAGCTGGAAATAGGCCAGACATCCAAGAGATCCAAATAAACTGTGATCAGTCACCACACAATGGAATACTACTAAGCAATAAAAATGAACGAACTACTTCTACAATTAAGAGCATGAATAATTTTTTATTTTATTTTATTCCAGTGTAGTTAATGTACAGTGTTGTAATAGTTTCAGGTGTATATAGTGATTCAACAACTGTATACATTACTCAGTGCTCATCATGATTAAGTGTACTCTTAATCTCCTTCACCTATTTGATCCATCCTCCCACGCATCTCTCTGCTGGTAACCACCAGTGTGTCCTCTATAGTTAAGCGTCTGTGTTTTGGTTTGTCTCTCTTTTTTAAAAAAAAAATTTTTTTTAACATTTATTCATTTTTGAGATATGGAGACAGAGCCTGACTGGGGGAGGGGCAGAGAGAGAGACACACACACACACAGAATCTGAAGCAGGCTCCAGGCTCTGAGCTGTCGGCACAGAGCCCTACACGGGGCTTGAACTCATGAACTATTAGATCATGACCTGAGCTGAAGTCAAACACCTAAACAACTGAGCCATTCAGGCGCCCTGTGGTTTGTCTCTTTTTTTGTCCTTTATTCACTTGTTTCTTAAATTCCACATCTGAGTGAAATCATATGGTATCTGTCTTTCTCTGACTGCTTATTTAGCTTAGCGTTGTACTCTGTAGATCCAACCATGTTATTGCAAATGGCGAAATGTCATTATTTTTTATGGCTGAATAATATTCTATTGTATATTTATATACCATTATCTTCTTTATCCATTCATCTATTGACGGACACCTGGGCAGCTTTCATAATTGTAAATGCTGCAATAAACACAGGGGTGCATATATCCCTTTGAATTAGTGTTTTATATTCTTTTGCTAAATACCCAGTAGTGTGAATACTGGATTGTAGGGTAGTTCTATTTTTAATTTTTGAGAAACCTCTGTACTGTCCTCCACTGTGGGTGCACCAGTTTGTATTCCCACCAACAGTGCATGAGGGTTCCTTTTTTCCCCACGTCCTTGCTAACACTTGTTATTTCTTGAGATTTTGCTTTTAGCTATTCTAACAGGTGTGAGGTGATATCTCATTATAGTTTTGATTTGCATTTCCCTGACGAGTGATCTTGAGCATCTTTTCATGTGTCTATGGGCCATCTGCATGTCTGTTCATGTCTTCTGCCCATTTTTTAATTGGATTATTATTATTTTTTTTTGGTGTTGAGTTATGTGTAAGTTCTTTATATCTTTTGGATACTAACCCTTTATCAGCTATGTCATTTGCAAACATCTCCAATCCAGTAAGATGTTTTTTAGTTTTGTTGGTTGTTTCCTTTGCTGTGAAGAAGCTCTTAATTTTGATGTAGTCCCAATAGTTTATTTTTGTTTTTGTTTCCCTTATGTAAGGAGACATATTTAGAAAGATGTTGGTACATTCAATGTCAAAGACATTACTGCCTGTGTTCTTCAAGGACTTTTATGGTTTCAGGTCTAACATATAGGTACAAAAAATGAATGAAATTTAAATGTATTATGCTGAATAAAATACATCTTACACAAGAGTACAGACTGTATGAGTCCATTTATATGTGGTTCTAGAACAGGCAAACTAATTTATGTCAAACAAACACACAAACATTAACTGTGTTTGCCTCTAAGTGTAAGTAGGTAGGTACTGACTGGGAAGAGGCAAGAGAAAGCTTTCTTGGAAGATGTTAATATTCTGTATCAGGGCCTGGCAAACTGCAATGACTAAATGGTCTAAATCTAGACAGTTGTCATTTTTGTATGTCTGTTGACTGAGAATAGTTTTTGCATTTATTAATGGTTGGAGAAAACTGTTTCATGATACATGAAAATTCTATGAAATTCAAATCTCAGTGACCATAAATAAAGTTTCACTGGAACAGAACCATTCTTAATTACTTATTGTCCACTAATGCTTTCTCACAACAGTGGCAGACTTAAGTAGCTGCTACAGGAACCTAAATATTTACTATGTGACTCTTAAAAAAAAAGTTTGTTGGGGCGCCTGGGTGGCTCAGTCAGTTAAGCGTCCTACTTTGGCTCAGATCATGATCTCACGGTTCGTGGGTTCGAGCCCTCTGTCGGGCTCTGTGCTGACACCTAGCTCAGAGCCTGAAGCCTGTTTCAGATTCTGTATCTCCTTCTCTCTCTGACCCTCCCCTGCTCATGCTGTCTCTCTCCCTCTCTCTTTCTCTCTCTCTCTCCCCCCCACCTCAGAAATAAATTTAAAAAAAATTTTAAAAGAAGTTTGTTAACCCCTTTCTCTATCTTAATAGGAGTTTAGGCCACATAAAACTCATAGAATGGTATAGCCTAACATTTGTGCATTTCATTAATAAAAAAAACCCCATAAGCTAATTATGAATTTTAATTAACAGGCATGGGGTAATGGATAGAAGTGTCTCTAACTTACTTTGAAAAGCATGAAAAAATGAGATCAGTTGACGTACAGATGGAAAGATGTGATAAAGTAAACATAAAATCTTAATTAGAGACTCCAGGTTTAAGATATATATATTTTTTAACTTTCCTGTATGTTGGAAACGTTTCATAATAAAATGTTGAGGGAAAAAAAGCAAAGTAAAGATCCCATTTAATTGAAGTTGGTAAAATTACTTTGTGTTTCAATTCACTTAAAAACTTAGCTTGTAGCTGCTAGGTTGGCTACATAAAGTCTTAGTAATAAGTATGTGTTGTGTACCTTTATTAAAGTAAGCCCCAGTGTGAACATATTTAAAAATAATAAATTATGTAAATGATCCTTTTAAAGGAGCTTCCTATCTTAAGTAGTTCAACTGAAGAAGTCTGGGAAACAGCACAAATTCTTTAATATGCTAAGAGATCAACTACTAATATCAACAGCCCTGTTCCCAAGTAAAGAACAAAAAGCTAAACAAAAGCTCAAAGGCAGTCCTCTTCCATTTCAAACTTTGAGATATTTATCTGGGAAAGAAGGGTGCCTCTCTTTCTTACTTCACTAAATTATATAATGTTTCAAACAGTTGTGCATATTTTAAATATATTTTGCCAGAAGATTATGGTTAGTTGTTTTTTACTAAAAACTGATTACACTGTGGTAAAAAACTGTAGTAAAACACACATAAAAATTTCCATTTAACCATTTTGAAGTGTACAGTTCAGTGGTGTTAAGTATATTCATATTGGTGTGCAACCAACCTCTATATTTTTCACCTTCCAAAACTGAAACTCTATACCTATTAAACAGTTCCCCACTTCCTTCACTGCTTCTGTTTAAAAAAAAATTTTTTTTACCTTGAATAAAATCTGATTAAGAACATAGCTTCCATTTTGATATGGAAAATTGAAAAAAGTGAATTTCAACGCAGAAATTTATTTTACAGAAAACAAAGTTTCCCAAGGATAGGCCTCTTTAAACATGGAGATGATTTACTAAATATAATAACAGGATGTGAGTGCCTGGTTTAAAAAGACCTTATAATCTTGGGGTCTTTCTGTAATACATGTGAGCAATATTTAAAGCAAGCAAGAGATATCATTTCTACATAAAGAAATTTATTTAGGATTTATAATTTTTTAAGGAAAATGCATTTGTAGTATATAACTGTAAGATATATTATCAGAAAGATTAAGGTAAACATCTAAGAAAGTAGTTACATCAGAAGGTTAACTGATAAATTTTACCCATTTTCCTTTAATGGAAGAAATTATATCAATTCTATACAATCTCTTTCAGAGGACAGAAGCGGAGGGAATACTTCCTAACACAGTCTATGAAGCCAGTATTACCCTAATCCAAAACCAGGCAAAGACTTCAGAAGAACAGAAAACTACAGACGAGTATCTCTCATTCACATAGATACAAAAGCCCTCAACAAAATATTTGCAAACTGAATCCAACAATGCATTAAAAAAAAAGTATACACCAAGACCAAGTAGAATTTATCCCAGGTAAGCAAGGCTGGTTCAACATTTGAAAATCAATTAGTGGGAGCCATTATGATCATCAATAGGCAAAAGAAGGAAAATCACATGATTATATTAATAGATGTGGGCAAAACACTTGACAAAATCCAACACCAACTCATGATAATAGCTCTCGGTAAACTGGGAATAGAGGGAGAACTTCCTCAATTGATAAAGAATGTTTACAGAAGATATATAAAGCTAACATTGTACATAATGGGAAACTTGAGGCTTTCCCACTAAGATCAGGAATATTCAAGGATGGTCCCTGCACCATTTCTTTTCAATATTGTACTGGAAGTTCTAGTTAGTGCAATAAGACCAAAAAAAAAAAAAAAAAAAAAAGAAAAAAAAA
>NW_027529427.1:7523187-7556865 GCF_008692635.1 Crocuta crocuta | reverse complement strand
TGAGATTATTTTTAGTAAAAAAAAAAAAAAAAAAAAAAAAAAAAAAAAAAAAAAAAAAAAAAAAGGAAATAAAAGAACACAGATTGGGAAGGAAGAAATAAAACTGTCTCTATTCAGAGATGACATTATTGTCTAGGAAAAAATCCAAATGAATGAAGAACAACGACGACAAAAACTCCTAGAACTAATAAGCAATTACAATAACAAGACTGTAGGGTATAAGGTTAATATAAAAATGTCAATTGCTTTCTGATATACCAACAGTGAACAAATGGAATTTGAAATAAAGAACACAACACCATTTACATAGCATCCTCCCAAATGAAATACTTAGGTATAAATCTAACAAAATATGTACAAGATCTGTATGAAGAAAATTACAAAATTCTGATGAATGAAATCAATGATAAAACTAAACACATGGAGAGATAGTCCATGTTCATGAATAGGAAGACTCAATATTATCAAGATGTCAGTTCTTCCCAACTTGATCTCTAGATTCAATGCAATCCCAATCAAAATCCCAGCAAGTTACCTTGTGGATACCAGAAAACTAATTCTGAAGTTCATATGGAATACCAAAAGACACAGACTAGTCAATAAAATTTTGAAGGAGAAAACAAAGTTGGAGGACTGATACTACCTGACTTCAAGCCTCACTATAAAGCTACAATAACAAAGATAGTGTGGTATTGACAAAAGAACAGACAAATAAATCAGTGGGAAAGAACAGAGAGACCAGAAACAGACCCAGATACCTAAAATCAACTGATCTTTGGCAAAGCAGCAGAGGCAATAAAATTGAACAACGACAGTCTTTTCAAAAAATGATGCTAGAACTGGACATCCACATGCAAAAAGATTAGTCTAGGCACAAACCTTACATTTAAAAAAAAATCAGCTCAAAATGGATTATAGACCTAAATGTAAAATGCAAAGCTATAACATTCCTAGAAGATAATATAGGATAAAACCTAGGTGATCAATGATTTTTTAGACACAAAAGGCACGATGCATAAAATAAATAAGATAAGCTAAACTTCATTAAAATAAGAAACTTCTGGGGGCATCTCAGTGGCTCAGACAAGCGTCCAATTTGGCTTAGGTCATGATCCCATGGTTTGTGAGTTCAAGGCCCACATCGAACTTTGTGCTGACAGCTCAGAGACTGAATGCTGTTTCAGATTCTGTGTCTCCCTCTCTCTGCCCCTCCCCCCCAAAAATAAAAAATAAACATTACAAAAAATTAAAAAAAATATGGGGTGCCTGGGTGGCTCAGTCTGTTGAGCATCCAACTTCAGCTTAGGTCACTATCTCCCAGTTCGTGGGTTCAAGCCCCGTGTCAGGCTCTATGCTGATAGCTGGAGCCTGCCTTGGATTCTGTGTCTCCCTCTCTGTCCCCCTGTCTCACTCCTGTCACTCTTTCTCTCTCAAAAATAAACATTAAAAAAATTAAACATTTGTCTTAAAAATTTGTTTTAACAGTAATATCTCTAATTAAGAAAAGTTTCATAACATACTGGTTCAAATCATGTTTTGAGATGCTATAGTGATGATCTAATAGTCATGCAACTCATTTCCAGATTTTAGTCAGTGGAATGGTCTTATTCCAAGACCAATTGCTAAGTCTCTTGACAAATACATCCTTTATTTGAGGGGGTCTGCTAGTTTACACAAAGCTTTCACAGAATGAAGTATACAAAGAGCACATGGCCATGGTACCTAATGGCTATGAGTCACAGGTTCTAAGAGAAAAGTTTCTACCTGAAGGACGTTCAGTTTTCAACAGAAAATATTCCTCAATTATAGTCAACTCTTTTTTATTTAGAATGAAATTATAGGAGCCAGATTCTAGGGCTTTATTATGGCGAAAGCCATAAATAAATAAAACTTTAAATTCTTAACAGTTCCCTCTACAGGCCTTTTGTTTCTAGACATTTTTCCTATCTTCCTTTTCAAAACTTCCCTTTCTTGTGCTAGTAATGCTGACATTAAAGCTAACGGCTAGTTCTACGCTATGGTTTCAATGTAAACTACTGTTTCTTCTCTGGATTTCATGAATTCAGAAGTTAATTAATTCAACATAAACTTACTGAGGGCCTACTGTATACTAGGCATTGTTCTAGATGATAGAAATATAAAGTTAAATATATTAAAGTCCCTGTCCCCATGGGGACTGCTTTCTACTCTAAGGGAAAAACAAGAAGAAAACACAAATTAAAGGGACAGAAAGTAGTGGGGACGCATTTCACATGGATTTCCTACAGGCCAAGGGGAGAGAGAAGGGACTCTCATGTTTTCTTTTTAAATGTATTTTTAAAAATGTTTATTTACTTTTGAAGGAGAGGGAGACAGAGCATGAGTGGGGTAGGGGTAGAGAGAGAGGGAGACAGAATCCAAAACAGGCTCCAGGCTCTGAGCTGTCAGCACTGAGCCTGATGCAGGGCTCAAGCTCATGAACAGTGAGATCATGACCTGAGCCAAAGTCAGACACTTAACCAACTGAGCCACCCAGGTGCGCCGGGACTCTCATGCTTTCTAACTGGTGGTAACACTTGCTTTATTCTGTGTGGGTTTCTTGACAGCAAATTCTTTCAAAGAAAGTTTCAATGAATAAATTTCTTTTATTGAAAAATTCAAGGTGTTTTCTCAAGGGAGAAAATTTCCTTAGAATATAAGAGATTAAACTTTTGGCAACAGAAAGGGAGTTATAATCATCAATATATCTTAGATTATCAGCTGCTAGTTCCTCTTTCCATACCACAGAAATGCTTGGGGGCCTTAATGTCACATCTAAATCTTTTTTTCTTTTTTTTGCACCCTTACCTATAAAATGAGGGCACCGGAATAGATATTAATAAAAATAGTAACTAAGACATATGGAATGCTGACTCCTTCTGGAGATGGATTCAAGTTAATGATGACAGCAGTAACAACAAATATAATAATATAAGCAGAGTACATAGTGGAAGACACTGTTCAATTCATTTTACATACATTAACTTACTAATCTGCCAACAACCCCACAAGGTAGTCCATAATAAACCCACCTTTACAAAAAACTGGGGTTCAGAAACTGAGTTAATTTCCCCAGGCCACGAAGAAGGTGGAGGAGTCTAGATGCAAAGCTGTGCTGTATGGCTCCAAAGTTTATGCCTCTCACAACTCATCTCCTTCTCAAAACAACACCCATTGAAAGATGAGGACATTGAAGTATGAGGAGATTAAATATCTTGTCCAAAGTCACAGTTAATACATGGTGGTGTTATGATTTCACCAGAGGCATTCTGCTCCAAAACCTAGGAGTCTTAACCATCATGTTCTGCCACTTCTGATGAAACTGCGTAGACCCCTCTCAGCTTCATACTTCTATGATTCTTTTTCTGAGTACTGATTATATCTAGTAAGACCTGGGCTTTGCTATTGATATATACTGTGTTTTACAAAATGTTTGAGATGTAAAGTGTTATTTACATTCTTAAGATAAGATAAATCACCAAATTCAAAAGTTTAAGATTTTGTTAGGAAAATCTTTTCTCTGTAGAATTAGCAAGAAAACAAGTGAAGGAAACTGGAGATCAATCCATTACTTCTGCAGTGTTTTAGGGGTTCATGCATTCTTATGAAACCCTTACGATATTATGATATTTATAGCACATTTTAGAAAATTTGAAGTATTGTCTCATAGGAACCCCACTTAAGACCGCTAATTGCAACTTGACTGTTTTAAACCAATGGCAGTTAATATTTTAGTGCAAGAAGCTCAGTAGTGCAATAACTGGGGGAAAAAACCAAAATCAATAGTATTTCAGCTCTCTCTGGGAGTTAATCTATTAGGGAAGAAGAGAAAAATGCAATGGAGATTTTAGGAACAAGGGTACGTGAAGGTTTGTTCATTTTTCAGTCTCCTGGCAAAATTACCTATACGCGTTCTTTCCTCTAACACTAACTTGTATCTTCTGATTGGCTAGAAAAAGGGTATACAACCAACACACTCTTATTCACGTATGTCAGGGCTGTACTTCCTGCTAAGGCGTGCCAAGAGGCTCCTATGTTCTGCCAAAATAGACATGGCAGGTGCACTTATTTAAAAAATATTTTTTAAATGTTTTTTATTTATTTCTGAGAGAGAGAGAGAGAGAGAAAGACAGAGAGAGGGAGAGAGCGTGAGCAGGAGAGGGTCAGAGAGAGGAAGATACAGAATCTGAAGCAGGCTCCAGGCTCTAAGCTAGCTGTCAGCACAGAGCCCGACGCAGGGCTCAAACCCACAAAGAGATCATGACCTGAGCCTAAGTTGGATGCTCAACCGACTGAGCCACCCAGGTGCCCCATGGCAGGTTCATTTAGAAGGAAAGGATTGGTAAACTGTATTCGACTACTGTATGGCCCCCACATCCTTCATGATGACAAATAGCTACCCTTGTAGGGGGTAGTGTAGATAAAGAGAATTAGCACACTAATTTTCTCAGCCTTAGCTCTGTCTGGCATCCAACACTCTAACTCAAAGAGGTTTTTGGCTGGTACACATTTTGCCTTTTACACCCTCAGGATAAAGTCATTTGGAAAGCTTCCCATCTTCACAGTATATGCCCTTTTCCACAACTTACCTCATCATCCTTCTTGGCTGTGTTTGCTAGTGAGAGGTCTACACATGTCCTCATCATTTTAAGAAGTATAAAACCAAGACACAGATTTTTCAGGGAGAAGTGACTCCAAAAGAGTGAGATCACCAATAATAAGCAAGGGCAGTGAATCCAGGGAGTGCAAGGCCACCAATATGTGTGAACTTATTAATTGTAATTATTTTTTTTCTAAGAAAAGGATTTCCTTAGTCAAACCTCCAGGGCATCAGATCAAAGGGAGATACTGCCACAGCTGGACTATATTTTCCAGCCAATTGGCCTGGAAAGGAGAATCTAGACAGTGTCCTGGCAACTGTTTAACACAGCAGCAATCCATAAAAGAGAGGGAAAGAATTCTTTAGACCAGCTTTTTAAAAAGGTCTTTCTTTACTTCTTTACTTAAAGGACAGTTAGAGAGTAATGTCAAAGCCCTAGGGGATGTAGGCACTCTATAAGAACCACTGACTCTGGGAATTCAGAGTATCCTTCTACAGATAGAAACAAAAAGTTTTAGTTCACAGTACAATTTTTTTAGAGACATATATTTATAATTAATTATCATAAAAAGGATATCCAAACCTACTGGCAGAATATTTGATCAATTTTCTATTTTTAGTTTGATGTAAGTCACTATGAACCTTACCAGGACACTGTTAAATCACACTAGATAAGGTAGTTTATTGATAAAATCACAAAAGGAGAAATTTATTTGTATGCCCTGGAAGTTCTCCCAAAAATGTACAAAAAGAAATTATAAAGGTGACTATTAACACACAAGAAAAAAAAGCCACAAAACCCAACCCCACTATGTCAGAAGCAGAGCAATACACACAGGAGTCATGTGAAAATGAGAACACAGAAAGCACACCAAACAATTTCATGAATTACAAAAAAACAAGATGTGAGAATGATTGTGTTAAAAAAAAAAAAATGAAAGCAAACAAACAAAACATTTCTATAGTTAAGGAAAGGTGTTTCTCACCGTTCTGAACAAAATGGCTGAACTAAGAGCATCTGATTGGCTATGCCCATATACCCTCCTCCTCATCCTAGGGGAGAGAGTTGACAAAGGGAACAATGTCCCAGAGCAGCATGGGAATGAAAAAGAGTTGGTTAGTATTTAAAACAAAGACATAAGCATAATGTAGTAGAAGAAAATGGTCTCTAATTTCTTGACTCTTTTTATATTAGATTCTAATTCCCTAAATTCCCTAACCTATCTGAATTAGTAATTAGTTTGTCATTATACTTCTACTCTTCCTACCTTTCCAGGATACTGTCTCTATTCCAGGGCTAGATCTGACCAAAATTATCAGGTTGAAGGCTTTTCTTTATTTTTGCCTTTTCTTCAAACTTACCCCATTTCTGTTTGCCTCTCACTACTCCCAGGCATCCAATTCCTTGTATTTACACATTATCAAAACCTGTTTCAAAGAAAGGATCTAATACTCATCTTATATACACTGGCATAAATTTAATTCTGGGTATCAAGCACAGGCAGAGATAGCAAGAGGATTTCTTGGCAAAGAAAGACTGCTGACCTCAGGCAGACAGTTCTTCATTCTGCCTACATTAAGAGTGGTATTGCTTTCCCTTTAAAATATAAGGTTTGCCTCAACTGGTTTAGTAAATGTCATCAAACTATGACTATACCTTCTGAATCTTAGAAAAAATTGCAATTTGGATATTATTGCTGCTTTCATCTGCAATATTTCTTGTTCTAAGACAATGCCATGGCTATCATTCAGTGGAGATGTTTAGTGGGGGAGTTTCCCTTGACTCTTTAGTCATATGGATGTAATTACTTAACTATAATTTTTTTTTTCCTTCAGCTATACATTTTAAGATTGAGTGTGATGGAGATGTTGAAATCTGATTTTTGGCAATGGGATATGAGGTAATCTGTTCACCAGTCTCCCCCATCCATCATTTTCAGGATCTTGGGAGAGTTTAGTTCTTCCAAAAGACTGGAGTTGAATATGGTTCCCTTCAGACTCATCAATGCCTCTTTTGCATTGATGCGAAGGTTGAAGGCAATGATTTTCCTTAAGAATGACAAATACTGGAGGGATCAACCAAGGATATGGGAGAGAAGAAATTTTTACTCTTTATAATAGGTGATAATCAGAGATTTTAAAATGTGCAATTAAACAATAGTTATCTCTAAACAGTTGTGCCTTATTGAACTCACAAGAGTCTTGTTTTTTTTTTTTATAAGGCATTGTTTTAATAAGAAAATTAGGACATTTACAAATTAGTATATTATCTCCAAAATTAATTTTTTTCTCAACCCAATTCAAGGATTTTTTTAATAGTCCTTAAATCTTCTGAGTATCTCCTCTTAAAATATTCAGAATCAACCACCACTGCCTTCCTATACAAAAACTGAATCTGTGTTTAAAAACATGAGGGAAGGAGATATCAGAAACTGATGATTTATCTTTATTTTTCTAACTTACACTCCGTAATTTGTAACATGCTGGTATAAAATACAAGAAAATAAAAGCACATTTGTTTTTATAAAACATTCAAGAGCAATCTTACCTGGTCTGGGGAGGGTTTGTGATTGGTTTGATTGGAACGGGAGGACATGAAGCGGTCATCCTCATAGTTGTCTGCCATTAGCTTCATTCGATTTTGTGTCTAAGAGGAAATGATTCATGAAGTTGAAATGAGATAAAAATTTCTATTATACACTGAAAAGTAACAAGTGCCTTAAGAATGTCATAAGAAACAGGGGCGCCTGGGTGGCTTAGTCGGTTAAGTGTCTGACTTTGGCTCAGGTCATCATCTCGCAGTTTGTGACTTTGAGCCCTGCCATCAGGCTCTGTGCTGACAGCTCAGAGCCCTGAGCCTGCTTCGGATTCTGTGTGAGTGTGTCTCTCTGCTTCTCCCCTGATCATGCTCTCTCTCTCTCTAAGATAAATAAACCCAAAAAAAAAAAAAAAAGAATGTCATAAGCAACAATAAAACTAATTTTTTCTGAAATAAAATTAACATCAGATTTCTGAAGATATCAGGGAAAGAAAATTTAGGCACTGCACTGAACTGAATTGTGCACTGCTCCTCTGTCCCCATTCATGTTGAACTCCTAACCCTTCATGTAACTATATCTGGCTAGAGTCTTTAGGAGGTACTTAAGGTTAAATGAGACTATAAGAGTGGGGCCCTAATCTGATAGGACTGTGGCCTTTTAAGAAGAGGAAGAGATCTTTCTCATTGTCATTTTCATTCATCTCCAAGCCCCCTCTCTCTCTACCATGGGAGAAGACAATATGAAGTTGGGTTCTGCAAGCCTGGAAGAGAGCTCTTACCAGGAAATGAATTACCTGGCACCTTGATCTTGGATTTCCCAGCCTCCAAAATTGTGAGAAAATAAATTTCTGTAGTTTAAGCCATCTAGTCTATGGTATTTTGTTATGACAGCCCAAGCAAA
Organism: Crocuta crocuta; assembly: GCF_008692635.1. Classification (NCBI taxonomy): domain Eukaryota; kingdom Metazoa; phylum Chordata; class Mammalia; order Carnivora; family Hyaenidae; genus Crocuta; species Crocuta crocuta. The sequence continues at coordinate 7,548,807 of NW_027529427.1, read as the reverse complement.
CTACGACAGGCACCAAAATTAGTACAGAGATTTCAGAGGGAAAGAATAATCCCTCCAAATTAAGCCTTCTATTCAGTGCTTGCTTTAATTTTTAAAATGAAGACTGTAATGGTGTGCCAGCTTGGCTCGGTCAGTGAAGCATAGAACTCTTGACCTCAGATTCTTGAATTCATGCCCCACATGGGAGCAGAGCCAACTTAAAAAAAGGTTTTAAAAAAATAAAATAAAATAAAGATTGGATTATATGCTATATCTAGAATAGGAGTCTGTTAACTCTATTTTTTCACTTCATGATCCATATTTCCATGTTACTACAAAAACTACTCATTTTTTAAGCAACTTTTCAATTTGGGGGAATAAGTAAGTGAACTGATGATATATCTAGAAAATCTAAGAGGATCAAGTGAAAAACTATTAAAACATATGATAAAGTTCAGTGAGATGATCACACAGAAGCTATATATATAAAATTCAATAGCTTTTCTTTACACCATCAATAAACATTCAGGTTTTCAAAATAAATCACATCTCTTGACCAGACAGTTCTATAGGGCCTCAGCTCTGGTGGAGTTGGTATCAGGTTTTAGTTCATAAGCAGACCAGAGTATACTTGGCTAAAACTTGCCACATTCAGGCCAGGGACCAAACATTGCTCACAGCAGGCAAGGAGAACCTCTGCAGATGACTGCCCTGAAGACAGATTGGTCAAAACATAAGAACAGAGTGCATGTAGCACATATCAGAAACATTCCTTGAAATGCTAGACCTGGGGCACTATATGACCCCTTCTTCATAAGGACAACAGTTTCAGGAGCAGGAGAGACAACTGGATTTTCTAACACAGAAGAGGCAGAGACTCAGACAAAAATGCCATGATGGAGAAATTTATCCCAAATGAAAGAACAAGATATGGTCACAGCAAGAGATCTAAGCAAAAACAGATGTAAGTAACAGTCCTGATGGAGAATTTAAAGCAACAATCATAAGGGTACCCACGGGGCTTGAGAACAGAATCGAAGACATCAGTGAGACCCTTATCACAGAGATAAAAGAGTGAAGAAAGAATCAGAGATGAAGAATGCCATAAATGAGATTGGAAATAGGCTTGATTCAAGCAGGCTGGAAGAAGCAGAGGAATGAATTAGTGACCTAGAAAAAATAATGGAAAATAAAGAAGCTGAACAAAAGAGAAAAATAATTATAAAACATGAGAACAGACATAGGGAACCAGTGACTCCATCAAACATAGTAACATTCATATTATAAGAGTCCCAGAAGAAGAAGAAGAAAAGGGGGTCAGAAATGATAGCAGGAAACTTCCCTCATCTGGGGGAAGAAAACAGATATCCATATCAAGGAGCAACAGAGAACTCCCATCAAAATCAACAAAACAGGGCAATACCAAGACATATTGTAATTAAATTTGTAAAATATATTGGTAAAGAAAAAAAATCTTAAAAGCAGCAAGACAAAAGAAGTCCCTAACTTATAAAGGAAAACTCAAAGGCTAGCTGGACATTTCTCCACAGAAACTTGGCAAGGGACTAACATGATTTATTCAAAGTGCTGGATGGGAAAAATCTTCAGTCAGGAACCCTATATCCAGCAAAGCTATCATTTAGAAGAGGAGAGAGAAAGAGTTTTCCAGACAAACAAAAACTAAAGTTGAGGGGTGCCTGGGTGGCTCAGTCATTTGGGCATCTGACTTTGGCTCAGGTTATGATCTCATGGTTTGTGGGTTTGAGCCCCACGTCGGGCTCTGTGCTGACAGCTAGCTCAGAGCCTGGAGTCTGCTTCATATTCTGTGTCTCCCTCTCTCTCTTACCCTCCCCTGCTCACACTGTCTCTCTCTCTCTCTCTCTCTCAGAAATAAATAAAAACATTAAAAATATTAAAAACAACAACAAAAAAACTAAAGTTGAGTGCAAAGGAGAGACCAGAAGTGACAAAGACAAGGAAAGATCTGAGAAAATCTCCAGAAATAATGACAGAGGAGGTAATAAAATGGCAATAAATACATATCTATCGATAATTACCTTGAATGTAAATGGACTAAACACTCCAATCAAAAGACATAGGGTGTCAGAACGGTTAAAAAAACAAGACCCATCTGTATGCTGCCTACAAGAGACTCATTTTAGACCTAAAGGCACCTGCAGATTGAAAGTGATGGGGTACAGAAACATGTATCATGCAAAAGGATATCAAAAGAAAGCTGGTGTAGCAAATCTTATACTGAACATACTAGACATTTTTATTCTTGTACTGCTTTTATCCTCCTTTGGTATCAGGGTGATGCTGGCCTCATAGAGTGATTTTGAATGTGTTTCCCCCCTTTTTTTTTTGTAAGATTTTGATAAAGATTGTCCTTATTTTATTATTTTTTTGTGATACAGTGTGTGTGTGTGTGTGTGTGTGTGTGTGTGTGTGTGTGAGAGAGAGAGAGAGAGAGTGAGAGAGAGAGAGACCTGAGCTGAAATCAAGAGTTGAACACTTGACTGAGCCACCCAGATTGTGATTATTTTTTATTTTTTACTTACTCATTTTTTATAGTTTATTCATTTTTTTTTGAGACAGAGACAGAGAAAGAGAGAGAGGCAGAGAGAAAAGGAGGGTGTCAGCACAGAGCCAAACTCGGGGCTCAAACTCATGAACTGTGAGATCATGATCTGAGCCGAAACCATGAGTCGGATGCCTACCCATGTGAGTCTCCCAGGCACCTCTGTCATTATTTTTTTAAGTTTATTTATTTTGAGAAGGGGGGGAGAGAGAGAGAGAGAGANAGCCGAAACCATGAGTCGGATGCCTACCCATGTGAGTCTCCCAGGCACCTCTGTCATTATTTTTTTAAGTTTATTTATTTTGAGAAGGGGGGGGAGAGAGAGAGAGAGAGAGAGAGAGAGAGAGAATCTCAAACAGGCTCCACACTGTCAGTGACGAGACCCATGTGGAGCTTGAACTTTGCGATCTATGAGATCGTGACTGGAGCTGAAATCGAGTCAGATGCTTAACTGACTGAGCCACCCAGTGGCCCCAGTTTCTAAAAAATTTTTAAATGTTTGGTAGAATTCATCAATGAAGCCATGTATGCTTGGGCTTTTTTGTGCTGGGAGATTTTTGATTTCCTAATTCAACTTTCATTCTTTCATGTTATTGGTCTAAGAAGATTTCCTATTTCTTGGAGTCAAGATTCATGATTCATTCTTAGTAACTTGTGTGTTTTTAGGAATTACGTTTTTCTTAAGTTATCTGATTTGTTAGTATATAACTGTTTACAGTAATCTATTTTCGCACTATGTATTTCTGTAGTTAGCTGTTGTATTATTTTGTCTTCCATTTCTCTTTTTTTTTTTTTTTACAAATAGTTTATTGTCAACTTGGTTTCCATTTAACACCCAGTGCTCATCCCCACAAGTGCCCTCCTCCATTCCCATCTCCCCCCGCCCCCCCCAACACCCATCAGTCCTCAGTTTGTTCTCAGCATCATTTTGGTTTTTGAGTCTTCTCTTTTTTCCCCTTAACTATTGAATTTAAAGCACTGCCAATTTTGTTTATTTTTTAAAAAACACCTGGTCATTACTTTCAATGTTATGTTATTATTTATTCTGGTCTCATTTGATCTGATTTTTTCTTTGTTATTTCTTCCCTTTCTAAATTTCAGCTCAGTTTCTTCCTCTTCTAGTTCCTTGTGGTGTGGTGTTAGTTGTTTATTTGAACTTAAGAAAAATATTAAAAAATTTTTTTTAACGTTTTATTTTTTGAGAGACAGAGCATGAGCAGGGGAGGGGCAGAGAGAGACACACACATAATACGAAGCAGGCTCCAGGTTCTAAACTGTCAGCACAGAGCCCAACATGGGGCTCAAACCCACAAATGTGAGATCATGACCTGAGCCAAAGTTGGATGCTTATCTAACTGAGCCACCAGGTGTCCCACTGAACTTTTAAAAACAGAAATAACAACATAAAAATCAGGTTCTTTGAAATTAATAATAGATAAGTGTTCAGCAAAACATGTCAAGAATGAAAGACATAAACCTATAATAGAAGGAACCCAAATAGGAGGACATTACTATAGACAAAGGTTTTAAAAATCATCAAATACTATATGTATGCCAATACATTTGAATAAAGGGAATACTTTTCTTAAAATGGTGAAAGTTTTGAAGTGAAAGTATTAAACTGAAGTACACAAAAGGGCCATCTTTTACCACTGCTCCTATTCAACATTATTTTTTTTAATAAAATTAAAAAAAATGTTTGTTGAGAGAGAGAGAGAGAGCGCATGCACATGCACAAGCAGGGGAGGGGCAGAGAGAGAGATGGTGACAGAATCCGAAGCAGGCTCCAGGCTCTGAGCTGTCAGTACAGAACCTGATGCGGGGCTCAAACTCACAAGCCATGGGATCATGACCTGAGCTGAAGCTGGAGGCTTAACCAACTGAGCCACCCAGGTGCCCCATCCTGTTCAACATTATAATGAAAGTCCTAGCCCAGGCAATAAGGAAATCAAATGAAATCAAAGATACAGAAATTGAAAAGGAAAAGATACAGAAATTGAAAAGGAAAAGATAAAACTTTCCATATTTGCATTATTTCACTGCCTAAAATATCCATGAGATCTATAAACTATGAGACAGATGAAGTATTAACCAAGTAAAAATGTAATATGAAAAAGGAAAACACAGCAATAGCTAGTAAAATATGAAGAACTTAGGAAAGTACATATTTTTCTAAACAAAAATGATCTGTGAATGAAATCACAAATTAGTACTAAAGAGCACCAAATAACAACTTCAAAATGGAAGGATATAACATGTTTTAGAAGTCATGATACCATTCACATAAAACTTTAAAGCATCGGGTATCAGCTGCTTTGGAATATGTACATATATAGTACAAGTGTCCAGAAAAGGAGATGTTAGTGGTGTGGAAGGTGGGAAAGGGTAAAAGATTGATGTATGTGATCAGGAATGGGTGACACAGTTATCTCTAGTCGTTTCACATTTCTTAAGCTGGTTGGTGAGTATATGGATGGATATTACTATTCTCTGCACTGTCACAGTCCTATTTACTTTATGTATCTTATTGTTCTCTAAGCTATTATTTTTATTATATATATCTTAAAATTTAACATTATTCATGGATCTATGTGTTCCTTCTATAGGGTTTAAAATTACAAGAAAAAATGTGAGTTATAAAATTTTTGAAAGTCAAAAGGCTGACATGTTCATGATGTTAAATTGATTCTTGTAATGAAAAGGGAAAAAAGAGAGACAAACCAAGAAACAGACTCTAAACTAGAGAACAAACTGATAGTTACCAAAGGGGAGATGGGTGTGTGTGTGTGTGTGTGTGTGTGTGTGTGTGTGTGTGTGTGTGTGTGTAATAGGTGATACGGATTAAAGAGTCACTTATAATGAAAACAAAAAAATTGAGCAAAAAAATATTCTAAAATCTAATTTTAACTGACTGCATAGTATTCAGTTTAATGGATACTTACTGAGTCTCACATTGTTGGGCATTTAGGTTCTCTACATTTTTACCTAATAATATATGCACATTAGTAAGTCGTTTTCTCCCTCCAGTATATAATGACGGCAAAGAAAATACTTAACCAAATTTTTCTGAGATGACTTAGGGTGACCTTGAAATATCTAGGGTAATTTTTCTTATGTCATGTGGTATTGCATGACAAATGGGAAGTTTTCTAAAAAACAGCTCTTGGGAAAGAGGACAAGAGACAGGCAAAGGGCAAAGAGGTGTACCCAGAAAGTGAGCAAAGCACGACATCATTCATTTGGTTAAGAAACTTTTTCATGATGATTTTAGTGGTAATGTGCACTGAAAATAAACTTGGCTAGTTATTTTCTCAGAATGTGACACACTTAACCTTTAATAAATGATACCTAGTTTAGCTTTAAAAACTCAAAAGAAATGCTAATAAAGAACATACAAATCCACTTTGAAGGCAGAATGTATTTCATAGATTTCTTAGGAATGAATATGAAATCCTCCCAAAGGAACTGATCGCCAAAGATTACTTAATACATGTTAAGTGAATGAAGATATGTGACTGTGTCATAAGAACTTAGTTCTCCATTTCTGTAAGACATGAAGATGATCAAAGTTTAGTGTTTCTATGTCTTGTGTTCAGAAATTTGGTTTTAAGTTTGCTTCCTGCATAGTCAATAAGGTTGAGCTCTAAAATACTGACAGCTCACAGAACACAAGAAACTATACAGACTGTATAAATGACTCTGTGCTCCTATGGAGCTTTTGTACTATGCTCTTCTACAGATAAGACCAACAAGCAAAAGGAGTAAGTCTTTCATGTTTTACTGACATGAAAGTATTCTATATCCAGATATTTTCCCTCTTAAACCATGCCATGTGCATGTACAGACAGTTAAATTCCTCTGGTCCCAATGACATAAAGAATAAGATTGTCTGAAGAAAAGAAGTGAGAGAAAAAGACAGGAAGAAACTTAATAAAATAAACTTCTGTAGTTGTAAATGCATATCTATGTATACAGGTATACATACTCACTCAGACGAAAAGGAGCTCATTATTTATTCTGTAATCTTTTCTTCTAAAACTAAGATGTCAGTGCTCAAACAAGGTATTAGAGAAACTGTATTTCACAGAAAAATACTTAGTTAAGGTAAGAAATGGTGTACGTTAGTTATTTGAACCGAGGTAGTAAAAGAAAAGGCTTAAATTCCAATCAGAGTTATCTAGTTCACTAATCTTTGCTTTTCAGTTTGTGATAATGTTATTAACCTACCTAAATAAGTTTTAGAAATAATAATAGTTGGAAATATTTTGAGATATTTTAGAAAACATACTTTGAATAAATTTTACCCTAATTTGGCTTATTTCCAATTATAATTATCTTTAAGAAAATATTAAGATTACTTCTACATATATTTGTTAAACCTTGGGAATAATTTTATCATAGTGACCTATAATTAAACTTTAATTAGTTATACTGATATCTGATATACAAAATGAGAAAAGCATAACCCCTAACAATTTCAGTTAGGTGTGCCAAATTCAGTGCTGGTTATACACTTAACAAAATCTCAACAGATTACATTTGGGCTTTATTTTAAACTTCATAACACAAAAAAAAATAGTCACTAATTATTTTTTTAAAGATTTTATTATTTTTTTAGTAATCTCTTCACCCAATGTGGGGCTCAAATTTAAAGCCCTAAGATCAAGAGTTGCATGCTCTAGTGATTCACTAGAGCCAGCCAGGCATCCCAGTCATTAAGTATTCTTGAGTTGTGTTATATACTTGTCTTTTTATACACAAATGACTGAAGATGATCTTTGTAGCTGGGAAAGTTTGTTTTCCACTGGCTGAACTGCTTTTGAAAGAACAATGTGAGGCAGTGCAATAGGAAGGGGATGGCAACAAATCAGAAGAAATATCTGTGCTGAATTTAGCCCAACAGCTGTGATAGTCAGATTACCTTTACATCCTATTTTATTTTCTCAACTGACAATGAAGTTCTATAACAGTGAGGTGTATTTTCCAATGATTTTGTTTTGACTCTTAAATATATTGGTTTGATAGTTTAATTTTGGTCCTGATTAGTATTTCTAGTTTACTGATGAAATCTTGATTCTTATTATCCCACAAACACTTTCTAATATGCACCAAGAAAAATGAAACCATAAAGAATCTCTGCTACAGCAACCCAAACTGATCAATTCTCCCCATCACTGCCCTGCTATTTAAAAAATTTTTTTAACGTTTTATTCATTTTTGAGAGACAGAGTGTGAGTGGGGGAGGGGCAGAGAAAGAGGAAGACACAGAATGTGAAGCAAGCTTCAGGCTCTGAGCTGTCAGCAAAGAGCCTGACACGGGGCTCAAACTCATGAACCGTGAGATCATGATCTGTGCCAAAGTTGGATGCCCAACCGACGGAGCTACCCAGGCACCCCCTTTTGAATATTTTTGTACATTTATGAAGTATAAGAATTTATAACCATAAAATTATGTCTACCTCCTATTCCTGACAGTTCCTCTTTGACGGGCTACCACAGTTAACCAGCTCTTTGTGTGTATTGCAAAGATTTCCCGACATTCCATGGCTATGTAACTACACAGCCATAGGCAAACACACACACTTGCCTATACTGACTGAAACAAATGTCTAAAATGAAGCTGTTCAAAAACAAGGTACAACTGAAATTTTATTCCCAATCACTACCTTACTTTCTAGCACATACTTCCCTATCATTGTAGGAAGCCTAAAGTAAACCTATTCCAATTCTGATATTATCATGATCATTTCTGCCAGCTGTATTTATTGTCAAAAAAAAAAAGGTCACTTTACATACTGGAAAGCAATCAGAATGTTTAAGGGATATTAGCTGGATCCAGTGAGAATCATCAATATATCTAAGAAAAGAAGAACATGTAGGCATTTTGTAGAATAACATAATCTTCTGTTATTCTAGGAATCAACAAAGGCCAGGATTTGGGAACATTTACCACAGAGTTTTATCTGTGACTAAGACCATCTGGGTGGCTGAGTATACCATTAAAATTTTACAGATATAGAAGGCCAGGAAAAAAGAGAAGTGACACTAAATTTCTTCACATGTAATTGAAAAGACTTTAAAAAAAAAAAAAGCACTTTAACACCTAAAGGAACCAGAAGCAGAATAGCAAAGAAACCCCAAAGCCAGCGGAAGAAGAGAAATAATAAAGATTAGAGACGAAATAAACAATATAGAATTAAAAAAACCCAGTAGAACAGATCAATGAAACTAAGAGCTGCTTTTCTGAAAGAATAAAAATTGCTAAACTCATATGTGTAATTTGAGAAACTTAGCAGAAGACCATGGGGGAAGGGAAGGGGAAAAATAGTTTCAAACAACAAAGATGGAGGAAAACCATAAGAGACTCTTAAATATAGAGAACAAACTGAGGGTTGATGGTGGGGGGCAAAGAAGAGGGGAAATGGAAAAAAAAAAATCGAAGGAAAACTTCCAGACTCATTTTGAAGCCAGCATCACTTTGATTCCCAAGCCAGACAGAGACCCAACAAAAAAAGAGAGCTACAGGCCAATAATTCTTGATGAATACAGATGCAAAAATCCTCAACAAGATACTTGCAAATCGAATTCAACAGCACATAAAAAGAATTATCCACCAAGATGAAGTGGGATTCATTCCTGGGCTACAGGGCTGGTTCAATATTANAAAGCAGGAAACAACCTCCTTGACCTCAACCACAGCAATTTCTTACTTGACATATCCCCAAAGGCAAGGGAATCAAGAGCAACAATGAAATATTGGGACCTCATCAAGATTAAAAGCTTCTGAACAGCAAAGGAAACAATCCATAAAACTAATAGGCAACGATGGAATGGGAAAAGAGTTGCAAATGACATATCTGATAAAGGGCTAGTATCCAAAATCTATAAGGAACTCACCAAATTCCACACCCAAAAAACAAACAACCCAGTGAAGAAATGGGCAGAAGATATGAACAGACACTTCTCCAAAGAGGACATCCAGATGGCCAACAGACACATGAAATGATGCTCAGCATCCCTCCTCATCAGGGAAATAAAAATCAAAACCACACTGAGATACCACCTCACACCGGTCAGAGTGGCTAAAATGAGCAAATCAGAGGTCTCTAGATGCTGGCAATGATGTGGAGAAACGGGCACCCTCCTACACTGTTGGTGGGAATGTAAACTGGTGCAGCCCCTCTGGAAAACAGTGTGGAGGTTCCTCAGGAAGCTAACAATAGAACTCCCCTATGCCCCAGCAATAGCACTGCTAGGAATTTACCCAAGCGATACAGGAGTACTGATGCATAGCACTTTATCAACTTAAAAATTACTTTGTTAATTTTTAAAGTTGACTTATTAATCAATGTTAATGGACATTTGGTATTGATTGTATAACTGATTTTTAAAAAACTCTTAATTTATGTTACTGGGGATCACACTGTTCTAGAAATATGCAGAAATTTACTGGCTAAGGATCAGATCATATTATACCAAGAGACAGGTTCATCACCAAACATGCTAACTTATTCCTGCCAACATGTTTTTTTATAAGTGACTTACTATTCATAATATAGAAGTTTTGTTAGGATTAGAAATACTTTACCAAAAAATAAAAAAAAAATAAAACTTCTACTGCTATTTTGAAGTTCAATTGACTATCTAAATATATCGAAGAATTAAATGGCACTTAAAATGAAGAGGGTAACTTAGCCAAGAGTATAAACAAAAACAAAAGGACATTACATAGTTTTGCTAAGGAAACAAATGCAGCAATATTGAAAACTTCAGATGCTTTAAGGAGAACAGAGAAAATAACCTACAACTGATAGGATCTGGACTGAATTATTTTCTTTAAGGAATTTTTTGGGCCTACATTTATTTTACCTCTTTGAAATATTAAGTGTAGCATTTATACCACTATCTTCCTTGGAACATACTAAATTTATACTGTCAAAACAGTGAAATGGCTAAGGGGTACATAATATCACAACTGCCTATGATATAATATGCCATAAATGTTTAAGGCATTTTTAAGACATGCAACATGGAAAAAGGATCTTAAAAGCCCTGAAATCTCATTAAAAAAATGTAGCAGTTCATATCCAATAAATTCTGAAATTAGTTAATAATAAGTTGCATAGAGGGCATATGTTCATTGAGTTATATTATGTAAGGATGAAAAGAACGGCATGTGTTAATTAACATTTTAAGTCTCAGGAAACAGTAAAAAGTGAACAAATTTGCCTGTATTTTCTCGAGTAATGTAATCTACTTTTGTGGTTTTAACTATAGGTACTTCTGTTTTGATGACTCCAAAATTTCTAGCTCTCACCTTTATCCAAAACATCGTACTTATCAGCCTAACAGTCTTCTTGATATCTCTGAGTATATCCCACAGATACTTTACATTCAACTGTACTAACAAGGAACGTACCATGTTCTCCTCCATACATGGTCTTTCTTCTGGAATAATTGTCTCAACTAGTGGAACTACCACTTACTCACCCAAAACAGACATTTTGACTGGCGGATGTTGTGTGGGTAGAAGTGACCTCAGGGCCTAAGCAGAGAGGAAACAGCACTCAATCTTCCAGCTGTCTCTCTGCCGCAATGACTAAGGAGACTTTATAGTGACAGAGTTAAGCTATAAAACCTTAAGTAGGTTGAGATCACTGAATTGCTGCATGGAGAGCAACACCTCAGAGTCAGCAAGAAATGCAGTAGATTCTACATAACTGAGAAATTAACTTTTACAGTCTTAAACCACTGAGATTATGTGGTGTTTACTATCATGTGATGGCCTATGGTATATACTATCTCTTCATCTCAACCGCCCTGTATTTAAAAAAAATTTAACTTAAGACCTTTTTCTTTTTTGTGGTAAAAGATACATAAAATTTGCCATTTTAACCATTTTTACACTTACAGTTCAGTGTTATTAAATACAGTCACACTGCTGTGCAACCAATGCTACCATCTAATTTCATCACTCCCTTTATCTTGTAAATCTGAAACTCTACATACCTATTAAACAGTAAGTCCCCAGTCTCTCCTCTCTCTCTGTGCCTGATAATTATCATTATACTTTTGTCTTTATCGTTTTGATTACCCTAAGCACCTCATGTAAGTACAATCATACAGTATTTGATTTTTTGTGACTGGTTATTTTTATTTAGCATAATGCCCTCAAGTTTCATCCACATTGCAGCATATTGCAGAATTCCTTCCATTTACAGGGCAAATAATATTTCATTGTATACACAGTTGACCCTTGAACAACATGGAGGTTGTAGGCACTAACCTACCACAAGCTCAAAATCTGCATACAGCTTCTGACTCCCCCAAAACTTTACTAGTAACCTACTGGTGACCTAAAGCCTTATTGATAACATAAAGAGAAGATTAACAAATATTTTATATTTTGTATGTATCATATATTGTAGTCTTACAATAAAAGAAGCTAGAAAAATTAAGAAAATCATAAAGAAAATACATTGATAGTACCATATTTATTGAAAAAAAAATCTATGTAGGGGCGTCTGGGTGGCTCAGTCAGTTAAGCGTCCAACCTCGGCTCAAGTCATGATCTCACAGTTCATGGATTTGTGCCCTACATGAGGTTCTGTGCTGGAAGCTCAGAGCCTGGAGCCTGCTTCAGATTCTGTATCTCCCTCTCTGCCCCTCCCCAACTCATGCTCTGTCTCTGTCTCAAAAATAAACTATAAAAAAAAATTAAAAGAAAATAAGAAGAAAAAAAAATCCATGTATAAGGGAACCCATGCAGTTCACATCTATGTTGTTGAAAAGTCAACAAATACCACATTTTACTTATGCATTCATACCCTGACAGACACTACGGTTGCTTCCACATTTTAGCTATTATGAACAATGCTGTTTTGCACAGAGGTATACAAATATCTCTTTGAGATCCTACCTTCAATTCTTTTGGGTATATACCCAAAGGCAGAACTTCTGGATCATATATAATTATATTTTTAGGTTTATGAGGGACTGCCATATTGTGTCCCACAGCAGCTATACCATTTTACATTCTTACCACCATGGCACAAATGTTCCAATTTATCCACATCCTTGGGAATACTTGTTTTCTATTTTTTTGATGGTGGTCATCCTAATTGGTGTAGCATGCTATCTCACTGTACTTTTTTAAAAAATTTTTAAATTTTTCATTTGTTTTTATTATGTTTAGTAGTTTATTGTCAATATCTCACTGTACTTTTAATTTGCATTTCTTTAATAATTTAGTGATGTTGACATCTTTTCATGTTTTCCTTTTGTCTTTGTTTTTTGGCCATATGGATATCTCTGCAGAAATTTTTATTTAAGTATGTAGTCCATTTTTGAATTGAGTTGTTTGCTTATTGTTGTTGAATTTTAGGAGTTCTCTATATATTCTGGATATTAATTCCTTATCAGACATATGATTTGCAAATACTTTCTTTCATTTTGTTAACTGCCATTTTACTAATTAGATCATATCTTTTGGAGTACAAATTAAAAATCTTCATTAAGTCCAATTTGTCTATTTTTTTGTTATCTGTGCTTGTGGTGTCATATCCAGGAAATCATTGCCAAATCCAATTTAATAAAGCTTTCATAAGAGTTTCATTGTTTTATGTCTTATACTTAGGTCCTTGATCTAATTTAAATTTTGTATATAAGGGTCCAACTTTACTCTTTTGCATGTAGATATCTACTATTCCAGTACCATTTGCTGAAAAGACAGTTCTTTGCCCATTGAATGGTCTTGGTACCCTTGACAAAAATCATTTGATCATACATGCAAAAGTTTATTTCTAGGCTCAATATCCTATTGGTCTATATATCTGTCTTTCGGCCAATTAGCACACTGTTTTGATGATTTTAGTTTTGTAATAAGTTTTGAAATCAGGAAGAGTGAGTTTTCCAGTTCTGTTCTTTTCTAAGATTTTTTTTGGTTATTTGAGGTCCTTTGAGATTCCAGATGAATTTTAGAATGGATTTTTCTATTTCAGCAAAGGCATCACTGGAATTTATATGACATTGCATTGAATCTGTAGATTGCTTCAGGTATTGCTGACATTTTAACAATATTAAGTCTTTGAATCCATGCATACGGGATGTGTTACCATTTATTTATGTCTTCTTTAATTTCTCTCAGCAATGTTTTTTTGTGGTTTTCATTGTATAAGTCTTTCTCCTTGGTTAATTGCTAGTATCTTATTCTATTAAAGAATTATATTCATTTTTTACTTTGTTTAAAATTGAAGTCTAATTAATATACAATTTTATACTATTTTCAGGTGTACCACATAATTCATTCAACAATTCTATACATTACTCAGTGCTCACCATGATAAGTACAGTCACCATCCATCAGCAAATAACATTATTACAATATTATTGACTATTATTCCCTATGTTGTACTTTTCATCTCCATGAGTTATTTATTTTACAACTGGAAGTTTGTACCTCTTTATCTCCTTTATCTATTTTATCAATACCCCCACCTACTTCCCCTCTGGCAACCATCAGTTTGCTCTCTGTATATAAGAGTATGCTCATTTATTGTTTTTTAGATTCCACTAAGTAAAATCATATGGTATTTGTCTTTATCTGACTTATTTTACTTAGTATAATACCCTCCCCTCCATCCAAGTTGTCACAAATGGCAAGATCTCATTTTTTATAGCTGAGTAATATTCTATTGTATATGTATACCACCTCTTCTGTATCCATTCATCTACTGACGGACACTTGAGTTGCTTACATAATTAGGCTCCTGTAAATAATGCTGCAATAAACATAAGGGTGCATATATCTTTTCTTAATTAGCATTTTTTTCCTTTGGATAAATATTCTTTTTGATGCTACAGTAAATGAAGTTGTTTTTGTAATTTCCTTTTCAGATTGTTTATTGACGGTAAGTAAAAATACAAGTGATTTTTCTATGTTGACTTTGTATCCTGATATTTTGCTGAATACATTTATTAGTTTCTCTTAAGTGGTATCTTTAGAGTTTTCTACAAAGAAGATCATATAATCTGCACACAGACATAATCTTCCTTTCCAATTTGGATCTTTTACTTTTTTCTTTTTTGCCTAATTGCTCTGTCTAGAACTCCCAGTACTATATTGAATAGAAATAGTGAAGGCGGGCATCCTTTCCTTATTCCTTATCTGAGAGGAAAAGCTTTCATTTCAGGCTTTCACCACTGAGTATAATGTTTACTGTGAGTTTCTCATAAATGGCTTTCATTATGAGAAGGTAGCTTCCTTCTATTTCTATTTTGTTAAGTGTTTTAGTGTTTTTATCACGAAAATGTGTTGAATTTTGCCAAATATTTGTTTTTCATTAATTGAGATGATCATGTGGTTTTTGGCCTTTCATTCTGTTGATGTGATGCATTACATTGATAGATTTTTGTATGGTGAACCATTCTTGCATTCCAGGAATACATGTCTCTTGGATATGATGCATAATCCTTTCAGTGTACTGCTGAATTTTGTGTCCCAGTATTTTGCTGAGGATTTCTGCATTATTGTTCATAAGGGATGGTGGTCTATAGTTTTCTTGTAGTCTCTGTCTGGCTTTGGTACCAGGGTAATCCTGGCCTCACAGAGTGAGTTAGAAAGCATTTCCTCAACTTCACTTTTTTGGGAAAGTTTGAAAAGCATAGTCATTAGTTATTTAAATGTGTGACAGAATTCAAGAAAGAAGTCATCAAGACCAGGGCTTGTTGGGAGATTTTTGATTATTGATTCAATCTTCTTACTAGTTATAGGTCTACTCAGATTTTCTACTTCTTTGCAATTTAGTCTTGGTAGGTGTTTTTAGGAATTTGTCCATTTCATGCATGTTATCCAATTTTTTGGCATATGATTTCTCACAGTACTCTCTTATACATTTTATTTCTGTAGAATCAGTAGTAATGTCTGTACTTATATTTCTGCTTTTATTAATTTGAGATTTCTCTCTTTTGTCTTAGTCCCTCTAGTTAAAGGTTTATCAATTTTGTTGACTTTTTCAAAGAACCAACTTTTGGTTTCATTTTTTTTTCCTATTGTTTTTTTCTATTCCCTATTTCCTTTATCTCTGCTCTTATCTTTATTATTTCCTTTCTTCTTTCTTCTTCTTGCTTTCAATTAGTTTGTTCTACTTATGTAAGTTGTGAATTTAGGCTGATGACTTGAGATCTTCCTTTTTTATTTGTTTGTTTGCTTGTTTTTAATAGGAAGAGAATGAGAGCAGAGGAGGAGACAGAGGGAGACGAGAGAGAGGGAAAGAGAGAATCTCAAGCAGCCTCCACACTCAGCGTGGAGCCTGATGCAGAGCTTGATCCCATGACCCTGGGATCATGACCTGAGCTGAAATCAAAAGTCAGACACTCAACTGACTGAACAACCCAGGCACTCCGAGATCTTTCTTGTTTTATAACATAAGCATTTACAGTTACAAATTTCCCTCTTAGCACTGCTTTCATTTTAACCTATAAGTTTTGGTATGTTGTGTCTACATTTCTAAGCATTTTCTAACTCCACTTGTGATTTCCTGTATGATCTATTGATTAAATGTATATTATTTGATTTTTACAATTTTGTAAATTTTTCAGTTTTACTTTGTTATTGATTTCCATCTTCTTCTGTGGTCAAAAAAGATACTCTGCATGGTATCTTTTAATATCTACTGAGACTTAATTTGTGATCTAACATATGATCTGTCTTGGAAAACCCATGTTTACATGTTTATACGAGAAAAACCCGTATGTTGTTGTTGCTGGATAGAGTGCTCTTTATGTTTGTTTGGTCTTGTTTAAATACTCTATTTCTTTACTTATATTCTGTCTGGTTGTTGTATCCATCATTGAAGTCACCAACTATTATTGGAGAATTGCCTATTTCTCCCATAACTTGTTGGGTTTTGCTTCATATATTTTGATATCAATAGGTGTGAAAATGTTTATATTTGTTATATATTTTCTTGCTGTATTGAACCTTTCGTCCTTTGTTGTCTTCTGTAAATTTTTTATTTAAAGTCTATGTGTCTCGGGACACCTCGGTGGCTCAGTCAGTTAAGCAGCTGACTTGAGCTCAGGTCATGACCTCGTGGTTCCTGAGTTTGAGTCTGCGTTTGGCTCTGTGCTGACAGCTTGAAGCCTGAGCCTGCTTTGGATTCTGTGTGTGTCTCTCTCTCTGTCCCTCCTCCATTCACGCTCTGTCTCTCTTCTTTTTGACTTTTTTATGTATATTTATTTTCTATTATTCATCTTCTCTCCACTCTCTTTTCTCTTTACTTTTTCGTTTTCCCTTTTGGTTTGTGTGTTTGTTGGATTTGTCTGTGCGTTTGTGTGCCTTTGTTCCCTGTGTGTTTGTCTGTCTGTTTTCTTCTCCAGAGCTGCCTCAAGAAACAAGCCAAAGTACACATGGTGGAGAGTCCCAAATACCACTATGAGTAGGAAAATAAAATAACCAAGGTATCAACAAGAGAGACCAAGAGATACCATTCAAAGAACACTTTCAGAAAGAATAGGCCCTGGACAGTCAAAGAGCCTTCTTGGGTAGAGCAGCGCTCACAGGTGCAGAGTGCATAACAAGTTTTTAAAACTAACAAGAGATAGAAAGCTAACCAAAATGATGAAACGAAAGAGTTCTCCTCCAAAGAAATTCCAGGAAGAATTGACAGCTAAAGAACTGCTCAAAACAGATAAAAGCAGCATAACTGAACCAGATTTTAGAACAATAATCATAAAATTAATCACTGGGCTTGAAAAAAGCATGGAGGACATCAAAGAAACTATGGCTACAAACAACATGGAGCTTAAAAATAGGTATGATGAATTAAAAAATGCGATAAATGAGATACATAATAAACTGGAGGCGTCCAATACACGGATTGAAGAGGCCGAAAGAATAAGTGATTTAGAAGACACAGTTATAGAAAAAGAAGAAACTGAGAAAAAAAGAGACAAACTGATCCTGGAAAATGAAAGAAGAGTTCGAGAGCTCAGCGATACAATCAAACGGAACAATATCCGTATCACAGGAATCTCATAAGAGGAAGAGAGAGGGAGAGGTGCTGAAAGAGTCCCGGAACAAAATATAGCAGAAAACTTCCCCAACCTAGGGAGGGAGTAGACGTTGAAATTCAAGAGGCACAGAGAACTCCCCTCAGATGTAATTTGAATCGATCTTCTGTACGACATATCATAGTAAAAATGGCAAAATATAAGGACAAAGAGAATTTTGAAAGCAGCGAGGGAGAAAAGGGCCCTACTATACAAAGGGAAACCTATCAGAGTGGTGACAGACCTATCTACTGAAACTTGGCAGGCCAGAAAGGAATGGCAGGAGATCTTCAATGTGATGAACAGAAAAAAAATGCAGCCAAGAATCCTCTATCCAGCAAGCCTGTCATCCAGAAATGAAGGAGAGATAAAAGTCTTTTGAAATAAACAAAAATTGAAAGAATTTGTCACCACTAAGCCAGCCCTACAAGAAATCCTGAGGGGGACTCCATGAGGGAAGTGTTGCAAGGAACGCAAAATACCAGAGACATCACCTCAAGCATGAATCCCACAAAGGACACAATGACTCTAAACCCACATATTTCAATAATAACACTGAATGTAAATGGGCTGAATGCTCCAATCAAAAGACAGAGGGTAGCAGAATGGATAAAAAAACAAAATCCATCTATTTGCTGTCTACAAGAAATGCATTTGAGACCGGACGATACCTTCAGATTAAAAGTAAGGGGATGGAGAAATATCTATCATGCTATTGGAAGTCAAAAGAAAGCTGGAGTAGCTATACCTATATCAGACAAACTGGACTTTAAATTAAAGACAATAACAAGGGATGAAGAAGGGCATTATATAATAATTACAGGGTCTTTCCATCAGGAAGAAATAACCATTATAAATGTCTATGCACCGAATATGGGAGCACCTAAATATTTAAAACAATTAATCACAAACAGAAACAATCTTATAGATAAGAATGTGTTAATAGCAGGGGACTTTAAGACTCCACTTACAGCAATGGATAGATCAACCATACAGAAAATCACTAAAGAAACAATGGACTTGAATGACACATTGGACCAGATGATCTGACAGATATATTTAGAACTCTACATCCTGAGGCCAAGGAATTCACTTTCTTCTCAAGTGAGCATGGCACATTCTCCAAGATAGATCACATACTGAGACATAAAGCAGCCCTCAATAAATATAAAAGAATTGAGATCATACCATGCACACTTTCAGATCATAATGCTTTGAAACTTGAAATCAATCACAGGAAGAAGTCTGGAAAACCTCCAAAAACATGGAGGTTAAAGAACACCCTACTAAAGAATGAATGGGCCAATAAGGCAATTAGAGAAGAAATTAAAAAAAATATGGAAACAAATGTTTTGAAACTTTAAATCAATCACAGGAAGAAGTTTGGAAAACCTCCAAAAACATGAAGATTAGAGAACACTNAGAACGAATGGGCCAATCAGGCAAGTAGAGAAGAAATTAAAATATATGGAAACAAATGAAAATGAAAATACAACAATCCAAACTCTACGGGATGCAGCAAAGGCAGTCCTAAGAGGAAAGTACATTGCACTCCAGGCCTATTTCAAGAAATTAGAGAGAGCGCAAGTGCAAAATCTAACAGCTCACCTAAAGGAACTAGAGGCACAGCAACAAGAGCACCCCAAACCCAGTAGAAGAAGAGAAAGAGTAAAAATCAGAGCTGAAATAAACAGCATAGAGACCAAAGAAACAACTGAACAGATCACNAAATGGAATCAGTTATCAAAAATCTCCCAACAAATAAGAGCCCTGGACCTGATGGCTTCCCTGAGGAATTCTAACAGAAATTTAAAACAGAATTAATCCCAATTCTTCTCAAGCTATCCTAAAAAATAGAAATCGAAGGAAAATTTCTGGACTCATTTTATGATGCCAGCATCACTCTGATTCCCAAGCCAGACAGAGACCCAACAAAAAAGAGAACCACAGGCCAATATCCTTGATGAATACGGATGCAAAAATCCTCAACATGATCCTTGCAAATCCAATCCAACAGCACAGAAAAAGAATTATCCATCAAGATCAAGAGGGATTCATTCCTGGGTTACAGGGCTGTGTCATATTCACAAATCAACCAATGTGAAACATCACATCAACAAAAGAAAAGATATGATCCTGTAGATAGATGCAGAAAAAGCATTTGACAAAAATACAGTATCCCTTCTTATTAAAGACCCTCGAGAAAGTCGGGATAGAAGGAACTCTCTTAAACATCATAAAAGCCACCTATGAGAAGGTCTCAGCTAACATCATCCTCAACGGGGAAAAAATGAGAGCTTTCCCCCTGAGATCAGGAACACGACAGGGATGTTCACTCTCACCACTGTTGTTTAACATAGTGCTGGAAGTCCTAGCATCAGCCATCAGACAACAAAAGGAAATAAAAGGCATCAGAATTGGCAAAGAAGATGTCAAACTTTTCCTTTTCGGAGACAACATGATACTCGACATAAAAAACCCGACAGACTCCACCAGAAGCCTACTAGAACTGATCCATGAATTCAGCAAAGTTGCAGGGTACAAAATCAACATACAGAAATCGGCTCCATTTTTATACACCAATAATAAAGCAACAGAAAGAGAAATCAAGAAACTGATCCCATTCACAATTGCACAAAAAACCATAAAATACCTCGGAATAAACCTAACCAAGGATACAAGAGATCTGTATGATGAAAACTATAGAAAACTTATGAAGGAAACTGAAGAAGACACAAAGAAATGGAAAAACATTCCATGCTCATGGATTGGAAGAATATAGATAAAATGTCATTACTACCCAAAGCAATCTACACATTCAATGCAATCCCAATCAAAATTGCACCAGCATACTTCTCAAAGCTAGAACAAACTATCCTAAAATTTGTATGGAACCACAAAAGACCCCAAACAGCCAAAGTAATATTGAAGAAGAAAATCAAAATGGGAGGCATCACCATCCCAGACTTTAGCCTCTACTACAAAGCTGTCATCATCAAGACAGTATGGTACTGGCACAAAAACAGACACATAGACCAATGGAACAGAATTGGGAACTCAGAATTGGACCCAAAAGTGTACAGCCAACTAATCTTTGACAAAGCAGGAAAAAGTATCCCATGGAGAAAAGACACCCTCTTAAACAAATGGTGCTGGGAGAACGGGACAGCAACATGCAGCAGAATACAACTAGATCATTTTCTCACACCATACACAAAAATAAACTCAAAATGGATAAAGGGCCTGAATGTGAGACAGGAAACCATCAAAACCCTAGAGGAGAAAGCAGGAAACAACCTCCTTGACCTCAACCACAGCAATTTCTTACTTGACACACCCCCAAAATCAAAAGAATCGAGAGCAAAAATAAACTATTGGGACCTCATCAAGATTAAAAGCTTCTGCATGGGAAAGGAAACAATCTATAAAACTAATAGGCAACTGACGGAATGGGAAAAGATAGTTGCAAATGACATATTACATAAAGGGTTAATATCCAAAATCTATAAGGAACTCACCAACTCCACACCTGAAACACAAACAACCCAGTAAAAAAATGGGCAGAATATATGAACAGACACTTCTCCAAAGAGGACATCCAGATGGCCAACAGACACATGAAATGATGCTCAGCATCCCTCCTCATCAGGGAAATACAAATCAAAACCACACTGAGATACCATCTCATGCCAGTCAGAGTGGCTAAAATGAGCAAATCAGAGGATTCTAGATGCTGGCGAGGATGTGGAGAAACAGGCACCCTCCTACACTGTTGGTGGAATGTAAACTGGTGCAGCCCCCCTGGAAAACAGTGTGGCGGTTCCTCAAAAAATGAACAACAGAACTCCCCTATGACCCTGCAATAGCACTGCTAGGAATTTACCCAAGGGATATAGGAGTGCTGATGCATAGGAGCACAGGTACCCCAATGTTCACAGCAGCACTCTCAACAATAGCCAAAACATGGAAAGAGCCTGAGGGTCCATCAATGGACGAATGGATCAAGAAGATGTGGTTTATCTATACAATGGAATACTACATGGCAACGATAAAGAATGAAATCTGGCCATGTGTAGCAACATGGATGGACCTTGAGGGTGTTATGCTGAGTGAAATAAGTCAGGCAGAGAAGGACAAATACCATATGTTTGCACGTATAGGAGGATTAGGAGGAACTTAACGGAGGACCAAGGGGGAGGAGAAGGGGGGAAATAGTTGGGGAGAGGGAGAGAGGCAAACCATGGGAGACCCTTGAATGCTGAGAACAAACTGAGGACTGATGCGTGTGGGGGGGAGGGGGGAGAAGGGCATGGAGGAGGGCACCTGTGGAGATGAGCACTGGGTGTTATATGGAAACCATCTTGACAATAAACTATTTGTAAAAAGAAAAACATTAAAAAAGAAAAAATTTATATAAAATTAAAAAATAAACTGTTCTCTTTAGATCTCAAGTGAATCTCTTGTAGACAGCTGGACCATGTGTTTTTCATACATCCTGGCAATCTGTCTTTTGGGGGAGCTTAACCCATTTACATTTAAAGTAATTACTGATAAAGAGGCACTTACTTTTGTCATTGTGCCATTTGTTTTTCATATGCTTTACAGCTTTATCCTTCAAGTCTTGCATTACTGTTTTATTTTGTGTTTAGCTTATTTTTTGTTCTGTAGTGAAATGTTTAAATTCCTTCATCATTTTCTTTTGTGTATATTCTATAGCTGTTTTCTACATGGCTACCATGGGGATTACAATTTAACATCCTAAAGTTGGAACATTCTAATTTGAATATATACCAACTTAACTGCAATAATATAAGAAAACTGTTCCTTTTGAGCTGTGTCCCCAAACTTTTCCGTTTTTGATGTACAAATTACATCTTTATATATTATGTAACTTTGAAAATATAAACTAGTTAATTATTTTAAATATCTTTTTGTTTAAATGGTTATTTATTTTTGAGAGAGAGATGGGGGGAGAGACAGAATACGAAGCAGGCTCCAGGCTCCGAGCTGTCAGCACTGCGAGATCATGACCTGAGCCAAAGTCGGCCACTCAACTGACTGAGCCACCCAGGCGCCCCTAAGCTAGTAATTTTTTTAAATTACTAATTTCCTTGGGGCGCCTGGGTATTTCAGTCAGTTAATCATCTGACTCTTGATTTCAGCTCAGGTCATGATCTCACAATTCTGGAGTTTGAGCCCTGCATTGGGTTCAAACTGTGCAGACAGTGTGGAGCCTGCTTGGGATTCTCTCTCTCCCCCTTTCTCTCTGCCCCTGCTCTGCTCTCTCTCTCTCTCTCTCAAAAAATAAATAAACTAATAAAAAATTTTAAACTCATCTCCTAAATTACATAGAAGACAAGATGTGGAGTTACAAACCAAAGTTACAGTAATATGAGCTTTTACATTAATAATTGGTTTTTAAAAGTGTATTAGCCTCTTAAATCATACAGAAAACAAAAGTATAGTCACAAACTATTGTTACAATAATACTAGATGTTAAAAGTCCCCTTTTATTTACCTATATTAAAATCTTTATTTCTCTGCAGGGTTTCAAGTTACTGTCTAGTCTCCATGAACTCCTGCAGCTTTTGTTTAATTGGGAATGTCTTAATTTCTCCATTTTTGAAGGCCAGTTTTACCAAATAGAGGATTGTTTTTTTCCCTCTCTCTTTTTCTTTTATCTCTTTAAACATATTGGACCACTGTCTTCTGGCTCCAAAGTTTCTGATGAGAAATCTGCTAAAAATCATACTGAAAACCCCTTGTATGTGATGATTCACTTCTCTCTTGCTGCTTTCCAAGTTCTCTCTTTATCTTTTGAAATTCTAATATGGCTAGGTATGGATCTCTTTGAAGTCATCCTACTTGGAGTTTTTTGAGATTCTTGCATGCTTAAGTTCATGTCTTTCATCACATTTGGGAAGTTTTAAGCCATTGATTCTCTTGGGTTATGCTCACTTTTTTTTTAATGTTTAATAAATAAAATTTATTTATTTTTCCTTTAATAGTTTATTGTCAAGTTGGTTTCCATATAACAAATACCCAGTGCTCATCCCAACAAGTGCCCTCCTCCATGCCCATCACCCCCTCTTCCCCTCACCCCCAATCCCATCAGCCCTCGGTTTGTTCTCAGCATTCAAGAATCGCTCATGGTTTGCCTCTCCCTCTCCCCAACTACTTTTCCCCTTCTCCTCCCCCATGGTCCTCCGTTAAGTTACTCCTAATCCACCTATACGTGCAAACATATGGTAGCTGTCCTTCTCTGCCTGATTTATTTCACTCAGCGTAACACCCTCAAGTTCTATCCATGTTGCTACACATGGCCAGATTTCATTCTTTCTCATTGCCATGTAGTATTCCATTGTATAGATAAAACACATCTTCTTGATCCATTCATCAGGTGATGGACACTTAGGCTCTTTCCATGATTTGGCTATTGTTGAAAGTATGCTCACTTTTTTTCAATCTTTTTTCCTTCTGTTCCTCAGCCCTGACAATTTCCATTGTTCTATTCTCAAGTGCACAGATTCTTCTGTCTTATTGTACTTATTATGCTACAAAAGTTATTGTACTTTTCAGCTCCAGAATTTCTTTGGTTTCTTATTACATTTTCTATGTATTGACTGATATTTCCATTTTAGTCATACTTTTCTGGACATTTCTCTTATCTTCTTTCAGTTCTTTGAGCAGGTTTAAGACTACTGGTTTAATGTCTTTGTCTAATATAGCTGCCATTAAATCCTTTTCAGGGACAGTTTCTGCTGATTTATTTTTTTCCTTTGGCACATACTTTGCCTATTTCTTTGTATACTGAACATCTGAATCTGCTAATGTAGTAACTCTGGAAATTAAATTCTCTGACTTCTTTAGGGTTTATTGTTGTTTTTTAAAATTATTTTTTAAGTTTTCTATTTTTAAAATATTTTTATTGATTCATTGTTGCAGATACTTTCTGTTGTGTATGAGCCTGAGGTGTAAACTTAAGGTCTTTTCAGGTCTTTTCTGAGTCTTTCCCTGCACATGCATGATCATTTTTAAATTTTCCCTATATATTCAATTGTTTTTGATGTACGGGTCTTTAAAGTCTGGCTCCCAACAGGCAAAAATGCAAAGAATGAAAGGGGGGAGAAGGGTGCTAGCTGGTTAAGTCCCCTGGAGGACATTTCAGCCAGAGTAGGAGGGCCTTACAACAATGGCGGGAAGGAAGAAACAACAATAGCTATCTGCTTCATTGTCTGCACCTCCGTGATCAGAAGCAGCAACCAGTGTTCAGAGCACAGATCCCAAGAATTTGGAGGCCAGGACCCATTTTGCCAAGCCTGCCTCCAGCAAACTGTGCACAAGTTGTTCCAGGAAATCATGCACAGCTGCTTGCCACATGGCTAGTTAGTGGAGGATGGGTAGCTGCTAGTCTGTTAAGAGTTGAAATTGACTGTAATTAACCATAATTTATCAAGTCTTCCCCTGGAAACTGCAGGCCTTCAACAGGCTCCAGAGTTTCAAATAAGTTATATCCCCAGATTCTGCCAGTGCGACTGTTTTGGTGGGGATTCCTGGTACTTCCTACTATTCCATCTTACCAGAATCCTCTTGATTCTGCCTTGTATTTTCGGTTTCATCATTATATCTGGATAACTGTAAAAGACTTAATCTTCCTGTTTTTAATCTTACTATCTTCTTATCATTCCAGGCTCCCTCAAACTTCTATTAACTGCCACAGTGATTTACCTCAATACTCTGAAAACATCAGGGAGACTAAAAACCTCTCCACACCTTGGCATTACCTACACGATCAATTCCAAACCAACCTCAAGCATTGTCAATACAAGGCTTTCTATGATATTCTTTTCTAGCCCTAGAGTCTCATCTTATGTCACTCCCATGAGCAGTATATACTTGGTAATAACGAATCTCTTATAGTTCTCTGATCTCGTGATGCTTCATGCTTTTAGCACTCCTGTTTATGTTGATGCCTCTGCCTAAAAAGGATTCTTTTCCAGTTTTTTTTT
>NW_027529427.1:7485543-7523017 GCF_008692635.1 Crocuta crocuta | reverse complement strand
AATGAAATCTGGCCATGTGTAGCAACATGGATGGACCTTGAGGGTGTTATGCTGAGTGAAATAAGTCAGGCAGAGAAGGACAAATACCATATGTTTGCACGTATAGGAGGATTAGGAGGAACTTAACGGAGGACCAAGGGGGAGGAGAAGGGGGGAAATAGTTGGGGAGAGGGAGAGAGGCAAACCATGGGAGACCCTTGAATGCTGAGAACAAACTGAGGACTGATGCGTGTGGGGGGGAGGGGGGAGAAGGGCATGGAGGAGGGCACCTGTGGAGATGAGCACTGGGTGTTATATGGAAACCATCTTGACAATAAACTATTTGTAAAAAGAAAAACATTAAAAAAGAAAAAATTTATATAAAATTAAAAAATAAACTGTTCTCTTTAGATCTCAAGTGAATCTCTTGTAGACAGCTGGACCATGTGTTTTTCATACATCCTGGCAATCTGTCTTTTGGGGGAGCTTAACCCATTTACATTTAAAGTAATTACTGATAAAGAGGCACTTACTTTTGTCATTGTGCCATTTGTTTTTCATATGCTTTACAGCTTTATCCTTCAAGTCTTGCATTACTGTTTTATTTTGTGTTTAGCTTATTTTTTGTTCTGTAGTGAAATGTTTAAATTCCTTCATCATTTTCTTTTGTGTATATTCTATAGCTGTTTTCTACATGGCTACCATGGGGATTACAATTTAACATCCTAAAGTTGGAACATTCTAATTTGAATATATACCAACTTAACTGCAATAATATAAGAAAACTGTTCCTTTTGAGCTGTGTCCCCAAACTTTTCCGTTTTTGATGTACAAATTACATCTTTATATATTATGTAACTTTGAAAATATAAACTAGTTAATTATTTTAAATATCTTTTTGTTTAAATGGTTATTTATTTTTGAGAGAGAGATGGGGGGAGAGACAGAATACGAAGCAGGCTCCAGGCTCCGAGCTGTCAGCACTGCGAGATCATGACCTGAGCCAAAGTCGGCCACTCAACTGACTGAGCCACCCAGGCGCCCCTAAGCTAGTAATTTTTTTAAATTACTAATTTCCTTGGGGCGCCTGGGTATTTCAGTCAGTTAATCATCTGACTCTTGATTTCAGCTCAGGTCATGATCTCACAATTCTGGAGTTTGAGCCCTGCATTGGGTTCAAACTGTGCAGACAGTGTGGAGCCTGCTTGGGATTCTCTCTCTCCCCCTTTCTCTCTGCCCCTGCTCTGCTCTCTCTCTCTCTCTCTCAAAAAATAAATAAACTAATAAAAAATTTTAAACTCATCTCCTAAATTACATAGAAGACAAGATGTGGAGTTACAAACCAAAGTTACAGTAATATGAGCTTTTACATTAATAATTGGTTTTTAAAAGTGTATTAGCCTCTTAAATCATACAGAAAACAAAAGTATAGTCACAAACTATTGTTACAATAATACTAGATGTTAAAAGTCCCCTTTTATTTACCTATATTAAAATCTTTATTTCTCTGCAGGGTTTCAAGTTACTGTCTAGTCTCCATGAACTCCTGCAGCTTTTGTTTAATTGGGAATGTCTTAATTTCTCCATTTTTGAAGGCCAGTTTTACCAAATAGAGGATTGTTTTTTTCCCTCTCTCTTTTTCTTTTATCTCTTTAAACATATTGGACCACTGTCTTCTGGCTCCAAAGTTTCTGATGAGAAATCTGCTAAAAATCATACTGAAAACCCCTTGTATGTGATGATTCACTTCTCTCTTGCTGCTTTCCAAGTTCTCTCTTTATCTTTTGAAATTCTAATATGGCTAGGTATGGATCTCTTTGAAGTCATCCTACTTGGAGTTTTTTGAGATTCTTGCATGCTTAAGTTCATGTCTTTCATCACATTTGGGAAGTTTTAAGCCATTGATTCTCTTGGGTTATGCTCACTTTTTTTTTAATGTTTAATAAATAAAATTTATTTATTTTTCCTTTAATAGTTTATTGTCAAGTTGGTTTCCATATAACAAATACCCAGTGCTCATCCCAACAAGTGCCCTCCTCCATGCCCATCACCCCCTCTTCCCCTCACCCCCAATCCCATCAGCCCTCGGTTTGTTCTCAGCATTCAAGAATCTCTCATGGTTTGCCTCTCCCTCTCCCCAACTACTTTTCCCCTTCTCCTCCCCCATGGTCCTCCGTTAAGTTACTCCTAATCCACCTATACGTGCAAACATATGGTAGCTGTCCTTCTCTGCCTGATTTATTTCACTCAGCGTAACACCCTCAAGTTCTATCCATGTTGCTACACATGGCCAGATTTCATTCTTTCTCATTGCCATGTAGTATTCCATTGTATAGATAAAACACATCTTCTTGATCCATTCATCAGGTGATGGACACTTAGGCTCTTTCCATGATTTGGCTATTGTTGAAAGTATGCTCACTTTTTTTCAATCTTTTTTCCTTCTGTTCCTCAGCCCTGACAATTTCCATTGTTCTATTCTCAAGTGCACAGATTCTTCTGTCTTATTGTACTTATTATGCTACAAAAGTTATTGTACTTTTCAGCTCCAGAATTTCTTTGGTTTCTTATTACATTTTCTATGTATTGACTGATATTTCCATTTTAGTCATACTTTTCTGGACATTTCTCTTATCTTCTTTCAGTTCTTTGAGCAGGTTTAAGACTACTGGTTTAATGTCTTTGTCTAATATAGCTGCCATTAAATCCTTTTCAGGGACAGTTTCTGCTGATTTATTTTTTTCCTTTGGCACATACTTTGCCTATTTCTTTGTATACTGAACATCTGAATCTGCTAATGTAGTAACTCTGGAAATTAAATTCTCTGACTTCTTTAGGGTTTATTGTTGTTTTTTAAAATTATTTTTTAAGTTTTCTATTTTTAAAATATTTTTATTGATTCATTGTTGCAGATACTTTCTGTTGTGTATGAGCCTGAGGTGTAAACTTAAGGTCTTTTCAGGTCTTTTCTGAGTCTTTCCCTGCACATGCATGATCATTTTTAAATTTTCCCTATATATTCAATTGTTTTTGATGTACGGGTCTTTAAAGTCTGGCTCCCAACAGGCAAAAATGCAAAGAATGAAAGGGGGGAGAAGGGTGCTAGCTGGTTAAGTCCCCTGGAGGACATTTCAGCCAGAGTAGGAGGGCCTTACAACAATGGCGGGAAGGAAGAAACAACAATAGCTATCTGCTTCATTGTCTGCACCTCCGTGATCAGAAGCAGCAACCAGTGTTCAGAGCACAGATCCCAAGAATTTGGAGGCCAGGACCCATTTTGCCAAGCCTGCCTCCAGCAAACTGTGCACAAGTTGTTCCAGGAAATCATGCACAGCTGCTTGCCACATGGCTAGTTAGTGGAGGATGGGTAGCTGCTAGTCTGTTAAGAGTTGAAATTGACTGTAATTAACCATAATTTATCAAGTCTTCCCCTGGAAACTGCAGGCCTTCAACAGGCTCCAGAGTTTCAAATAAGTTATATCCCCAGATTCTGCCAGTGCGACTGTTTTGGTGGGGATTCCTGGTACTTCCTACTATTCCATCTTACCAGAATCCTCTTGATTCTGCCTTGTATTTTCGGTTTCATCATTATATCTGGATAACTGTAAAAGACTTAATCTTCCTGTTTTTAATCTTACTATCTTCTTATCATTCCAGGCTCCCTCAAACTTCTATTAACTGCCACAGTGATTTACCTCAATACTCTGAAAACATCAGGGAGACTAAAAACCTCTCCACACCTTGGCATTACCTACACGATCAATTCCAAACCAACCTCAAGCATTGTCAATACAAGGCTTTCTATGATATTCTTTTCTAGCCCTAGAGTCTCATCTTATGTCACTCCCATGAGCAGTATATACTTGGTAATAACGAATCTCTTATAGTTCTCTGATCTCGTGATGCTTCATGCTTTTAGCACTCCTGTTTATGTTGATGCCTCTGCCTAAAAAGGATTCTTTTCCAGTTTTTTTTTCCTTCCCATGAAGCTAACTCTTGTTAGTCTTTTAGGATTCTCCTTTCTCAGAAAATATTATTTGAGCTGGGCTGCCTCTTGGTTGTCTCAACAGTGCCTACTGATAGAATGCATACCTCTATCAATGAACGCTAATCATTACACAGAAATAATATTTCTCTTTC
The DNA here is from genome assembly GCF_008692635.1 of Crocuta crocuta. Lineage (NCBI taxonomy): Eukaryota > Metazoa > Chordata > Mammalia > Carnivora > Hyaenidae > Crocuta > Crocuta crocuta. The sequence continues at coordinate 7,518,898 of NW_027529427.1, read as the reverse complement.
AAATAAAGAGCAAACCCAACACTTTCAAAGGCAACAATTTTGTCCCATTCATCTTTGTATCCCTACACCTAGAAAAATGCCGGGCACAAAATAAAAGGTTAAACTGAATTCCTACTCCACATCCTAGAGTAAATGAGACAAAATAAAATTCAAAATATAAGTGTTAGAAGTTCTATATTTTGAGGGCCCCTCACTCAGTCAGATGAGTATCCAAGTCTTGATTTTGGCTCAGGTCATGGATCTCATGGTTTATGGGATTAAGACCCACATCAGGCTCTGTGCTGGCAGTGTGGAGCCTGCTTGGAATTCTCTCTCTGCCCCTCTTACACATGCGTGTGGTCTCTCTCTCTTTCTCTCAAAATAAATAAACATTTAAAAAAGTTACATATTTAGGGGCGTCTGGGTGGCTCAGTTGGTTAAGCGTCTGACGTCGGTTTAGGTTATGATCTCACCATTCCTGAGGTTTAAAAAAAATTTTTTTTTCAATGTTTTATTTATTTCTGAGAGAGAGAGAGAGGCAGCGTGAGCAGGGGAGGGTCAGAGAGAGAGGGAGATACAGAATCTGAAACAGGCTCCAGGCTCTGAGCTAGCTGTCAGCACAGAGCCCAACGCGGGGCTTGAACCCACGAACCATGAGATCATGACCTGAGCCGAAGTCGGACGCTTAACCGACTGAGCCACCCAGGCGCCCCACACCATTCCTGAGTTTGAGCCCTGTGTCAGGTTCTCTACTGACAGCTCAGAGTTTGGAGCCTGTTTCAAATTCTATGTCTCTCTCTTTCCACCCCTCCCCAACTTGTGCTTTCTCTCTCTGAAAAATAAACATTCAATATGAAGGACCCAAGAAGCTGTATCATGTACACCCATGTATTAGTTTCCTAAAGCTACCATAACAAATTACCACAAACTTAGTGGCTTAAAACAACATAAATCTATTTTCTCATAGTTCTAAAAGGCAAGAAGTCCAAAAGCTAGCAGGGCCATAATCCCTCAGAAGGCTCTAGGGGAGAATTTTTCCTCATCTCTTTCAGCTTCTGATGGTTGCTGGTATTCCTTGGCTCATGTCCACATCACTCCAGTCTCTGCCTCTGCCTTAACATCACTTTCTCCTGTGTGTGTGTCTTCTCTTCTGAGTCTTATAAGGGCTTATTGTTGGATTTGGGATCAACCTAGGTAATCCAGAATGATATCATCTTGAGATCTTTAACTTAATTCCATCTGCAAAGACCATTTTTCCAATTATTTGGAAATTATATGGACCTTATGGTCATTTACAGGTTCTAGAGATTTGGACATGGACATATGCTTTTAGAGAGGATCATTCATCCTATTACAGCATGTTCTCTAGCCCCCCAAATTCATATCCTTCTCATATGCAAAATATATTCACTTTAACCCAACATCCCCCAAAGTCTTAACCTATTACAGTATCAGCTCTACCTTTAAAATCTCAGGTAAATTCCATCAGCTCAGGTCTCAAATCTCATCATCAAAACTGGGTCAAAAATACACTAGGTATGATCCAACTTAGGGAAAATTATTTTCTATCTATAGACATGTAAAACTAAAAAACAAATGATCAGTTTATAAACTACAATGCCAGGACAGGTATAGACAGGATAGGTATTTCCATTCCAAAAGAGAAAAACTGGAAGTAATAAAGGGGTCATCAGTCCCATGCAAGTTTGAAATCAAGCAGAACAAATTCCATTAAGTATCTATCAAGACCTATGAATAAGCCCGTGTGGCTCAAAGCTCTGAACTCTGAGCATGAACTGGCTCCTCTGGGCCCCCTACCTGGAACAGCTCCACTGACAAAATATCTTAAATTTAAAGCCTTGATTTGAAGGTAGAAACCAATACTGTTAGAATTCAGGAGAGCAATTACTCTTGCTGGTCTAGGCAGAGGACAGTGCCTGGAAGGGAGATTGAGGGTTAGTCTTTGGGGTGTTGGTAGTTAATGGTCTGCTTTTTAGATGTGCATGTTGGTTACATGAATATGTTCCTTTGTAAAAATTCACTGAAAAAGACTCTTATGATGTGACTTTTCTATGCAGTAAGTTATATTTTAATAAAAAATTTTTTCAAAAGGTTGTATCACAAGAAGCTTTAAGCAAGAGAGGAAATAATCTCTGATGGAGAGTCATTTCCTTCAATTATAACTCATGTTTTCTCTTTTCTATAATTATTTTATGGTAATGAAAAGATGCTAAGTAATGATTGCTCTCACCAACTGACATAAAAGTGAGAAACCCATCTTAGTCTCAGATTAAAAGATATAATTTAGCTTTCTCTCCTATTATATATTAAGAGAAGGAAGTTATTTCAGTGCACAGCCATAGGAGCAGCTGCAGGGTGGTAGCTAGTAATATCATTACCATTCAAGATAATCCAGGATTAGGAAATACTGCTATGACCATTGTTGTTTCAATGTCTAAATACAGAGTCAATGATGGCAATCAGCTGAAGTGCAACCAGCAGTGTAAACTGGTTTCCTGTACAGTATAATTCTGCTTGGCTACTTTTTCTAAATAATAAGGCAGAGAGAGAGGCAAGTATGGGAAAATCATTACATAAGATAACTTGATTTTAAGAATCACCTATTTAGCAATGATTGCTGTTAACAAATGTTGAACACAGACTAGAGGAATATAGTACAACCGTGTGCTTTCACTGGATTCAGGCCAGTGAGTGAGAGCCAATGAAGAGTCAACTAGACTCCTAAATATGTTCATTGTGAGCCTTAATAGAGAGTTTGGTACTGGTTTCAGGTATGCAGTTTGGGTAAACTTGTTAAGAGAATATATATATACATATATATATATTTAAATAGAGTACTATCAATTCAATTTCTCTGTGTATTTCTGATGAATTAGCTAGTTAAAAGCTAGGGAGGCCTAGAAGGTGCATGTTCAAAATTGTTTTCAGAGATCCCAGAATTTTAGATTTGGCCATTAGTAGGTTGTAATTTCATACAAATCCAGGAAAACCATCATATCCAATTCAGAATGCCCTATTCAGAAATATGACTGGTAATACCGTAAACTTTAAGCACTGAAAAACAACTATCATAATACTGTTTTTGTACTAAGGCTCAGCAACTTATTACTTAAACTCTTATATTTTATAAAACTTCTGAAATACGAGGGGGAAAACTTGAGCTCAGGTATATTCAACTGCTCAGTTTTTGACAGTCATGAATTTGGGGGGGGGATGTTCAATAACAACTTTTTAATCTCTCATTTCTATGAGCTCTTCCTGAGAATGCAAACTTATTGTTAAAACTAAAAAATTTTGGTGGACAAAAGCTATTTTAATAAGTGCTGTGTCATATTTTGAGACCAGATTTCCATATATATGTATATATGGTAGTAATAGGATTTTAATACCTGAATTATTTGTGATGGTAATTTAGGGTTACTAGCACACAGGTTTTCAAACTTGGCTATCTGATTTCAAATACTCTCTGAATCAGAACTCTCTGACCTCTAGCTTTCATAATCTAGTCAACAATTTCTAAGATTATTGCTGAAATGAGAAGATACCTTTTAAGATAAGATGGGGAAGAGATCTTGACCTGTCAAGATTCTGAATAATTTTTCAAAGTTGAGAGTAGTCCTTTATGGTAATTTATATATTTTTACTGTAATTTAAAATAAGAGATTATTACTCCAAACAAACAGACAAAAGTCCAGGACCAGAGGGCTCCATGGGTGAATTCTACCAGACATTTAAAGAAGAGGTGGTGCCTATTCTTCTCAAACTATTCCAAAAAACAGAAAAGGAAGGAAAGCTTTCAAATTTATTCTATGAGGCTAGCATTACCCTGATCCCCAAACCAGATAAAGACACAACCACCCCCCCAAAAAAGAGTATAGGCTACTATCTCTGATGAACACAGATGCAAAAATCCTCAACAAAATATAAGCAAACCGAATCCAACAACATTAAAACAATCATTGCCACAATCAAGTGGGATTTATTCCTGGGATGCAAGGGTGGTTCAGTATTTGCAAATCCATCAACATGATACATCACATCAATAAGTGAAAGGATAAAAACCATATGATCATTTCAACAGATGCAGAAAAAGCATTTGACAAAGCACAACATCCATTCGTGATAAAAACCCTCAACAAGGTAGCTTTAGAGGGAACAAAGCTCAACATAATAAAGTCCATATAGGAAAAACCTGCAGCTAACATCATACTCAATGCTGGTAAAAAACTGGTTACGGTAAAAAACTGAGAGCTTTTCTCTAGGTCAGGAACAAGAAAGGGATATCCACTCTCACTACTTTTATTCAACATAGTACTGCAAGTCCTAGCCATAGCAATCAGACAACAAAAAGAAACAAAAGGCATCCAAATTGGTAAGGAAGACGTAAAACCTTCATTATTTGCAAATGACATGATACTATACATAGAAAACCTTAGAGATACCACCAAAAAACTACTAGAACTGATAAATTCAGTAAAGTCATGAGATACAAAAGCAATCTACAGAAATCTGTTGCAGTTCTATATACTAATAATGAAGTAACAGAAAAAGAAATTGAGAAAACAATCCAGAGCACCTGGGTGGCTCAGTCAGTTAAATGTCTGACTTCAACACTGGTCATGATCTCACATTTCATGGGTTTGAGCTCCATGTTGGGCTCTCTGCTGTCAGTGTGGAGCCCACTTGGGAAAGTCTGTCTCTCTCGCCCTCTGCCCCTTCCCTGCTCCTGTTTGTGTCCATCCCCCCCGCCTCAAAACTAAATAAACATTAAAGGAAACAATCATATTTTAATTGCACCAAAAATAATAAAATACCTAGGAATAAACTTAACCAAGGAGGTGAAAGACATGCACTCTGAGGGATACCTGGGTGGCTCAGTTGGTCAGACAACTCCTGATCTCCGCTCAAGTCATGATCTCATGGTTTGTGGGTTCAAGCCCTGCGTGGGGCTTTGCTCTCCTGGGGTGGAACTGCTTGGGATTCTGTCTCTCCCCTTCTGTCTCTACCCCTCCCCTGGCTCGCATGTGAGTGTCCATGCACTCTCTTTCTCAAAATTAATAAATAAACTAAAAAAAAGACATTACTCTGAAAACTATAAAATACTGATGAAAGAAATTGAAAATTCCACAAACAAATGGAAAAATATTCCACAATAATGGATTGGAAGAATAAACATTGCTAAAATGTCTGTATTACCCAAAGCAATCTATAAACTGAATGCAACCCCATCAAAATACCAACAGCATTTTTCACAGAACTGGAAGAAACAATCCTAAAATTTGTATGGAATCACACAGACCATGAATAGCCAAAGAAATCTTGAAAAAGAACAAAACTGGAGGTATCACAATCCCAGATGTCAAGTTATACTATAAAACTACAGTAAACAAAATAGTGCGGTACTGGCACAAAAAAATATGCATAGATCAATGGAACAAAATTGAGAGCCCAGACATAAACCCATGATTACATGGTCAATTACTCTTTGACAAAGGAGTAAGATATGCAATGTGAAAAAGACAGTCTCTTCAACAAATGGTGTTGGGAAAACTGGAGAGCTACATGCAAAAGAATGAAACTGGACTACTTTCTTACACTGTACACAAATTTAAATTCAAAATGGATTAAAAACCTCAGTGTGAGACCTGAAAACATAAAAATCCTAGAAAAGAATACAGACAGTAACTTCTTTGACGTTGGTTATGGCAACTTCTTTCTACATGTTTCCAGAGGGAAGGGAAACAAAAGCAAAAATAGACTATTAGGACTATATCAAAATAAAAAGCCTATGTACAGCAAAGGAAATAATCAACAAAACTAAAAGACAACCGATGGAATGGGAGAGATATTTGCAAGTGACATATCAGATAAAGGGTTAGAATCCAAAAAATGAATAATCCAATTAAAAAATGGGCAGAAGACATGAACAGACATTTTTACAAGGAGACATACAGATGGCCAACAGACACATGAAAAGCTGTTGATCATCACTCATCATGAAGGAAATGCAAATCAAAACCACAATGAGATATCACATCACACTTGTCAGAATGGCTAAAATCAGCAACACAAGAAACAAAAGGTGTTGGGGAGGATGTGGAGAAAAAGAAACCTTTGTGCACTTTTGGTGGGAATGCAACTGGTACAGCCACTGCGGAAAATAGTATAGAGGTTCCTGAAGAAGTAAAAACAGAATCACCATATGATCCAGTAATCACACTTCTGGGTATTTACACAGAGATTACAAAAACACTAATTCAAAGAGATATATACACTCCTAGGTTTACTATAGTGTTACTTACAATAGCCAAATTATGGAAGCAATCCAAGTGTCCATCAACAGATGAAGTAATAAAGAAGACATGGTATGTATATATACAACGGAATATAACTCAGCCATAATAAAGAATAAAATCTTGCCATTTGTAACAGCATGGATGGATCTAGAGGGTATAATGAATTGTTAAGTGAAATAAGTCAATCAGAGAAAGACAAACACCATATGATTTCACTCACATATGGAATTAAAGAAACAAAAAAATGAAAACAAGATAAAAAAGAGACAAGCAAAAACCAGACTTTTAAGTACAGAGAATAAACAGGTTGTTGCCAGAGGGGTGGAGTGGGGGATGGGTGAAATAGGTGAAGGGGATTAAGAGTATATTTAACATGATGAGCACTGAGAAATGTGTAGAATTGTTCAATCACTATACTGTACAACTGAAACTAATAAAACACTATATGTTAGTTATACTGGAAGTAATATTTATCATGAGAGACTTATGGGGTCATTAATAATGGCTGAAGGCTACTGAAATCTCTAACCAAAAGCACACAGTGATGGCAACATATTTGGTGGCATGATTAGCATTGTCAGCACTGGAGTAATAGGATCTGTTATGATTCCTAATTCAGTCACTCACTAGCCATGTAAACTGGGGGAAGTTATGTAGCATTTTTCTCTCAGCATCTCCTCAGTAAAATGAGGATTTCTACTTAATAGGGTTGTAAAGATTAGTTAATTCATGTGAAGCACTCGAAACAAAGCTTAGCTCAATAAATGTTAGATATTATTATCTGTGAGATGGCTAATGGCACAAGTACCTTTTTTCTGTTTTTAAAAGTTTATTCATTTTTGAGAAAGACCAAGCATGACTGGGAGAGGGGCAGAGGGGCAGGGAGACACAGAATCTGAAGCAGGGTCCAGGCTCTGAGCTGTCAGCACAGAGCCCGACGCGGGGCTCGAACTCCTGGACTGCGAGATCATGACCTGAACTGAAGCTGGCCCCTAACTGACTGAGCCACCCAGGTGCCCCCATTAGTACTGTCTTCTAGAGAGCCATGTAGCAGTACAGATGATTTAATTTGGTTGTGTAAGCTGCCCATGTAAAGGGCACTCTGTGATAGCTAAGAGTGTAGTTTATTTAATATCATTCTTCCTGTTCTTGAATATAAGTATCATTTAATTCCATATTCACTTTTAATAAGTATTCACATTAATTCAAAAGAGACCAAAAGAGGCAGTAGGAATATGCTCTGTGGGAATGAATATACTGGTCTGACTGATTCCTACCAAGAAAAGTTCAGTAGAGGAAAGGGGAAACGTCCTCAAACCAATCTTTCTAAGTTCTACTTATGCTTAATGAGATCCTCAGACCAAGGTCAATGAGCACAAGAAACACAGTTATACATCATGCCACCTGACAGACATAGACCAAGAAGCAGGAATAGGAGGGGTACAAGCATGGGGGCAGGAAACCTAGGCTGATTTATTTGCATTGAGACAATTCAAGAGGGATCAGGAAACTCAGAAGATTTATAAATTCCCTGTTGCATCATAAAAGGCAGCAGTCTGACAATAGGAAGGGCAAGTTAGATTTGATGCTAGAAAAAAAGGGAAGAAAGAGTCTTATCAAATTTTTGTGAAGAATTTTCCTACATCTGGAATTGATGACAAAAAAGATGGAACAGATGGATGAAAGGAGACTGGGAGGAATCCAGATTTCCCCGTATCTCCAAACCTCTGGACTTCACTTAGCTCCAAACAAGCAAAACTCATCAAAAGATGATCTATTTCTTTGTAGAATACAAAAAAGGATTTAAAGGGATACCAAGTAACCAAGATTTTTTTTTAAAAAATTCAAAATGCAATACTTACTACTTTCATAAAATAAGCAAATCTCTATAGACAGATTTAAACAGTCTGTTTTATAATTGCTTTTTTTTAAATTTATATTTTTTATTTATTTCTGAGAGACAGAGAGAGCGCGCATGAGCAAGTAGGGGAGGGTCAGAGAGAGAGGGAGACACAGAATCTGAAACAGGCTCCAGGTTCTGAGCTGACTGTCAGCACAGAGCCCAACGAGGGGCTCGAACCCACAAACTGTGAGATCATGACCTGAGCCGAAGTCGGATGCTTATCTGACTGAGCCACCCAGGTGCCCCTATAATTGCTTCTTTTAAAAATATTCCTAACATCAGCAATTAACAGATAATATTGCTCTAATGAGTTTGTGAAAATAAAGAGCTTTAGACTCCAAAATTGATTTCATCTATCCATACAGTATTATAAATGAGGAAGATATAACACAGAGAGGTACATTAGGCAGCTTACGGCCTGGCTTATATAAAAAACAAATGAACAAATTAATTAAATGCCAACATTCAGGTATTGAGAGATTTATAGGTGAAGAGGGTCAAAAAAATACAAACTTCTAGTTACAGTATAAATAAATCCTGGTGATGCACAGCATAGTGACCACAGTTAACAATACTATACTGTATATCTGGACGTTGCTGATAGTTGATCACAAGAAAAAAATGTGTAACTATATGTGTGATGGATGTTAACTAAACTTATCATGGTAATCATTTCACAGTATACACATGTATCAAATTGTGCTCATACCTAAAACTAATATAATGTTATATGTCAATTATATCTCAATTAAGAAAACAGATTTATATAAATTTGTGGCCTCTGAAGAAAAGAATGGATGCCTGTGTAACATGAAGCTCATATCATGCATGGCCAAAAGTTGGAATTAAAATGTGGCTGCTTTTTCTACTACAAATTTATCCAAAGGTTATACGAGTGCTGATTTATAGGAGCACATGTACTCCAATGTTTATAGCAGCACTTTCAACAATAGCCAAATTATGGAAAGAACCCAAATGTCCATCAGCAGATGAACGGATAAAGAAGATGTGGTTTATACATACAATGGAATACTACTTGGCAATGAGAAAGAATGAAATCCTGCCATTTGCAGTAACGTGGATGGAACTGGAGGGTATTATGCTAAGTGAAATAAGTCAGTCAGAGAAAGACAGTTATCATATGTTTTCACTCATATGTGGAACTTGAGAAACTTAACAGAAGGCCATGGGGGAAGGGAAGTGGAAAAAATAGTTTCAAACAGAGAGGGAAGCAAATCATAAGAGACTCTTAAATACAGAGAACAAACTGAGGGTTGCTGGGGGGTGGGAAGATGGGAGAGGGGGGAAAGGGTGATGGGCCTTGAGGAGGGTAAGTTTTAGGATGAGCACTGGGTGTTGTATATAATCAATGAACTACGGGAATATATCCCCAAAACCAAGAGCACACTATACACATTGTATGTTAGCTAACTTGACAATAAATTATATTAAAAAAATAAAACGTACTGCTTTTATAGAAAAAGCACATGGCCCTAGTTAATCACAGTCTCTCTTTCTTATTGTCTTACACACTTCACTCATTTCTTTAACTTATGATATTTACCTGTCCCATTTAGCCACAGGGTTAGGTGCTATAAGGTATTTGAATAATACTTTGTAAATTGTAAACTGTGCATGTCAGATGGTATTATTACTTTTAAGATTGCATGCTTAGTTATCAATAGAGTTGGAGCTGGAGCTCACGTCTCTTTGACACTCAGTTTAGTACTATTTCTACTGTACCACATAGCTTCATACAAATAAGAAAAACAGCAACAGTTATAGAATGGGAATTCCTATAGCTGAAGAAACAGCCACACCAATAAGAATAATTTGTCTTAGAATATATAACATTAACAACAACTGTAATGCAAGTGAAGAATTTTTCTTTTTTCCTCCCCTCTCATGTTTCAACTCATACCCAAAGGAGGATGAATGCGTGAATGAAAAAAGTCAAAGAATAACTTTGCTAACAGTAAAAAAAAAAAAAGGATTTCAAGGCTAGGAAATTCCAAACTACAAAGATGAGTCTTGAAGTGAAGATTAAAGTAGAGATTAAGATGAGGAAATAGAAGGCAATTCCAGAGGTAAGGACAGTGAATGGAAAATGCTTTGCATCCAGTTCCTTTCAAATAAATCTGGATACCATCAGTAGGAAAAATCTAGCTGATCTTAATGTTTGTAGTGGTTTAGAGAAAGAAGTATGTATACTGAATACCTAGTACAAAAAAACCTAGAATTGAAGGGAGATAAGATAATTAAAAAGAGACAAACATTTTTATCTGACCAAATCAGAAAGGGCCATTGAATCATTAAATATTGTCTGAACTGCAATCTTCTAATTCCGGCAATGTCTGAATACTGTGTATTTTAACTAGACAGAAGGGTTTTACTTTCTCTGATCACAAAATAACAGTCACTATCAGGAAGTGATGTCATACAGGACAGCTGAAAGGTAGACATGTGTATATGGCAAATACAGGAGAAAGCAGGCAGTCAAGTGCAACATCAAGGGGTTTTTCAGCAGTGCCTAACATATGTCTTCTCAAAGAATGCCTGCCTGGTCAAGCACAAGATACCTGGTACTATCTATATACGTCTGGTGGACAAATGGATACATAAATGCTCTTCTGGGCTGGTAGCCAACCTTCAAGACAACCTCCAAAGATCCCTGTTTACAAGTAGTCACACCATTGTGTTGTTCCCACTCACACTGTAGACAGTTGGTTTATGTGACCAGTAGAATAAGGTTGAAGTGATGGTATGTCACTCCTGAGATTAGACTACAAAAGACATTGTGGCTTCCATCTTTGTTGCTCTCTTTCTCTCTCCTGGATCACATGCTCAGGGGAAGCCAGCCACCATGTACCTTCTAGAAAAGCTTTAAATGGTGTAGAGCCAAGAGTCACATAGGTGACTCTGGAAGTGAATCTTGTAGTTCCAGTCAAGCAGTCAGGTAGCTATAGACCTGGCCAATAGCCTGACTGCAAATTCATAAGGGATCCTGAGTCAGAACAAGCAGCTAAACTGCTCCCAGATTCCTAACACTAAGATACAATACAAGATAATAAATATTTGTGTGTGTGTTTTAAGATTTTATTTAAACCTACAACCGGAGATCAAGAGTCACATGCTCTACTGACTGAGCCAGCCAGGAACCACTAAGTGTTTGCTGTTTTAAGACACTAAATTTAAGGTACTTTTTTTTAAATGCAGTAACAGATAATAGATTTTGGTAACTGCCATGACAAAAACCTAAAATGTGGGAATGGCTTTGGAACTGGGCAGTAGGGAAGAAGCTGGAAGATCTGGAAAGATTTTGAGGAGAGTGTTAGTGAAAATGTAAGGTGCCTTGAATAGGCTATTAGTAGAGATACAGGTTTTGAGGAGGCTATCAATGGAGTCCTCAAGAGAAGTGAGCAACATGTTATGGGGATCCTTGTTAAGTACAAGCAGGAAGTTCAGCAACAACATTATCAGTTATAATGTGGAAAGTAAAATACTGCACTTAATGAACTGAGTGATTTAGTTAAGGAGACTTCCAACTAGAGGCCTGAAGGTGTATCCTTGATCCTTCTTGCTTTTTATATAAGAGGAAAGAAAAGCACTAATGTATCCACCCCAAAGACAGCCTGGTCCTTTTATGTGTTTACTGGGAACTTAACAAATAATAAACTCACTGGCAACACACTTCCATGACAAATTTCATTACTAAGGAAAAGTCTTTACATGAGTAAATACTCTATTGAAATGTCTATTTTATTGGCTAGTTAAAAGGATTTTTCACAATTTTTTTCTCTTAGGAAAAGAAAATGATAAATCCAAAGTCATGGCTTTCACTAAACTGGGTTCATATTAGTAGATTATCAGTATGTCCTTACATTATTTTAGCTCTGTTCAGAAAAACCTATGCATACTATGGAGAACCAACAATAAATCTGACAAGTAAGAATCCAGTTATTTATTATCATGCTCCAACTCAGTGATTATGTTACTTCAGTAAGTGGATTGGGCCTGGGGCTAAGTATATGAAAACCAAATCTGAGTTGTTGTGTTTTTTTTCTTTCAAATGTACCTGACCCATAGTTTCATTTTTCAGAAGAAAGTTGAGCCAGTCCTCCCCAAAACTTAGCAAATAAGAACCAAAATCACATTTTAACATACAAAACAACAGATTTACATTCTTACTCAAAACTATGAGATAGGTAGAGGAAGACACTTCAGACAAAATTATTTAAGCTTGGCTTACATAGAATCAACATTGAAAGAGCATTTTCTTTCATTGAAACTGTGATAAAGAAAAACAAAACAAAACATGTGCATCAAAGTTGGAGTTAGAACAAATGATATTTTTTTTTTGTGCCCTAACCCTCAGTACCAAACAAAAGGAATTTACTGAACTTTCAAAAATGTATTCTCCTTTGCACCATGAACAAGCATGAGAAATTTAATCCAAAGGATAGTTTATTTGGAAAGTTCCAAATGCCTGGAGTGGTTATGATAAAAGGGCCTTTTCAGCTATAAATTTACAGTTAGCATATCATGCTACTATAACAGTAGCCTTCAATGTTTATGAGGAGGAAGAGATGATATATTTTTGTCATCTGCGCCAATGGTCAGCCTTGTAACACGTGAGAAAAGGGGTATACAGTCAAAATAAGAAAGGTGTTAACCTATACACACATTCTGTTTACTATTAACAAAGACAATAAAATAACCCAAATAAAGGAAGCAAAAGAGAACAAGTCTATGTTATAGAATAAGAGGTTTCTGAGACACGTGGATAGAACATTCAATACTGTCATTACCAGTAACCAGCATTCTAACAAGGATGAGGAAGGCTGAAGAATGTATAGATGTGAGTTTATGAATGCATGAAGGTATAATGCTAGATGCAGTAAGTGCCAATTCAAAGCATAGGTCAGTCTCCTGGGCTTAATTAGTGGCTGTCAAAGTCCTTAGCACTATCCGATAAAGCAATAAATAAAAGTTTCATGCAAAGTATCACATATGTTGTATATAGCTCCTTGCAAGAGACTAAAAATCTTATCTAGAGAGTAGGCAGAACTTTTAAAAAAACCAATTACTTAAAGTATAATTCACTTCAGATATTTTTCATACTGTACTCCTTGAAAATACTTGGAATGACAGCTAAGCAACTCTTTTCCATTAATAACTTAGAGATTAGAGAAATAAAGTGGTCTTGTCAGAGTTAAACAAATAAATACACACAACACAACAGAAAAGTAAGAGAGTATATGGAAACACTTGACTGAAGAGTATAGGATCACCTTCAATACCAATTGGGATCACCTGGGTATAACTGCAAGACAGAACTGGGACAACTGGGAAAGGATTGTGTGAACAAAAAGGTGACGTTCAGACTGAAGAAGAGATCAAGAGATCAGGAGCAGGCTCTGGTCAGCTGAGCACCGGGCAGATGAACCTTGGCACAGTATCTGTCTGACAGTCAGCCCATTTTCCCGAGTGACAGGCATCTTTCTGTAGGTATATATACATATCACTCAGCTCTGTATGTATATACTACTGTTCTCCAAAAGATCTTGGTTCTAACTGATCTCCAAACTTTTGAACAGAAACAGGAGAAAAATAATATTCACTTTACTTGGGGGAAATGAAGCAACATAGCAACTTACCCAAGGTTTCTCTGTATCCACTAAACTATATCTATGCATTATTTATGATTCTTCAGGCCTATTCAGCTAGTGAATTTAGCTATCCTTAATCTATTTGCAATTCTTATATTTGAGCATTTTGGAAACTGACAATTTGTTCAGAATATATAAAATAAGGACAAATTAATATTAGTTTAGAGTTCTTAAAATGAGACAGATTGAACAATCTGAAATTGTGGGACGAATCACCGATACATGTTTTTGCTCAATTTTCTTGTGTAGTATGAATGAAGAACCTCTTTTTTTTTTTTTTTTTTTTTGCCATACTAGGTGACCTAAAAATTCTTATGTGACAAAATACCTAGAAATGCTAAAGTGGTTGAACATGCAATAAAGAGAAGTCTCCAAAAGCCATGTTTTTTTGCTTAACCTTCTATCACCAGCACCTAGAAGAGGGCTTGGTACATAGTAAGCACTAAATAATAATTGGTGAATGTTGCTAAATTAATTTAGGTGAGTGTCTAGAAGTATCTGTTAACAGGAAAGGGTGTGGGTCAAGGAAGAAGAGAGTCCTGGACAACACGGAAATTGCTAAGGTTGCCTTGAATTATAGCCACAGAGTTCCAATTAGGAACACTGATATGATGGAGGATGCTATCTGTGCTAAAGTACAGATCTATTCTTCTTATATAAGCCTTTGATACCTATAGCGGATTTATGCTGTTAGCTGATCAGTGGCCTTGATTTTACCTTCTGTGAAATGGAACAACATTATTATTTATTTTTTAAATGTTTCTTTTTGAAAGAGACTGAGCATGAGTGGGGGAGGGGCAGAGAGAGAGGGAGACACAGAATTCCAAGCAGGCTCCAGGCTCTCAGGCGTCAGCATAGAGCCCAACATGGGGCTCAAACCTATGAGCTATGAGATCATGACCTGAACTGAAGTTAGACACTTATACAACTGAGTCACCCAGGTGCCCCTGGAACTACTTTATTAATAACCTCTTTTCTTCACGGGAGATGTTGTTAGAAAATGATGACAATACTTTGCAAACACACCAAAGGGGAGCAAGATGAATGTTCCACATCACATATAGCCAAATGTGAGGGTGTAATAAAAGATGGAGGCCATTCTGACTTTATAAAAATCTTTTTAAAGCTCAACTGATTTTTGATGTCAATACACCGCAGAGGAGATTTCCTGATAGCTGTCTGAATACATCATCAATGAGAATAGTTCAGGTCCTGCAGGAGAATGGGAATATAGAAGGTATAAAGAGTCACAGGTTTAATGCTGACAATAATTTTCATAATAAATTATGAATATGAGAAATTAATATTTAGAAGAAAAGGTTAAAGCCTAAAACATTTTATGTGATATAACTCAAAAGCAGTGATTAAAAAAAAAGCAACCAATCAAAATGATGGGCTTCCCATTATGAGTGAATTGACTTAACTACTTTTCTTACTTAGACCTAATTTAGCATTATCCTATTACAGAAAGTAGAGCATTTATTTGTCTATGGAACTCAAGAGTTGAAAAGTTCACAGTGAATAACAACATCAAGTTTCCAAGGTAATCTGTGATTATGAAAAATTAATATTTTAGAGGTAGTTACTACAGATTATTTTTCTAATTTTTGTTTTCTTCAAAAAGAAACTCAACCTGAAAAGCAACTAAATTAATTTGATCTAAATCTCAAATGGATGGTCAGCTAAATATTCTTTAAGAACAATAGTTTTAAACCCATAGGACCCTGAAATGACTACTCTGACTGCCTGCTCTTAGAAGGAGATTGTAATTGCTCTTTATTTCATGTATGTCATGTTCACACGTGATAAAGGTTCAGGGATATCAGAGCTTATGTGGGTAGTTTTCTTAAGCCCATATAAAGGCCAAACAGACTGGCCACACAGGCTACCTGCTGGATAGCTACAGGATTAGAATATCTCTTGACTACCTGTACACGGGTCAGAGATCCAGGACCAAACACTCCTTCATAATCACTCTGAAGCTGAAAAGTCTCCATATACTCAGGGAGGTCAAAGTCTCTGGGAGGCTGGCACCCAGCTGATGCTTTTAGGAGCTGTTTGCAGACGGTTCAAAGAAGGCAGGACGTGAAGGCGCACTGTTAGAACAGCAGCATGTTTAGTCCTGATAGGAGTACTGCCATCTCCAAAGAAAGAAAAGAAGCTAAATTATACCTCACTGTACTTTTGTAGCTTCAAGTTCATATCATTTCTCTTAGTAACTTGGAGAACAGAGTCAAATCACACCATTTCTTCTTTGTTTCAGGTTCTTCAGAGGAAGAGAGAGGAAGGACTGGAATATAAAAAATACCCTTTCCCATATCTCAGGGGAACTAACAAGTGTCATAAAAACTTAAAATAGCATTGTTTGTATTACTCTAATTCCAATACAACTTTTTAAATTACCAACTGTCTGGAATTTCCATGTAAGATGGTTAAGAGTAAGAAGAGATTCAGCTATGGTCCCTCCACTTAGTCCTTGTAGAAATTTACCCAAGAAATTTAATCTTTTGGGGTCTGAGGTGCTTCATCCACATAATGGAGATAATACCATACAGAAGAGTGGTGAGGATTAGATATGATGTATATAAATCAACTGTGCCCAGCATATTACAGTCGTAAATCAACTGTGCCCAGCATATTATAGTCGTTTGATTAGTGGTAGCTATTTTTGTAGTTATCCGATTTTCACATATATCTGAGCAATCGTATGAATGAGGGCTATAAGAGGCATGTGTGCAAGCAGAAAGTCACAGGACTAGAGAGTGAGAATACATGTTTGGGTGTGATAATGTTCCTAGCCCTGACAACTTCTGGCAGGTGGGCATTTAAACAATGCTTTTCGATGATGAAACTGTAAGACTTAAAAAAGACATATTAGAATTACTTTTGAAAGATGCTGTATTATAATTCTATCACTGAAAAAGTAGGTTAAAATAAAAAGGAAGGATAAAAAGTACCACTTATTCTCCTAACTGCTCTGAGAAATAGGTTCTTCCTCACACGAGTAGAGCACAATGTGCTGGCTATTTAACTCTAAATACAACAGTCATATTGAAAAGTACATAGTTATCAGAGAAGACTGAGAAGGAGAGCCAGCTACTGAAGCTCTCCCTCCCTCAATGTGGCACGTATCACTCATAGATAGCACAGTTCTCACTGTGAAACAGGGATCTCTGAAAGGGAATAGCAGTGGAAATCTAAGTGCTTTGGGTCTGCTGTGTTACTTAATTTCACACCAGCCCTGTGAGGCAGGTAACATTATCCAAATTTTATAGATGAATCTCAGAGAAATAATGTCTCCTTGGTAAGAGACAGCTAGAGAGAGGTTCAATCTAGGTCTGATTAGCTTTCTGCCAGGTTGTTAACTAGGAAGAAAGACATTCATTTTCCACTAATATAATATTTGACACATAGTAGATACTCAAAGAATCTGAAATGAATGGGCAAATAAATCATGTAATGCAGGGATGATTTGCTGAGGCTGTCAGCAGGAAATGATAGTAAGACTACTTTCTACAGAATGGTTTTGCCAAATGTTTAGAACAACGAGTATTTTAAGCACTACACTGTGAGCTTCTTCTTTAAGGCAAGTACTGTCTTTATATCTCTCAGGCCTAGACAATGCTGGAATAAAAGAATATACTATTTGACATTTCATCCTAATGCAGAGGATTCCGAAATTATAGTTGTAAATGAGACTGCCTAGATTCAAACCACATCAGTTTAAGTTTGTAGCATTTACTCTTATAATGTTAGAGTTGACCTCTAAAAAAACAAACAAAACAAAACAAACTCAACCATGTAGCTTGTCTTGAAAGCCCAATCTCCCCACGGCACATCTGTACAGAGCACATAGGGGCAGAGCCAGACTCTGCACTAACAGCAAATACAATATGGAGGCTATAAAATTCTTGAGGTGAAAAGAAGAAAATAATGCTGAGAGAAAGGCCATCTTGTGACAGCTGCTGTGGCTAAACAGCTTGTGTTAATGCTTTCCAGGGTTCCATGTGAGTTTACATTAAATCCAGCGTGGGTGCCTGACAATCACAGCAGGGGCTTCTTCATGACTTATAATCCGAACACACTGGTTGGCACCCACCACAGCACATCTGGAGTTTGTTAGACAACCTTTAAGTTTTAGTTTTTTTGTTGGCTCTGGCCCCTTCCTCTGATGCAGCCTCTCCAAGCTCTGCTTTGCCATGAATGAGTCACGGAAATAAGTTACCCTGGGGTGGGTATGTAAATTGGGACCATCTTAGAGGGTGACCCCCAAATCTGTAAATCCCTTGTTGCCTCATCTCCTTCTGACAACAGGAACTGCACATGAATGCCAAGAGCCCATCAGGCAGTGGCAGTTCCATTTACTGGGAAGCCTGGTCAATGCTGACTGCTTCCTTGTTAGGAAATGGCCTTTAGATTGAGGCACATTCCAGCAACTCAAGGACTAGAAGCTTTAAATTAAAACAATATTGATGCCATATCCTCTTTCCAAAAGGCCTCTCCCCTGTCTAAAAGTTAGTATACACACTTAGAAAAATTAAAGAATCAAATATCTTTGGCAAGACCGGTTCCTTCTTGCTCATAGTATCCTAGACACTCTTTTAGACGGCAGGAATGTGAAACTTTACATGGAAAGGAGACAGGAAAACACTGTTAGGAAGGACTCCCAAAAACTACATTTATCTTTCTCGTTACATAGATCACAAAACTATGAATATTCAGGGCATATAGTTAGATGTAAAGACATAAGCCATTATGTTTAAAGATTGTAAGTTCAAGGATTAATTAATATCTGAACTTTCACCTACTGAAAACATATAGTCTTGAGAACCAAGTAATCAAAAGCTACTATGAATGAGATGCAGTATGCTAGTCTGCTAGACATTTTATTATATTTGGTATCTTATAATTTTTTAAAATGTTTTATTTATTTCTGAGAGAGAGAGAGAGACAGTGTGAGCAGGAGAGGGTCAGAGAGAGAGGGAGACACAGAATCTGAAGCAGGCTCCATGCTGAGCTGTTAGGACAGAGCCCAATGCGGGGCTCGAACCCCCAAACCGTGAGATCATGACCTGAGCTGAAGTTGGACACTTAACCGACAAAGGCAGCCAGGCGCCCTTATATTTGGTATCTTAGAGTAGAGAGACCACTATTTAAATCTTATGTCTATATATTTAGGCCTAATTACTAGGAGAACTGATATTGCTACATGTACATATTCACAAACTAGTGAACGTCTTTCTTCAATAATACCCTCCTTTTTCACATATCTGCAGACCTCTCACTGAAGTATAACTGACAAATATAAATTGTATGTATTTAAGGTATACAACATGATGTTTTAATATATGTATAAATTGTGAAATCATTATTACAATAAAACTAATAAAAACTAATTGCCATTTCTATCACCTCCCAGTTACCTTTTTTTTTCTTTTAGGTTTATTTACTTTGAGAGAGAGAGAGAGAGAGAGAGAGTGAGCAAGCACAAGTGTGTGGGGAAGGGGCAGAGAGAGACGGAGAGAGAGAATCCCAAGCAGGCTCCATGTGGGGCTCCATCACACAAAGCATGAGATCATGACCTGAGCTGAAATCAAGAGTCAGATGCTTAACTGACTGAACCACTCTAACTATACTCCCCATGATATATATTAGATCCCAAGAAAGTATTCATCTTGCATAAGTGAAACTTCATACCTCTCACCAACATCTCCACATTTCCCCTACCTTCTTAGGCCATTGCAACCACCATTCAACTCATATCAGCTTTGATAAGCCGAATTTCAGTTTTGAACTACTGGACAGATATCTTTAAAAATTTTTTTAATTAAAAAAACCTTTTTAATGTTTATTTATTTTTGAGAGAGTGTGTGTGTGAGCAGAGGAGGAGCGGAGAGAGAGGGAGACAGAATCTGAAGCAGGCACCAGGCTCTGAGCTGTCAGCAAAGAGCTTGATATGGGGCTTGAACTCATGAACAATGAGAACATGACTTGAGCCAAAGTCAAACGCTCAACTAAGCCACCCCGGAGTCCCCATGTCTTTAAAATTAAACACATTCTTCCTGCTTGACTTAACAGGGATCCAAATACTGGCTGATGTCCTCTTCTTATGACAAATTATTTTAGGACACTGGAAAAGTGTCTTTTGCTTATAAAATGAGCAATGAGTTGGGTTTTTCGGCTGGTCATCTATCTATCATGTAGAAAAGAGACATCTTTTGGTATTTTCTCAGCAAAGTCAGCCACATAAAAATAAAATTTATTTCTACACAGCTTTAATAATGATCTACAAACAGAAATATTTTTATTGTGAAAATACTGATTTTTGTTAATGTAAACATTAAATATTATGTAAAAAATGCTATCAATTGATGACTGATCAACTAGAGTAGAAAAGAAGTAATTCCTTCACTTGAAAAACTCTTTCCCAGTCCTATTACTTCAGGTAGAAGAGCAAATGAAGGCAGACACAATGCAGACAAAATGTGTCTGAGAATGAAGATGATACTAGAAGAAAGGGTTTGTGGACACTGCAAATAGTACAGGAATGGCCAGTGAAGAGCATTAAAGATAAAGCAGGGGACTTAGATTCAGCTTTCTCTTTATTTTCTAAGATTTTCCCCCCAGTTTTAAAATTGTGGTAAAATATATATAACATAAAATTTATCATTTCAGCCATTTTTAAGTGTATATTTCTGTCCACTAAGTACAGTTACATTGTTGTCCAAGCATCAACAAAGGGGAAGTGTTTAGCTTGTATTTCCATAGGTCTTACATAAATATTAAGCATTACATTTGGGGAGGGTTTAGGCTTGGAAAAGAAATTGGCAAAACTTTGCCCTTACCTTTGAAGCATACTTAGCTCTGAATAGATAGAAATTGTTTAAGTAAAAATATACCTTCTGTAGTGGGGCTTCGATTAGATGTAAGAAATGAGCCTTTTTCATTTTAAGTGAATACATCTAGCCAATGCACAAGCTAAAAAATGCTCTCAGGAATGCCTGGGTAGCTCAGTTGTTGAGCAACCAACTCTTGATCTGGGCTCAGGTCATGAGCTCCCAGTGGTGAGACTGAAGCCCAGATAAGGTTCCGCGCTGGGTGTGGGGCCTCCATAAGATTTGCTTTCTCTTCCTCTGTTCCTCCCCAGCTTAAGCATGGGCACCTTCTCTTTCTCTCAAAAACAAATAAAACACTCTGATTAGAGACTTGTGACATCTTCTAAACCAGTGCTCTTACCAAGAACATTCTCCAATTCCTAAATATAGCCAGAGATGTGTGAAGATTAAAGTCTCTGCTTATGAAAACTAACTAGATACAAAGATCAGATTTCTAATATGAGACATGAGACCTTAAAGTACAAATTGGCAAAGATAAAGGTAGGGAACAGTGTGAAAGCTGGTTCTACTGACCCTCCACAGTGGGGCCCTCTCTGGCATTTAGTTATACCTGCTGTTTGAGCTGCTGTACCAGACGATCCTTTTCCCGCTTCAGGGCAGCCACTTCCTCTTGGGTTTTTTTCTTAGAGGATGAAAGCTCCAAAAGAGCTATGTTGGCATCTTTTTCACTAATGGCAGCCAGAAGAGCTTCTTGCCTACAAAATAAGGAAAATCCCAGAACTTTCATTTATCCTGAAAACAATCCCTTGAAGTTACTATTATTATCACCCCCATTATGGGTGATGAACCCAAGACTCAAGAGAGCTTATATAGCTTGTCCGAGTTCACACCAAGTAATGGTACAGCCAGGAATTCCGCTCAGGTTTCTCTGACTCTAATGTCTTTATCACCTGTTATACCGACATCTTAATAAAGAGCTCCTATAGTTATAGTTAAATTCAAAAAGTAAACAAAACTAATGACTTTTTAAAACTAAGCATAATACTGTCACCCATGCATTTTACTCATTTAACTTATTCTTTTGATAAGCATTTGGTACCTTCCTGGCAAACTGAGGCATTACTGAAACTGAAAACATTTTTATGTACAGAGTATATAACCATTTATAAACATTAGTAAATAGGATTTAGAGAATCAGCCATCTGTTCTTGGGGCATTCTAAACATCTATAATTCTCTTTCTCTCATCAATGCAAATAAGTTTCCAGTCATGGCTTTATTTGGCAATGATCTGTGCACTTTGAAACAATAACTTAAATCCTACAGATTCCTTGTGGTTTGGCTAACTACTTTTTGGTTCACATCCAGAGGAAAAGAAGGTAGGATTTTAAAGAGGGGTGAACATGAGAAATTTACAAAATAATCAGAACAAAGTCGGTGAACAATTAGTGTCATAGTCAAAATTGCATTCCTCAATAGCTCATCTTTTATTTAAGTCATCTCTAAGAAGGCAGATTTGATTTACAGGAACTATTTAAGTGGCCTGAGCTTTTGACCTGAGGAAATGCTGAATCTGAGAATGAACTGCCCAAGTTTAACCTTGCTTCTGTCTTTTGTTAAGATAATTATGCTTCAATAGCAGTCATCTGGAAGAGTTTTAGTTTAGCCACAAACTGGAAGACTATCTTTTGCATATTCTGACAAGGATTTTCTGTTTTCTGGATGGGTAGGTCTGGAGAACTCTGAACAAGCAGTACTAACAAATGGAGGATATAGATCAGCTTACATCATGGAAATGAAGATTTGTTTCACCAGTCTTTGCTGTTGGAAGGGAAGAAGATTCTCAGTGACCCCAGTCTAATTTTCCACTGTCCCCACACTCTATATAATTCTAAAAAATGGCAGATGGCTTATCTTGTGAAGTTCTAATCAACACCAAAGGGATAACAATAGCCTAAATATATCCACTGACCACTTGAAAAAAATGTTAAGTGGTGAAATGAGCTTAAAGGTGGAGGAGTTCAAGTTGGTCTCTCTATGCACAATTTCCTGCTGATTGCTGTCATCTGCTCCCTTTGGGGAAGCTCAAACACTGACAAACGCTGGAATGGGAAATGTGTTTTCTCAATAAGGGTGCTGCAGCATTTCTGTGCACCAATAGTCAGAATTACACATTTAGCAGTAGGTGAATAACAGAAGATGAATGAAAGATAAATGACTATGCAATTAGATCGAGTAATGAGCATCTTTGCAAAATGCAAGATACAAAGGTGATGGGGTCTGAGTTCCATTCTGTGCTCAAGGAAAGCTTCATAATGTGAAATAGTAAAAATTATTCTATGTTGGTGAGGCATCTTGACTGAATTCCAAATTCTTTTACAAATGATATGCTTGGCCAGCTAGTGCGGTACAGTTAATCTCTGGGGTAAAATGTCACATTCCCAAACTGCAATATGATATAACAGGTGACAATTCAGATTCTAAATTTTAAAATAAAGGATGTGGCACTAGAGTCTGAGCCACTACAATAATGCCTTTTTACTAAGATAAAATATTTTAAGTCTTTTTTCTTTTTATATAAAATTCAAATTGAAATTGTATTATGTCATTTGTTATTTTTTATTGAGCATTGATAATATACTACAAACTGCACAGAATAAAACTTTCTTTCCCATACCCATTGCTCACAACCACTAAAAATTCCCTAACAGTTTAACATACCACTGTCCCTTCCATTTTAAGTGTACTCTTTACTGATTTCTACATGTGCCTAAAATGGACAATTGATAGTCAAGAGAATAAAATGTTTTTGTTATCTGTTGCACATATAAACATATAAACTTTGGGTAATGTCAGTATCTTTAATGGGTATATTAGCTTTTAGGTTTTTCTTTTGTTTTTGGAAAGAAAGATAGTATTGTTTTCTTGCCTATAATTCCGGTAAATGTGAAATGGATAACTATAGGGGAGAACAACCTCATTAAAAATTTGGGAAAACAATTCCAAAGATAGGCAAGAATATTAAAGGTAATAAATAGTATCAGCCACTAATTTTTGCGAATAGGAAAAACTGTTGTTCCTTCAGTACATCTGATAGAAAAGACCGTATGGTATAGGTGAACTTCTGTGGCTAAGTTTTACAGACAGCATTTGAAAGTGTTAAAACAAAAAAATTTTAGGCAATACTCTGCTTTTCAGAGGGAACAGAATACAGTGCAAAAAAAAGCAAATTACAAAAAGAATCTTATTTCAGCAGCCACTTAACTCTTAAATATAACTGATTCTTTGAAAAGAAAGGGTAACTTCTGGTAAAAGTGATTTGCATTCATGGAAGAAAAAACTGAAAGATACAGAAAACTACAAAGAAAATAAAAATGATCAGAAATAGCTCCTTTTTAATCAGAGTCTACTTGAGATGTGGAAGTCACCTATTCAAATTCAAATATGAGTATTTTAAAGAAAATGAACCTTGATGGGGATTAATAACTGGCTTTAAGAGCCTTACTAACTCAAGTCTATCTACAGAAGAGGAAGACTTGCTCCTGAAGCACATTCTGACTTCATTTCCCATGAGCCCCGAGGGAGTAATACAAGCACATATAATATGAAAGGTAATATATGTATGCCACAAGCCCAGAGCAAAATAAGAACTGCAATGCTCTTCCTGCTAAATTACTCTCCTTGTTCTGTTAATGTCTTTCCCTCAGTTAAAAAAAAGAAAGAAAGAAAGAAAATGTATACACAGAACCTTTCAAAGTGATTAGTGACCCCCTACTGCTTGACTAACATGCCATATTACTTGCATAATGAGTGGGTAGTAGCAGAAACCCAACTTTAAGTCATTAAAGAGGTCTTTTCACTCCATCCCTGGTGCTTTAAACTGCATAACAGTTGAGCCTGCCCTTTGACCTGAAAATTCTAATAGAATCAAGATGTCTCTAAAAGTACTCTTCTGTGTCATTTGAGCTTCAAGAAATAGTAAGACCACCTCCTTCGTCCCCTTCTCTCTTCTGAGAAATTTTGGAAACAGGAGGCAAATACTCAAGGCAAATGGAGCTCAAAATCTTTTTGAATATGCCTGAATCCTTGAGAACTACAAAACATTAGACAGCGATCACTAGTAAATAAGAAATATAATCAGTGTTGGAATGATGGTGGTTAACAATTTAAGAGTGAGTCCCAAATATGTGTTTTTAGTAGAAATGCCAGACAGAAAAGGAGTGTGGATGAAGGGATGCCACCTAGGTTTATTTTTCCCTCTTCCTCCAACTGGGTTTTTCAAATTGAATGATTACACAATCAAGTTTTATAAACTCCTGAAAACACTGAGAGATGAGATGAAAGCAAGAATAAGTCAGTTGCTTTGGATGTATTAGTGTCATGGACATGTAAGCATCGTTTAAGATAAATCTGAAATCTAGATTCTCTTATTGATGCCTCCTTGATTCTAACGCCTCCTTTACTTGTTATTTAACCATTTAAATATCCAGAGTGAGTAGTAAATTACTTGGATATCTCTTCTACTCTTC
This sequence comes from Crocuta crocuta, assembly GCF_008692635.1. Lineage (NCBI taxonomy): Eukaryota > Metazoa > Chordata > Mammalia > Carnivora > Hyaenidae > Crocuta > Crocuta crocuta. The sequence continues at coordinate 7,493,666 of NW_027529427.1, read as the reverse complement.
CATCAATGAGATGGAAGAAAAAAATCCTTTTGATTATTTTTTCCAATTTCACTTACAGAGGTCTCAGAGTATGGCACACAAACTACCTTAATTAGGCTCAAGTGAAAACCAGTCTCAGGTGAGGCTACTTTGGCAAGTCTGACTGAAATGCCTTTGGTCAATGTCTTATTATCTCTGTTGTTGGTACTCAGAAATGTCTTTAATGTCACTAAAGAAAATTTTCCAACTACCATAACAAATTTCTCTTTCAATGTTAATTATATCACCATATTCCTAGATCCATAGGCTGACAACATCTAAATAATTTGAGTTCGTTCCTCTCCATAACCAATATTCACATTTCACTGATTCTTCCTTTCTAGTAGTTTTTAATGACACGATGGCTTTGTATCCACAGGTTCACTATCATAGTTACTATCCTTTTATCATGGGTCAGTATCATTCCTGAACCCATTCTGATTTCCCTGTCCTTGTATAATGTCCAAGTTTCCCGATTCACTTTCACCTGGTTTCTTACCACGTCAAGTGTTTGGGCTTAATATTTAACCAGCTACAATTTTCAACCCTTTTCTTCTTCACCGTCCTTCAAGGACCCTATATTACTGAGTTACTACTTGTTTTCAGTCAGGTTTATGCTATGTTTTCTACCTGAAGTGCCTGTAGCTTTCCTTTAAAATCTGATTCCTCACCTGACTGCTAACTTTTCTCTATTCAGCATTTCCTTTCAGCACGTTCATAGTTTAAATGATATTAACAAGTATGTGCTCTATAAATATCCATCAACTCTTCTATATGTGCAGGGTCTGCTTCCACAACAATGATTATGGCTTATACCTTTATAAATTTTTCTTTTAATGTTTCTATGGATTTGTTGATCTTTCAATTTATTAGCTAACTTAAAATATTTAACTTTTTCTTTTTAATTGTGGTAAAATACACAGAACATAAAGTTTACCATTTTAACCATTTTTAAGTGTACATTAGGTAGTGTTAAGTACATTCACACTGTTGTGCAACCAACTCTTTATCTCGTAAAACTCACACTGTACCTATTAAACAATTCCCCATTCTCCCTCTCCCACTCAGCCCCTGGCATTAACGAGTTGATTTCTGTCTCCATGAATTTGACCTCTCCAGGAATTTCACATAAAGGGAATCCCACAGTATTTATCTTATTGTGTTCGGCTCATGTCACTTAATATGTTAAGTGTCAAGGCTGATCCATGGGTAGCATGTGTCAGAATTTCCTTTTTTGAGGCTGAATAATATTCTACTGTATGTATACACCACACTGTTTATCCATTCATCAGCTGATGGACTTCTGGCTACTGTAAATAATACCCCTATCTTTAATTTTTAAAATAAAATAGTTTCTCCTTCTACAGTCTTAATTCATGGCTTTTAACACCAGAAGCTTCCAAGTATAATTAATTTTCTCTATAATATGTGCCTAAAACATGTACAAATTTTTCTTTTATTTGGTATAAGTTACTCTCTATACTCTGTTATTATTTTCCAGTCTTCCTTTTGCCTAAAAGCCTTTGTTTTGAAATAGCTGGAATACAAGCTTCATAAAGGCAAGATCTTCATCATGTCTTGTTCACTAATATACATCAAGTGCCAAGAATAGTTGCTGGCATGGAGTAGGTACTTCACAAATGTATTTTGAACTAATACATCTTCCAACTCTGACTCCGTTTCTATTCAATGTGGTGGTTTGTCTTCCCAATTGTTCCAATGTATTCCCTTATTTTGAAGCTGTTTCACTGTATCTTTAAAGAATTTTATTTCTTTTGGGGGGGGGGGGGTCCCAGTAGCATGGAAGGCAAGTGAGCAGATAGTGAAAAATTTGAAAACATGAAAGAAACCAAGACTGGAAAGAGACACTAACTTTGGCTAATTTACATTCCATTTAAAGGGAAATTTGTTTTACTCTAAGTAGATGACAACTAGAGTTGTAGGCACAATTCTGGATAACATAATTTAAAACACAGTGTCGAAGCAGAGGGTATCCAAAGGAAGGTGACAGGATAGGGTAATAAAAGGGCATCTTAATCCAAAAAGATTTATCCATATAACATGATAATGGGCCGAATAGCAAGAACAGGAATAGCATAAGACATTTAATCTGTATTCCTCTAGAGGGCACAAATGGCACTTAAGGGAGGAAAGTCACAAAGAGATTTCTGTTTATATAAAATGAATATCTAATGTGTTAACTCTTGTTAATAAGTATAACTGGGAGGCCTAAAAATTAGTAGAGCTTCCCATGATTGGGTGTTTAAAGAGCTTATCAGAGATACTGTAGAAATGGTTTTGTTTTTGAGTGGTATGTCTATCCTCTTTAACTGTGAGATTTCGATATAACTAATGAGATGAGACAATAAATGGTGAAGTGCCAATAAATCATATGGGCAGCGGGTGCTCAGGTAACACAGTAGACAAAGAAATCACCTTAGGCTGAAGACCGGGGAATTGAGAGGGACCTTATTTTGACAGAGATAATGAAAAAGCCAGAAAAAGTGGCAAGTTTAAGACACAGGCATATGTGAGGACACACGGCATAACTGGATTAGAGGGTTTCTATGGGGAAAGGAAACAATGAGAAGCTGAAAAGGTGGCTTTGAATCAGCGTAGAGATGGTCTGGAATAGCAGGAAGGAATAAACATAGATTATGAAATCCTTGAGGGTTCAGACCGAAACTTGACAAACGGGTTACTCAAAATGCTGAATAAAGACTAACTTGATTTTGATATTATGGAAGCATCAAAAGTACCAGAAAAGTAAAGTAGAGATTTAGAATGATTGATTTAGAGGCAAAGAGGGGAGACTGAAATGGATGATATTCAAAGCAGAAAGGTCAGGATGTTACTGCTGGAGGTGTATTATGAATAGAATTCTCCTATTACAAAAATTATTCTTCAGGAACAAAGAATAAAATGATCATGTCTAAATTTTGGATTCAAGAATCACATGTGGGACTATGGTAAACTGATATATTATTCAATGGATCTGAATTATAAAATAAATATCACATTTATATTTTAATGCTGGAAAGTAACTTTCAAATGTCGCCAAACAGAGACTATCTTAGGTCATTTGATCCAGTAGAGCACGCTGGGGTCCTGCCCTGTGTAACCTTCTTGCAGTATAGTAGTCAGGCTTTTGCCCAGAACAATGTGGAATCTTTTCAATCTTCTCTTGCTCTATGTTTGCCTCCTGAAATAAGGGAAGAAAATTGATTTATATTAAGGAATACACTGGCATAAGAATGGGTAGAGAAGTTATCCTAATATGGACTGCCTTATTTTTCAGAAGTCCTTGAAAAGAATCAAAGTTAAAAGAAATTGCTGGTAGTTATAGCTTAGTAAATAAGGTTGATTAAACAAAATTTTGCATGGAAAATCTGTATTCAGTTTTTCAGAAAATCTGTACTCACTTTTAATCTGAAATATGAGTGTTTTGATATCTCCACACACTACAGATTATGACAAGTTTGGAAAACTTAGTTCTACTGTGATATTGACACTTCTGTTATGAAGCTTTGCCTGCTTCTCAGACTGGAAAAAAACTTTGTCTCTACATTTGTTTGAAAAACAAAAGCTTGTATCTTTTCCATTTGTGAAAAAAAATTTAAGTTAATTGTAATCTAATTCACAAAGAGACAGAAAGCAAATCAAGGCTGCCAGAGGTTGGAGCTGGGGACTGCAGAATTACTGGATAGGGAAGCAAGAGAACTTTCTGGAAATGTATTATAGCTTGACTATGGTGGCTGTTACATAGTATATACATTTGTCAAAACTCACCATACTGTACCTTTTTTTTTTTAAGAAAGTTTTTTTTAATGTTTTTTTTAAAAGTGTTTTTTATTTATTTCTGAGAGAGAAAGAGACAGCATGAGCAGGGGAGGGTCAGAGAGAGAGGGAGACACAGAATCTGAAACAGGCTCCAGGCTCTGAGCTAGCTGTCAGCACAGAGCCTGACACGGGGCTCGAACTCATGAACCGCAAGATCATGACCTGAGCCAAAGTTGGACGCTTAACTGACTGAGCCACCCAGGCGCCCCTACCATACTGTTCCCTTAACATGTATACATTTTATTGTATCAGTATTGTAACTCAATAAAGTTATTTTTAGTCATTATGATTTTCTGAATGAGGAATGTTACACAGCAAACATGACAACAATAAGCACAATGTATTTTTTCATTATGGTAAAATATACATATCAAATTTACCTTAATCCTTTTTTAGCGTGTGATCTGTGGCACTGTATATTCACAAAGTCGTGCAACCATTAAAATAATGATCCTTCTCCAGAATTTGTTTTTTCCAACTGACACTCTGTACCCATTAAACACTAACTCCCCATTCCCTCCTCCTCCAGCCCAGGGCAACCACCACTCTCCTTTCTTCTCTATCCTAGTTACTTGATAAGTAGGACCAGACAGTATTTGTCCTCTGGTATTTGGTTTATTTCATTTAGCATAATGTCTTCAAATACAATGTTATTTTTATTCCCTCCAATTTAAGTGACCTTTAAGATAAAATATACACTGTTACGTACTTTCCCCAAATCTTTCAAACTGCTTTTCTTTACTAATGTTTTCAAAACAAGGAAATCAGATCTCTAAGAATCTTTTATTCAGTCATTGTTGGACTAGGAAGTGGTGGTGGCAACAGCCAAAATCAGATGGAGTGAACAGATGGGGAAGGTCTGGTGGAAGCACTGACGGGACTTAGTGAATGAGACTGGCCTTCTGCTCTCCCGTAGTAAGTCTAGTTTAAAAGTATAATATAGAAACATGGCTTCAGTACTACATCTACAGTCTGGACATAACTTAGAATTTCTGTGAACAAATTGTTTTCTATCATTGTGAAATGTCATTTACAAAACAAAAATGTCATTTACAGTAATACTGAAAATCTGTTCCAAGAAATAGAAGGTGCTATTTATAGAAGTTCTAATATTTGGTTAAACTTGAAATAAATATTCAATTATACAAAGGCTTCTCTGGAGCTATATAAGACAACAACACCTGAAAAAGTACTAGCAACAGAATAAAGCAATCTGATAAAAGGTCTAATAAAGAACCTCATGCAAAAATAGAATGGCTTTCTTTTAAGAAACATCGGAATCCAGCTCCTTTTCCATGAATATTTTAAATAAAATGCAGCTTCCCTGACTGTAAATAAGGTCTCAATAAACTCTGGACATTCTTTCTACTCTTTCTCCCCATGTTTCATAATGAAGAGTCAGCTATTTGTTTCATCCTTAATGGGGGCTGATTAGCTGACAAGAAGTAAAAGGCTTTCAAAAACTACACCTTCAACTAAATAAATAACCACAGTTGTAGAAATGATGCATTTGTGGCCCAATGTTCCAGAGTTTTGCTTTCCTGGGGACAGTTTTATAAAACCAATTTCATGAAAAGTCTATAAATAGTAAAACAGACCATATACCTGGAATCTAAAACTCAGAAGAGAAATTAAGAGATCAGAATTAGTCTCAAAATACATTTTTTAAAAATGTTTATTTATATTTGAGAGAGAGACACACACAGAGTGTGAGTGGAAGAGGAGTAGAGAGAGAGGGAGACAAAGAATCCGAAGAGGGCTCCAGGCTCTGAGTTGTCAACACAAAGCCTGATGCAGAGACTGAACTCATAAACCATGAGATCATGACCTGAGCCAAAGTCAGCACTTAACTGACTGAGCCACCCAAGCACCCCACTCAGAATACATTCTTTAAAAAAAATGCTAGAAAAAAAATGGATTACTTTGTTAAGATAATATCCACTCATTTAATGTGTCATTTTACTTTTAATTAGAATACAATCCACTAAAAATGTATAGAATTCACACTCATTTGTAAAATAATGGTACACAGTACCTATCTTTAAAAGAAATCTAGAGCTATAAATTAGTCAACTACCAAACTGTATATAAAATGCATCTATATATTCTCCATATTAAAGGATTCTAATGAATGATATCAAAATATGGAGAAATCAAAACTCCCTTCAAGTTTTATGCAGTTGGTTGAGCATCCAACTCTTGATTTTGGCTCAGGTCATGATCCCAGTGTCATGGGATCAAGCCCCACATCAGGCTCTGTGCTGAACGTGGAGCCTGCTTAAGAATCATTCTCTCTGCTCCTCTCCCCTGCTCAAGCTCCCTCTCTTAAAAAAAAAAAAAAGTGTACTTACCACAATAAAGTTAAAATGAACTGCAACTTATAATGTAACAGCAGAAAGGAAAACAATATCAGTTAGGTAAGGGCCTTAGACTTTGTTCTCTATATAGTCATAGTTCATTAGAGTAAGTTGTCTCTATCTCTGGTTCTGTATAGAAGTGATTCCTGATTCTACCTAATGCCCAGCTATTTCCAGAGAGAATGCATATAAATAAAAACATATGTTTTATTTGATCTAAAATGACTATTGTTTAGCCCTCCTCATGCTGCAATTACTGATGCTCATCTTTAAAAGGAAAAAAAGCCTCCACTGACCCCACTTTTCCCTAAACTTCTATGACTTCTCTTTTTCCCTCTTGTTCAAAATTTTAAAAACTCTTAATAGAGTTCTAATTAGAATTTTGGATTCCTTATTTCAAGATGGCAGAGCAAAAACCTCTCAGCTCCCTTCTTTAGAAAAATCTCTCTTAAATATCAGGATAACAAAAAACAGAAACAAATCCTATCCTTGAAAATATAAAAGTTATGTTATGGCAAAGTATAATATAAAGAGAAAATGGATAAGCAAATCTTTAGCACATGAAAACTAATCCAAAGTGTCTACTGAGGGAAACAACTATGAGAGGGAAGTAGATTTATCTGCAGAACTCAAGAAGAGTTCAAGAATGATTAGGTCAATAGCTATGGAAAGTTGTATAACTTTAAAAATGTTTCAGACTTACATTACAAATAATGGTTCTACAACATAAAATAAATTATTAAAAATGGAAGTCTGTGCTCTATTGCTGACCTACTACATCTAAACTTCAGAGGACAGGCATCTATAACTTTTAAGCAGTCCAGGCAATTTTGAGACCCACTACTTTACAGAAAGATGAACTCATTTAAAAGACCAACAGTAAGGTATTATAGGTATCCCTGAGTCCTCATATCCCTGCCAAGGCTGAATTTTTATTTAGGATTTGCATTTACTGTTCCTGATTCAGTAAATACATAAAAATATCTTCTAATTCTATAGTGAAAATAACCAGTTATTTTAAACTCTTAAATTCTGGTGACACTGCAGACATTAATAATATTGACCATCACTGGACTCAGAAATATCACACGAAGATGACTTCTGCCGGGTAGTTCTACCCAACAGATTGTTTAAAAAAGGTTTAGTCAAACATCTCATAATGCATTCATAGGCAAATTTCCTCCTTTACGGCAAGAGCCATCACAAGACAGACAGGTGAACTTAGAATCTTCTGCTTTCTAAATCTCTGCCTTTAAAAAATAGCTGGCAGTCAAGGGAGTTTTTGTTGGGGATTATTCAAATCCTAACAAAATCCCTGGTGAATTATGTTCTTAAACCCACTGATTTCTGTTGGAAGTATTGGGGGGGGGGGTGGAGAACAGTTTGGCATTAATCTCAAGAAATGAAGCTAAATGGTGGGTTCACAGTAACATCTGGGGATGATGTATACAAAAAGATTCATAGTGGCCTTTTCTTTCATTTTGTCTTCACTATTTCATAGTAGTATGTCTGTTCTGCCTCAAGTTTAATGGTTAATATGAACAGAAAATTTCAGAATACGAACCTCTTTATAAAGATGTAGTTCCTTCAAAATAAGGCACACCTACTATTGTTTTACTCACACTTTCAGGCTAAACCATTTATTCTGTCTTCTTAAGGATGTCTCTGTTTCCAAAGGAAAATAAACCCTTACATTGTTTCTCAGAATTCAAACTCCAAAATACCTCCATTTATTTAGATGTCTGTTTTAAGAATTATTGAATGCTTTAAGCAATTAATCCCTGCACTTTGTCACTGTCCCTCTGTTTAGTTAACCTTTTCCAGTCATAGATGGATAACATGTCCATACCAGCTGTCCACACTGTGCTACCGTGGAAGCTTGCCTTTTTTTTTTTTTTTTTTTTTTTT
>NW_027529427.1:7448955-7485471 GCF_008692635.1 Crocuta crocuta | reverse complement strand
TAAGCTTCCATTGCATTCCAAATCAGTTTGCTATGACATTTGCTAGAAGAATGTGAGTGGTATCAGGGCACTCATTTCTCTACCTTGCAAAATAATCAAGAGCTAAGTGTGTCTTGATTTCAGAAAATATCCAGCATGATATATAACATGTAATGTTTGAATTGGTAGCGTACTGTATGAAAAAAAGTGGGTACTCTTCCAATGGTTAAATACCCACAAGATTCCTCTGAATATATATAAAATTCCTCTGAAATATATAAAATCTTCAGGCATATAGATGAATACTGTGAGATGTGCTGAGAGGGAACCAGAGACACTAGGGTTGCTGAGATTTTGAAGGTGACCAAAAGAATTTACTGGCCAAAATAGGTGAAAACAAATTCAGTTATTTATTATCTTCCTCTATTAATTATTGCACAATTCTATCATCCATCTGCTATTAAATTGTTAGCAAAAATTATAAGACCAACTCCTCTCCTACACGGCTTTGCAGTGAAACATCTGGTGGAGAAATTCTATAGGAATCAGCAAGGAGTTATGCTTGCATTTGGCAGATGAATTATTATTGTTGTCAGCTTGGATGATCCCACCTTCTCTGTATCTCTTCTTAGGTTCTAGCTACTTGTAAAATGCCAAACAGCGGGAGGCAAGACGGCGGAGAAGTAGGGAGCTCCAAACATTTTGCTCGCTCCCATCTCTCAGGCAGAGAAGGCCTGAAGCCATAGGACACTGAACCATGGGAGTTTGGGAGGAAAAGAGAGTGTCCACTGAGAGGATAACCTCACAGGTGCGTGAGTGTGGACTGGGGAAGATAAGGATGGGCCGGGACCCGGAGACACAGAGGGAGGGGAGGGAACCCCCTTTGGGGGGAGTCACGGAGAGTTGAGGGGAAGAGAAAGAGCGGCTAAAGCTGCTCATAGATCTGTCCCTGGAGAAGAGAAAAACCTTGGCTCTGGACAGAGAGTGATCCTATTTCTAGCTGTGATGCTGACTTTGGGCTGGGTGCCCTGGTGTCCCAGGCAGCACTGGGAGAACTACTCCGCTGCTCTCCTGGCTTGATCCCTGGCTGGGAAGTGGCCAGGCCTGCGGGATTATATTTCGGTGGTATCAATAAAGCCTGCAGACTAAGATCTGGAAATGAGGCAGGGCTTGGGACATAGAACACGGCCCACCTTGGCTACACTTGTCCGTGGCACAGGGGGATTGGCCCCAAAAGAGTGATTTGCAATGCTTGGTTCAGGAAAGGACTGGGGTGCCGCCAGTTTTCTCCCCACACCCACCAAGGCAGGACCTCAGGGAGCGGTCAGCGGGACCACAGTGAAGGCTAAGACCTGCCTACACCAATTCACACCCATCCATGCTGGGATGCATTGCTGTGATTAATTCTAGATCAATTCCTTCTATTCAGATATACTTTCCCTTGTCTCATTCATATCCCCCCCCCGCCCCCCCGCTGGCCGGGGCACTCTGGTTATTGTTTTCCTGAAACAGTTTCATTTACTCCATTCTCTAGATGTATATGCTACATTTCTACTGCTACCTTTCTCTCTCTCCCTCTCTCTGGAGTAATCAGACTATATAATTTCTCTGAGTAACATTATCTTCATTTCTTTCTCCTTGCCTCCTACCATATTCTCCTTTCTCTCTCTCTGAATTAAGCCTCTTAGTCTCTCTGCCTTGTCATTGTCCAATTTAACTTTCTCCCCGCCCCTATTTCTTCTCTCTTAGTATATGCTCTTTCATCAGCACTGTATACACCCTGCTCTTTATCTGTAGCTGGGAATTCTGGTTTTATGCTTTTAGACTGTCCTTTGTCTTTTGAATTTTTTTCTTTTCTTTCTTTTTTTTTTCTTTTTCTTTTTTGCTTTCAGTTTGCTTGTTTGTTGGATTTCTCTGTGTGTTTGTGTGCCTTTGTTCCTTGTGTGTTTGTCTGTCTCTTTTCCTTTCCAGGGCTACCTCAAGAAGCAAGCCAAAGTACACATGGAGAGTCCCAAATACCACTATGAGTAGAGAAATAAAATAACCAAAGTCTCAACAAGAGGGACCAAGAGACACCATTAAAAGAACACTTCCTGAATGGACAGGCCCTGGACAGTCAATGAGCCTTCTTTCATACAGCAGTACTTGCAGGTGCAGAGCACATAATAAGCTTTTAAAACTAACAAGAGACAGAAAGCTAGCCAAAATGACGAAATGGATGAACTCTCCTCTAAAGAAATTCCAGGAAGAAATGACAGCTAAAGAGCTGCTCAAAACAGATATAAGCAACATAACTGAACAAGAATTTAGAACACTAGTCATAAAATTAATCACTGGGCTTGAAAAAGGCATGGAAGACATCAGAGAAACTATTGTTACAAAGACAATGGAGCTTAAAAATAGTTGTAATGAATTAAAAAATGCTATAAATGAGATACATAATAAAATGGAGGCATCCAATGCACAGACTGAAGACTCAGAGAGAACAGGTGAATTAGAAGACACAATTATATTAAAAAAGGAAGCCAAGAAAAAGAGAGATAAACTGATTCAGGAGCACAAAAGGAGAGTTCAAGAACTGAGTGATACAATCAAATGGAACAATAGTCATATCATGGGAATTCCAGAGGAGGAAGAGAGAGGGAAAGGCACTGAAGGAGTCCTTGAACAAATGATAGCTGAGAACTTCCCCAATCTGGGGAGGAAACAACATTGAAATCCAAGAGGCACAGAGAACTCCCCTCAGATGTAACTTGAATCGATCTTCTGCATGACATATCATAGTGAAACTGGCAAAATACAAGGACAAAGAGAGAATTCTGAAAGTAGCTAGGGATAAAAGGGCCCTAACATACAAAGGGAGACCTATCAGAGTAATTACAGACCTATCTACTGAAACTTGGCAGGCCAGAAAGGAATGGCAGGAAATTTTCAATGTGATGAACAGAAAAAATATGCAGCCAAGAATCCTCTATCCAGCAAACCTGTCATTCAGAATAGAAGGAGAGATAAAGGTCTTTCCAAATAAACAAAAATGGAAAGAATTCAACTCCACTAAACCAGGCCTACAAGAAATCCTGAGGGGGACTCTATGAGGGAAATGTTGCAACAAACACAAGGTACCAGAGACACTACCACAAGCGTGAATCCTACAAAGAACACAATGACTCTAAACCCATATTTTTCAATAATAACACTGAATGTAAATGGGCTGAATGCTCCAATCAAAAGACAGAGGGTAGCAGAATGGATTAAAAAAACCCAAAATCTATCTATTTGCTGTCTACAAGAGACTCATTTTAGACCTAAGGACACCTTCAGATTGAAAGTAAGGGGATGGAGAAATATCTGTCATGCTACTGGAAGTCAAAAGAAAGCTGGAGTAGCCATACTTATATAAGACAAACTGGACTTTAAAGTAAAGGCAGTAACAAGGGATGAAGAAGGGCATGATATAATAATTACAGGGTCTATCCATTAGGAAAAGCTAACAATTATAAATGTCTATGCACCGAATATGGGAGCACCCAAATACTTAAAACAATCACAAATAGAAACAATCTTATGCATAAGAATGTGCTAATAGCAGGGGACATTAATACTCTGCTTACAGCAATGGATAGATCAATCAGACAGAAAATCACTAAAGAAACAATGGACTTGAATGACACATTGGACCAGATGGATCTGACAGATATATTTGGAACTCTACATCCTGAGGCCATGGAATTCTTCTCAAGTACGCATGGCACATTCTCCAAGACAGATCACATACTGGATCATAAAGCAGCCCTCAAAAAATATAAAAGAATTGAGATCATACCATGTAAACTTTCATATCACAATGCTATGAAACTTGAAATCAATCACAGGAAAAAGTCTAGAAAGCCTCCAAAAACATGGAGGTTAAAGAACACACTACTAAAGAATGAATGGGCCGATCAGGCAATTAGAGAAGAAATTAAAAAATATATGGAAACAAATGAAAATGAAAATACAACAATCCAAACTCCATGGAATGTGGCAAAGGCAGTCCTAAGAGGAAAGTACATTGCCCTCCAGGCCTATTTCAAGAAATTAGAAAAAGTGCAAATACAAAATCTAAGAGTGCACCTAAAGGAACTAGAGGGAGAGGAACAAGAGCACCCCAAACCTAGTAGAAGAGAAATAATAAAAATCAATAAACAATATAGATCCAAAAAAACAGTTGAACAGATCAATGAAACCAAGAGTTGGTTTTCTGAAAAAAGAACAAAATTGATAAACCTCTAGCCAGCCTTCTCAAAAAGAAAAGAGAGAGCACCCAAATAGACAAAATCATAAAATAAAATGGATTTATTACAACCAATCCCTCAGAAATACAAGCAGTTAGAAGGGAATACTATGAAAAATTATATGCCAACAAACTGGACAACTTAGAAGAAATGGACAAATTCCTAAACACATACTCACTACTAAAATTCACATGGGAAGAGATAGAAAATCTGAACAGACCCATACCTAGTGAAGAAATGGAACCAGTTATCAAAAATCTCCCAACAAATAAGAGCCCTGAGCCAGATGGCTTCCCTGGGGAATTCTACCAGACATTTAAATGAAAATTAATACCCATTCTTCTCAAGCTATTCCAAAAAATAGAAATGGAAGGAAAACTTCTGGACTCATTCTACAAAGCCAGCATCATTCTGATTCCCCAGCCAGACAGAGACCCAGCAAAAAATGAGAACTACAGGCCAATATCCTTGATGAATACAGATGCAAAAATCCTCAACAAGATACTTGCAAATCGAATTCAATACCACATAAAAGAAATTATCCACCATGATCAAGTAGGATTCATTCCTGGGTTACAGGGCTGGTTCAATATTCGCAAATCAAACAATGTGATATATCACATTAACAAAAGAAAAGATAAAAACCATACAATCCTGTAGATAGATGCAGAAAAAGCATTTGACAAAATACAGCATCCCTTCTTAATAAAGACTCTAGAGAAAGTTGGGATAGAAGGAACCTACTTAAACATCATCAAAGCCATCTATGAGAAGCCTTCAGCTAACATCATCCTCAACGGGGAAAAACTGAGAGCTTTCCCCCTGAGATCAGGAACACGACAGGGATGTCCACTCTCACCACTGTTGTTTAACATAGTGCTGGAAGTCCTAGCATCAGCCATCAGACAAGAAAAGGAAATAAAAGGCATCAGAATTGGCAAAGAAGAAGTCAAACTTTCACTTTTTGCAGGAGACATGATACTCTACATAGAACACCTGAAAGATTCCACCAAAAAGCTGCTAGAACTAATATATAAATTCAGCAGAGTCACAGGATACAAAATTAACGTACAGAAATCAGTTGCATTTCTATACACCAATAATGAAGCAACAGAAAGAGAAATCAAGAAACTGATCCCATTCACAATTGCACAAAAAACCATAAAATACCTCGGAATAAACCTAACCAAGGATACAAGAGATCTGTATGATGAAAACTATAGAAAACTTATGAAGGAAATTGAAGAAGACACAAAGAAATGGAAAAACATTCCATGCTCATGGATTGGAAGAATAAATATAGTTAAAATGTCATTACTACCCAAAGCAATCTACACATTCAATGCAATCCCAATCAAAATTGCATCAGCGTTCTTCTCAAAGCTAGAACAAACTATCCTAAAATTTGTATGGAACCACAAAAGACCCCAAATAGCCAAAGTAATATTGAAGAAGAAAACCAAAACGGGAAGCATCACCATCCCAGACTTTAGCCTCTACTACAAAGCTGTCATCATCAAGACAGTATGGTATTGGCACAAAAACAGACACATAGACCAATGGAATAGAATCGACAACTCAGAATTGGACCCACAAATGTATGGGACCAATTAATCTTTGACAAAGCAGGGAAGAGTATCCAATGGAAAAAAGACAGCTTCTTTAACAGATGGTGCTGGGAGAACTGGACAGCAACATGCAGAAGAATGAAACTAGATCACTTTCTCACACCATGCACAAAAATAAACTCAAAATGGATAACGGACCTGAATGTGAGACAGGAAACCATTGAAACCCTAGAGGAGAAAGCAGGAAACAACCTCCTTGACCTCCACTGCATCAATTTCTTACTTGACACATCCCCAAAGGCAAGGCAATCAAGAGCAAAAATGAACTACCGGGACCTCATCAAGATAAAAAACTTCTGCACGGCAAAGGAAACAATCAATAAAACTAATAAGCAACCAACAGAATGGGAAAAGGTAGCTGCAAATGACACATCAGATCAAGGGCTAGTATCCAAAATCTATAAGGGACTCACCAAACTCCACACCCGAAAAACAAATAATCCAGGGAAGAAATGGGCAGAACACATGAACAGACACTTCTCCAAAGAGGCCAACAGACACAAGGAACGATGCTCAGCGTCCCTCATCACTGGGGAAATGCAGATCAAAACCACACTGAGGGGCACCTGGATGGCTCAGTCGGTTGAGCGTCCAACTTTGGCTCAGGTCATGATCTCACAGTTTGTAGTTCGAGCCCCGCATCGGGATGTGTGCTGACAGCTAGCTCAGAGCCTGGAGGCTGCTTCAGATTCTGTGTCTCCCTCTCTCTCTGACCCTCCCCTGCTCATGCTGTCTCTCTCTCTCGCAGTAATAAATAAAAAACATTAAAAAAAACCCCACACACTGAGATACCACCTCATGCTGATCAGAGTGGCTACAATGAACAAATCAGGAGACTCTAGATGCTGGCGAGGATGTGGAGAAACAGGCACCCTCGTACATTGTTGGTGGGAATGTAAACTGGTACAGCCCCTCTGGAAAACAGTATGGAGGTTCCTCAAAAAAAAATTAACAACAGAACTCCCCTATGACCCAGCAATAGCACTGCTAGAAATTCACCCAAGGGATACAGGAGTGCTGATGCATAGGGGCACATGTACCCCAGTGTTCATAGCAGCACTCTCAACAACAGCCAAATGTGGAAAGAGCCTAAGTGTCCATCAACTGATGAATGGATCAAGAAAATATGGTTCATCTATACAATGGGATACTACATGGCAATGAGAAAGAATGAAATCTGGCCATTTGTAGCAACGTGAATGGAACCTGAAGGTGTTATGCTGAGTGAAATAAGTCAGGCAGAGAAGGACAGACACCATATGTTTGCACGTATAGGTGGATTAGGAAAAACTTAATGGAGGACCATGGGGGAGGAGAAGGGGAAAAATAGCTGGGGAGAAGGAGGAAGGAAAACCATGAGAGAGACTCTTGAATACTGAGAATAAACTGAGAGCTGAGGAGGATGGAGGAGAGGGGAAGGGGGGGTGAAGGGCATGGAGTAGGGCACTTGTTGGGATGAGCACTGGATGTTATATGGAAACCAACTTGACAATAAACTATGAAAGAAAAATATTTTTTAAAAATGTCAAACATAATTTGGAAAGCATGGTTAGTACACCTATTTTTCCTTCATATGCTTACATTAGGGACACATGCTTACATTAGGCATAAAACAATGGGAAATGCAGAATCTTCTGATAAGTGGGTTTTTTTTTTTTGAGTTTTTCAGCATAGCAATGGTATTATTTTTGATTGGAAAAATATTACTCAAAAGTACTAAAGTAATAAGCATCACTGCCTACTAAGTCACACATTTATTTCTCAGAGATGTAGGAAAATGACCACCGAATATGATTTTAAAACAAGTTTTGAGATTTTACTACATGTAAATTTAAACTAAAAAATTTTGGGGGGCTCCTGGCTGGCTCAGTCTGTAGAATGTAAAGACTCTTGATCTCAGAGTTGTAAGTTTGAGACCCAAACTGGGTGTAGAGATTACTTAAAAATAAAATCTTAAAAAAAAAACTTTCAAACTTTGCTCACTACTTTAAAAGAATAGTAAAGATTTTAAAACTAGAGAAAATGATAACTATTGCTAATTACATTTTGTTTAAGGTCTCTGGGCCTCTTTCTCCTCAACTGAACATTCTCTCTCTCTTAGAGCACCTCTATTCTGTCTTATGTTATAGCAATGTATGTGTTTTCCCTATTTCTGAAAGTTGATTGATGGCATAAATGTTATCAAGTCTACCTTCAAGTCAGCCAATCTGACTCAGCTATAGCACCTAACTGGTGCCTTCCTTTCCTTCCTACACTTTCTCAAAAGTGTATTCCACAGAAGTTTGGAAAGAGATATTAAGAAATGTCCCACGAAAAAAAGATTTCCATGGTCAAATAAATAGGAGGAACATTGGGCCTAATAGCACCCTGGTGCAGAACTCACAAGAGCTTTTAATGGTATAGGTTACACATCTTTAATAGGAGGCTACATTTTAAAGCAGAGGTAGCCAAACTACTGCCCACAGGCCAAATGTGACTAACCATTTGCTGACATACAGCCTGTGAGCAAAGAATGGCTTCTAGATTTTTAAGCTGCTGAGAACACAAAAAGAAAATTATTTTTTTCTAAATGGTTACTTTTAAGTTATGTGAACTTTACCTTGTTTAATTTTAAATGTTTGTTTATTTTTGAGAGAGTGAGAGCAAGCAGGGGAGGGGCAAAGAGAGAAGGAGACAGAAGATCCAGAGCAGGATCTGCGCTGAGAGCTGAGAGCCCGATGTAGGGGGCTCAAACTCACAAACCTGAGCTGAAGTCGGATGCTTAACAGACTGACCACCCAGGTGCCCCAAGAAAAGTATTTATGACATAATGTAATTTGTAATATATTTTATGAAAATGACTTGAAATGCAAACTTCAGTGTCTATAAACAAATTATAAATGGGAAAAAGCATAACCATTTGTTGATGTATTTTCTATGACTGCTTTAGCAAGGCAACAGAAAATCTGAGTGGTTATGACAGATACCATATTGTCCCCAAAGCTCAGCATATTCACTATCTGGTTTTTCACAGAAAAAAGGTTGCCAATAGTTTTATAAGCCATTTTCCAAACTTAGGTGACCATGGATTCATCACCATTCTAAGTAAAAGTAAGTACAGAAATTTACAAAATACATGACATTCAAACCATCCACAATTTGGCTACAACCCAAATGATCTAGCCGGATGCTTTACCATTTGAAAATTGTCATGTTTCCCAAATATATACTTTCCTTTCTTAGTGCCTTTTTCATCTTTTCACTTAAAATTCAGTCTTTTAATACCTCTTGCCCTTGCTGGTTCAGCTCAGTTCAATACACATTCATTAAATGTCTTATATGTGACAAAGGTCACATTAAGCACTGAGCCAAGATAAGGCCTCAATCTTAAAATCTGCCCTGAGAAATCCAGATAACTAGAACACCAGTACATGTAAAGTCTGTTGGTAGACTGAGCCTGGAGTGCCCTAAGAACCTTGTGAAACAGTAAGGTAGGGGGCAGCCTTAGGCCTTTTGAAACTCTGGGGAGAACAGGGAATTTCAATATGTTGTGTTGGGTTGAAATTGGTGGCCTAATGGATTTGAGGCCTTTTGAGGAAGTGTATATTAAGTAGTAATTTATTTATCGGCTCTTCAATCATATTTTAGAAAAGAATTGCTTGTTTCCTTCTAAAAAGATTTTTGTAAATGACACTTACAAAACTGGAAAATAAATTCCCCAATTTGATTAATATGTGTATCTAAAAATTATTTCTTCTACATTTCATTAATAACGTCTCTCCATTAAAACAAAAGAATCTTAATTTAAGCATATAAGTCTTTGTATTCTGGATACTTCCTTTGTAAAATAAGCATATACTATTATCATAAAATATATGTGTTTAAAAATTCCAAATATCAAGAGATTGAGAAGACAAGCCAAAGACTGGGAGAAAATATATGCAAAACAAAGAAGATATACATATGAAAAAATGTTCAACATATGTCATTAGAGAACTACAAATTAAAACACTAATAAGTATAACTACACGCCTATTAAAATGGCCCAAATCCCAAACATGGCCAATATCAAATGCTGATGAAAATAAAAGGGACTCTCATCATTACTGGCGGGAATGCACCATCACTTCTGAAGGCAGTTTGGCAGTTTCTTGCTCAATGAACTAACTCTTAATCTTACCATACATTCTAGAAATCACGCTCCTCAGTATTTATCCAGGTGAACTGAAAACTTATGCTCACATGAAACTTACATCCAAAAACCTGGACAGGGATGTTTATAGCAGCCTTATTCATAATCATCGCAATTTGGAAACAAGTAAGATGTCCTTCAGTAGGTAAATGGATAAATGGCAGTAGATCAAGACAATGGAGTATTATTTGGCACTAAAAAGAAATGAGCTATAAAAGCCATAAAAAGATGTGAAACTCAAATACATGTTACTAAATGAAAGAGCCATTTTGAAAAGAGTACATGCTATAAAATTCCAACTATACAACATTTTTGAAAAGGCAAAATTAAAGAGACAATAAAAAAAAGATAAGTGGTTTTCAGGAGCTAGGGAAAGGGAGAGATAAATGAGAGCATGGGGATTTTTAGGTCAGTGAAACTATGAAACTATTCTATATGATACTACAATAGGTAATACATGACATTGTACATTTTCCAAAACCTACAGAATGTATGTAACTATGAGCGAATTCTAATATAAATTATGAGCTTTGGGTAACAATGATGTATTAATGAAGTTTCATTGACTGTAATAAATATACCGCCCTGGTACTCACGATTGATCGGGGAGATTGTGTATACATGCGGATGGCAGTGATGGGGATTCTTTGTACTTTCCACCCAATTTTGCTATTAACCTAAATCTGCCCTAAAAATAAAATTAATACAACAAATATATTCAGTAACTAAAGTCACAGTTAAGAGTCTCTGTTTAGAGGATGACACAGACTGGGAGAAAATATTTGCAAACCACATATCCGACAAAAGACTAAAGAACTCTCAAAGCTCAACAATAAACAAACTCTCTAATTAGAAAATGGAAAGAAGACATTAAAAACTATTTCACTGAAAAGAATATACAGGTGATAAATAACCACATGAAAAGATAGTCAACATCATTCTCTCTTAGAGAAATGTAAAGTAAAAACCACAACGAGGTAGCATTATACAATTATCAGAACTGCTAAAATAAAAATAGAGACAACACCAAATGCTAGCAAGGATGTGGAAAAACAGGATCACTTACACACTGTTGCTGGGAATGTAATATGGTGCTACCAGACTGGAAAACAGTTTGGCAGTTTCTTAAAATATTAAATATGCAACTACCATATGCTATAGCAACTGTACACCTGGGCATTTATTCTAGAAAAACAGACACTTAAGTTATACAAAAACCTATACACAAATATTTATAGCAAAAATATTTATATATTTAGACAAAAACAGGAAACAACTCAGATGTCCTTCTACAGGAACTATAGCACATCCATACCATGGAATATCACTCAGTAATAAAAAGAAATGAACTACTGATAGATGCAACAATTTGGATTAATCTTCAGATAACTATGCAGAGTAAAAAACAATCTAAAAAGATTATATACTGTATTATTCCATTTATATGACATTCTTGAAATGATAAAATTGTAAAAATGAAGAACAGATTAGTGGCTGCCAAGAACAAGGAAGGTGCGAGTGAGAGGGACGTGGGTGTGACTATAAAAGGGGATCTCTGTAATGACAGAAATGTTCTGTATCTTGACTATATCAAAGACTATACTGTGTGATATTGTACACAATATCACATCCTGGTTTTGTAAGATGTTACTGCTGGGGGAACTGAGGATCTCTCTGTATTATTTTTTACAACTATATGTGAATCTACAAATCTACAATCATCTCAAAATAAAAAGAATAATTAAAATAACAGATGATTTCATTCAGATTAAGGTGAAAAATTAATTATTATCTTGTCCATTTTGGCTCAATATTTGACTAGCCATAGAAATCCTAAGTGCAATTCTAAGAGCATCTCTTTATTAGTGCTGGGAATCAAATGAAGTTCAAACGCTAGGTAAAACTCCAATCTTGCTGCAATACTGGCAATCATAAGCTTAGATGCAGAAGATGATGTAAGTAATGAATCAAAGACTGGGTGGACTAAAACACAGCACACAAAAAGCCCAAGCCCACATTCCAAGCAGAATGCTAAACTTACCCATTTCTAGAACTATACATCCCTATAAAATAGGAAGAGATCTCTTGGACATGACATGAGCTGTGGCTGGCTCTGCCCTATCTCACTTTATGGATTTATGACAGTTTTCCTGTTAAAGAACCATCCCAGAAACCATGTATGCCTTACATATTTGCCATTCCTACTCTGGTATGACATAAATAAATCATGGGGCTTGGGTCAGTACAGCCAGCCTGTAAAGTGATTCATGAGGCCAGCAGTACCATCCCCTAGGACTGTGTACTTTATTACAGTAAACCTCAGAACAAGATACAATTTCCTGACTCAAGAAGCAGCCTTTAAATCAGGACACCTGGACAGCCCTGGAATCACTTAAAAAATACAATAGATCTCAATCCACCATTGTTACTTAGTGCTGGCCTGCACTTGCCCCAGCTCTGTTCCTTTTAACACTAAATACTAAATTCAAAATGAATCTCCTCTGAGTGAATTATTATGGTAACAGAACTACAGAATACATTTAAATGCATCCCATCCTTTTATCTCCTTTGTTCCCTGATTTTCCCTAACTTTATTTACCCATTCAAAAAATAATATTCCCCATGTCAAATTTCCCAGGCTTTAAAACTCATAAAGCAAGAAGAGTACCTTTTGGTAGCTTAAAAAAAAAAAGCAAATGACTGAACCCGGTTTTCCTCTAGATAAGTCAATAAGGAGCACCACTGAGAGCAATCCTAGAGACAAAGTTGCCAGGGCATTCTTTGGGCTTGGAGACCTATTCTGCAATCAGTATGATTTATGTAGGTATCATATATACTCTTATTTGGGAAAACTGGAAATATAACCAATTGTAAAAAGTATGTTTGTTGAACTCCTAAGGGCTTTTTACATTAGGATCTAAATATAATCAAGCTATCTTTTTATGTCCTCAACTCTTTGAATAAAATGCTTAAAGCCAACTAAAACAAACAAAGCCACATTCCTAGTTATCAAAAAGAACTACTTTTGAGTAAGATGCCGAACAGTTTATAGCTAGACAATCAATATCAGTTTGTGAATGTACTGAAGCTTCCAAACCAAAGGCCCATCACATACTAATATTATTTTATACTTCTTGAAGAAACCCTGGAGAAAAAGTGTTGGAACTCCCTATTATGACCACAGAACTGATCTCAATCCCCTGATCTTCTGCGATACAACTGAGGCAAATTTATTTTTATTCAATAAAGACCTACTTGACTGTTTATGTTTTGGGCATATGCAGCCAATAGATACAAAAAGCTGCAGTGCTTTACTACATTCCTTTGCAATAAGAAACAGACCAAGAGAAAATATGGAGTCTTGCTCTGTAGCCTCGTCACTCCTTCTCAAGTCATTAAAATGACGACTACACACAGGTATGAGGTGTTCAAAAATTTGCACATGGGAATTGGAGATCAAGGCAAACTACAATAACAGATTCATAGACCTATTGTGGTAAAAGCTTTCCAGTGGATCAAAAAGAGAAAAGAAAGGACTATGGGAATTCTCAGCAACTACAAACAAACTACACGTTGATGACAATGTGATTGCTCATAAATCTCAAGGGACACAGGTCTTTGTAAATCTTGTCAAATTATGTTTTTAAGACATTACACATTTTTTTTCCTTAAGCTGATACTTTACCACTGACCATATAGTTGAACAAGTTTCCTAGAAAGAATTCAGTAATAAAAGTTTTTTAATCAATATTAAAGCTTCAGTAAACAAGAGGTATGTTGCTTCTTTAATGACCTCGGGCTCACTTCTTGCATCTGTGTCCTGCTAGAAAAGACACTCAAATCAGGAAGAGGCAGTTGGCAGATCATTTACATCAGTCATGGAGTTGTTTCTCACCAGGAAATGCCACAAGCCTTCAGGGCCTGCCAGACAGTGTAAATAAACACTGCAGATAAGCTTTAAAATGGTTCACCCATAAGACTCTTTAAATACAGAGGACAAACTGAGGGTTGATGGGGGTGATGGGCATTAAGAAGCACACTTGTTGGGATGAGCACTGAGTATTATATGTAAGTGATGAATCTCTGGGTTTACCCCTGAAGCCAAGACTACACTGTAAGTTAAATAAGTTCAGAATAAAAATAAAATAGTAAATAAATAAAATGGATTATACTCTAGAGAATCAACAAATTGGAGAAATAAATGAAAAACTGTCAAAAAAAAAAAAAAGCTCTTTCTAGAGAAGCCTTGAATTCTTAACCTCACAGCAAATGAATACTTTCTGGGGGTAACGTGAAACTTGATAACAATCACAAAATTTATTTAGTATTTTGTAGGAAATACTTCTAAAGGATCATCAAAACAGACGTGTTTGTTTTACAGAATTTCTCTACATAGAAATTACTATATTATTTTAATTTCCCTCTTCAAGGTAGTTAACTTTGATTTGGGTGCACTTAAAAAATTTTTTTGGGTGGAGAGGGGTACGCCTGGGTGGCTCAGTTAGTTAAGCATCGGACTTTGGCTCAGGTCATGATCTCATGGTCTGTGACTTGGAATCTCATGTCGGCACAGTGCTGACACAGCTCAGAGCCTGGAGCCTGCTTCAGATTCTGTGTTTCCCTCTCTCTCTGCCCTTCCCTTACTCACAATCTGTCTCTCTCTCAAAAATGAATAATAATGTTAAAATTTATTTTTGGGAGAGAGACAGAGTGAAAACAGGGGAAGGGCAGAGAGAGGAGGAAACACAGATCTGAAGCGGGCTAGAGCTGTCAGCACAGAGCCTAAGCTGTCAGCATAGAGCCCGACGCAGGGCTCAAACTCACAAACCACGAGATTATGACCTTAGTGGAAGTCAGATGCTCAATGGAACTAAGCCACCCAGGCGCCCCTTGATTTGGGTGCATTTTAAGTTGACTAATAAGTTAAGCATGGTTTGAAAAAGTAAACTGTGGCACTAGGACACTAGTCCTGGCACTAAAATACAACCTAGTATTTCAATGACGTATTTTAAGAAAATACATTTGAAAACTGCCAAGAGTCTACTCAAAGATGAATAATTTTGTTTGTCTCAATTCTACCTATCCAATGAACTATAAAATACCATCCTCAGTTGATTCTGGCTCTGAGTCTAGAAAAAAAAAACACCCACAAAACAAAAAAACAAAAGGCAAAAACTTCAGAATTATCTATCTATTAAAAAAACAAATGTCAGGGGCATTCACTTTCAAATGTCCCTGTAAAAAGAGCTTTCATTGTATTCTTACTTTCTAATCTTATACTCTAATAAACTTTTTTGCCTACTCCTCAAAAAACAAGAACAAAACACAAATGTCACAACATACTCTGTTCCCTGAGCATCAGCTGACTGATAATAGCTACTTACTCTTTGAGGGTCAATCAATCAGTGATTCTCCTAGAAATGAAAGGAGGAATGTCAATTTTTTACTTGGGCCATAGCTGACTAAGGTTTTTAACTGAAACATGAAGAGTCTCCCTGTCATTTAAGGATTATGATCCCCTTTAAAGTTTACCAAGTTTTACCCTCTCAGTTTCCTCCTTTGTAAAGAGGGACCTATATTAAAAAAAATATGAACATTAATAAATATTTGTAAATAGCACTGAAGAAATGTAAAGGATATAACGTAATGTGAAAAAAGTACAGGTTTTCATCTAGGAAAAACTCTTTGGATACTCTCTCCAGTATTAGTGACTTCTACAGATAGACACGCAGCTACACAAGAAGACAAACCTATTCTTGTCAGTCAGGTCTACTTTTCACCAAGACTTACTTACTTACTTACTGTCATTGATTCTACCAGGAAGATAAGCCAGATGTGGTGCCTGAGCAGCTCAGTAGGTAGAGTGTCCGAATTTGGTTCGAGTCATGATCTCACAGTTCATGGGTTCGAGCCCGGGGTCAGGCTCTGAGCTGACAGCTTGGAGCTTGGAGCCTGCTTCGAATTCTGTCTCCCTCTCTCTCTGTTCCTACCCCACTTGTGTGCATGTGCACATGTTCCCTCTCACTCTCTCAAAAATAAACAAATATTAAAAAAAATAAGCCAGTTTCTGTGCAAAATATAAGGCTTTTATTTATATGTGTAAAGAGAAAACATAAATATTTTATGTATAATATGAGCTTATCAAAAATGACATTTTTCACAATTGTATGGAGAGATGAGTCATTTAATGTTTAATGACAAAAATATGTATTTTTCCCCTGTGATCTCTAGACATCATAAATATGTTCAATCTGCAATAAAAAATTAAGGAAGTATTAAATACACAATAAACAGACTATGAAAATAAATACACAAGTGAAAAAGAAGACTCAAATTCTTAATTTCATTTGGCTATGTTGAACTTCTGTACATCTTCAATAAAACAGTTGTAGGTGTTGGACACTATGGATGTAAGTTGAAAGAAACATAATCTCTGCACTCAAGAATTTATAGTCCAGGGACTGGTAAACTATAAACCAGGAGGCAAATTTACCCTCCTGCCTATTTTATTAGTAGTAGTAGTAGTAGTAGTAACAGTAGTAGCACCAGCAGCAGTAGTAGTGGTAAAATGTATGTAATACTTACCATTGTGACCATCAAGTGTATATTCAGTGGCATTAAGTACATCACAATGTTGTACCACCACCACTATCCATTTCTGGAATGTGTTCAAATTTTTAAAGAGAAACTCTGCACGCATGAGACAACAATTCCCTATTCCCTACTTGCTCAGCTCTTGGTCACTTCTACTCTATATTCTGTCTGTATGAATCTGCCTCTTCTAAGTATCTCAGGTAAGTGGAACCATGAAATATTTGTCCTTCAGTGTCCAGCTTCTTTCACTTAAAATAATGATTTCTGTTCCTAAAATTTTTTAAAACATGTTTATTTATTTTTGAGAGAGAGAGAGAGCACGCACAAATGGGAGAGGAGCAGAGAAAGGGGGGGACATAGAATCTAAAGCATCCTCCACAATGTCAGCACAAAGCCCCACAAGGGGCTCAAACCCATGAACCGCAAGACTGTGAGCTGAACTGAAGTCGGATGTTCAACCAACTGAGCCACCCAGGCAGAGCCCCCACTTAGCATAATAATTTCAAGGTTCACCCATGTGGTAGCAGATGCCAGAATTTCATTTCTTCTAAAGGCTGAGTAATATTACATTGCGTATACACACACAGACGCACACATACACACATTTTGTTTATCCACTTATTTGCTGATAAATAATTTGTTTCCATCTCTGGCTATTGTAAATAATGCTGCAATGAACAATGGTGTACAAATATGTGTTTGAATTCCTGCTTTCAATTATTTTGGGTATGTACCTAGCAGTAAAACTGCTATGCCACTTGTTTTTGTAAATAAAGCTGTCCTATTACACAGCCACATGTATTTATTTACATATTGTTTATGCTTGCTTTTATACAACAACACAGTTGGATAGTTATAAAAGAGACCATATGACCTACAAAGCCTAGCAATATTTTCTATCAGGTCCTTTATAGAAAAAAATTTGCTAACTCCTTTTATTGTCCATTGTCTTATGATGTGGAAAAGAAGCTAATTTTGCCTTGTGAAGTCATGTGGACTCTGTATGCATGGGAGGGTGGATGTACACGTGTGTGTGTGTGTGTGTGTGTGTGTGTGTGTGTGTGTGTGTATTTTGGAGGGGGTAATGGAAATGGTATCATATAAGATCCTAACAATACCTTGGAAAAAATTATTTATATTTTATTTTCACACTGAGGTTAGGGTTACCATACTAACTCACTAAAATAAAGCATTTAGTTTAAGCTTTCCAAAGTATACTTCAGAGTT
Source organism: Crocuta crocuta (assembly GCF_008692635.1). Classification (NCBI taxonomy): domain Eukaryota; kingdom Metazoa; phylum Chordata; class Mammalia; order Carnivora; family Hyaenidae; genus Crocuta; species Crocuta crocuta. Next base: position 7,467,598 of record NW_027529427.1, on the reverse strand, counting down.
TCACTGAGCTTCTCATTTTAATGATTATAGGTTAAGTATACTTTCTTATTTTCTCAACACTATATTCTCCCTGGCTTCTTTAAAATCAGACTTCACTGGTTTATTATTTAGCTCATAACATTTCTTCATTTTGCTGGATCATTTCCCTCTCATCCACATGTTGAATTACCTAGTGATCTTATGTCCTGTTCTCATTTAATACTCTTATTCATTCCCTTCTGTTTGAGCTCCAGACTTATGATATCTAAATGTCTACTGGCTAAATCTATCTTACTGTCCTGTATCTCAGTGGACCACATCAATATCCACTTAGTTTCTCAAGCCAGACACCTAACCGTCATCCTTAACTCCTCTACTTCTAAACTCACCACATCCAATCAAAACCCAATCAGTTATTATGTCTTTTCTGTCTTTTAAATATTTCTCAATCTCTTAGATCTCATAAGCATTGCTTTATTTCAGGATCTCAAAAACTCAAGATTACTACAGTATTTTCATGACTCTAATTTTATCCTTATTCTTCACAGCAGAATCATATAAGTGAAATGCAAATGTCACTTCTATGCTCAAAACATTTAATAGCTCTTTATAGCTCTAGGGATAGGATAACCAGCCTACCTGTATGACCCCCACTAACTCCCACAATCTGGTAATCATACCCTTTTATAGCTTCTTTCTACATGAAACCAATGGTGATCTGTTTGACCAATATAAAATGGTAGAAGTGATGTAAATCCTTCCAAGATCATGTTATAAAAAATACCATGGCTTCTGTCTTCAGTGTCCACTCACTTGGGGATCACTCACTCTCTGGGAAGCCAGCTGCCATGCTATGAGCAGCCCTACAGAGAGGCCCATTCTGTGAGGAAATAAAGTCTCCTGCAAATAGCCAATGAAAAAATGAGGACTCTTCTCAACAGCTATGTGAGTTTGCCATCCTGGCTAAAGTTCTTGAAACCACAATCGAACTTCAGATGACTGCAGCCTGAGCTGACATCTGAACTGCAGTCTCATGAGAGCTCTGGGATCAGAAGCACACAACTAAGAGGTTCCTAAATTCCTGACCATCAGAAGCAGAGAAAATAATTTTTCTTTTAGGTAACTAAATTTCGGATAACATGTTATGTGGAAATATATAACTAATATAGGATAAAGGCCAGATTCCTTAGTTATGGTATGTAAAGGCTTTCGTGAGCTGTGATTATGGCTCTGTCTCCCTCCTTACCCATTTTAATTTATGCTTCAATATTACTCAGTTACTTGTAATTCTCCATATCTTATCAACTGTTATCCAGCTTTCAAAGTCCTTTACTGACATCACAACCTCCTAAGGCTGTCCCTGCCCATCAATTCCTATGTCCCTTCTCATATAATTTGACAACTGCCAGAATTCTGTACTACTTTTATACATGGCCAACTGCACAGTACAATTTGAGTTGTAGTCAGTATGTGAATGGTACAATGTGGCCACACACAAGCATGTATATGCTTGTATTTTTTTTATCTTGATCATGCTTTAATATATTTGCTTATATATCCATCCTTAGCATCTAAAACAGATATTTGATAAACCTTTATTGAATGAACAGACTTGTGTTAAATTTTTAATAATAACCAGATTACACAGACACTTAAAATATGCAGTATTAGGGATGCCTGGGTGGCTCAGTTGGGTAAATGATCAACTCTTGATTTTGGCTCAGGTCATAATCTCACACTTTGTTAGTTTAAGACCCACACTGGGCTCTCTGCTGTCAGCACAGAGCCAGCTTCAGATCCTCTATCTCCAGCGCTCTCTGCCCTGCCCCCTCTCTAAAATAAATATTAAAAAAAAAAAAAAAAAGAAGTGAGGTAACAAAATGCTGAGGATTCTGAGTAATAACTCCACATTTGGAGAAAATAAGATTGAAGGGTGACTTGTCAGCTCAATAAAAATCGAGAGAAATACTTATCTACAGAAGCTTCAGTACAGGCAAAAAACCTACCAGGATAGGTTGTTGTCTGGGAATCACTAAAGATTTTCGCAAATGATTTGAATCTTCCTCATTCCTACCAAAATGAATATGTGACATTTTATCAAATTTCAGAAGACAAAAGAACTGAGAGAGTTTGTCTGACAGACTATGCAGGCCCCTAGCTGAGGGCTGTCCCTTCTCCTTACACCCCTGGGGCTCTATAGAAAAGCAGACTGCCAGTCATTTGGAGCCCTTAGGCTATTGTCTAGAAGGAGGAAGCAACCAGGTTTCAGATGAGGCGGGGGTAGGAAAGGTATCAGCAAACACTCACTAGCTCCACATTAGAAAAAACACATCCAAGAATTTCATAACCAGCTAAATAATTCTTCAAGTAAATGGCAAAATTAATATCATCAGGCATGCAAAAACAATAAAACAAAAAGAAGAATTCAGTATCCATAAATCTTTCCTGAAAAAGCCAGTTAAAGATAAAATACAATAAACAAACAAAAGAAACAAAGCAAAGAATTTAGGAAAGTAATGACAAAATGTGATAAAGGACAGTGGTAAGCACTGAATTTAACTGTAGAACCTAGACTTAAGTAAATTTGGGAATTATAGTTATAAAACCAAATGTAAATGTTACAAACCTTGGTGAAGCTGAAATGAAAAAAATCTTTAAATACTGGTCAGAAGAAGTACTAATTTCCTAATTTTTTAGACTACAGGGTAAATTAACACTTTGATTAAATGTTGAAAAATATGACCCTAATCACTTAATCTTTTGTTGTACCCTTGACAGGGTATCTTGGAAATTCTTTTCCTACATGGTAAAGAAATATTCCAGTGAAATTCCATTTGTTCACTCTGTTAAAATTAAATTCAATTTATATTCAAACTAGTATGTGATTATGATTCCATTATGTTCTCCCTATTTTCTCTTTTGTATATGTGCATAGAAATATGACAAGAATCAGTACTCACCTAGTACAAATAATGATTATTTCATAAGCACTTGACTTTTGATCTGTTTTTTTTTTTTTTGCCTTACTCTTTCTACTTTTGCTATTGCTTAAATTTTTAAAAAAGAACAGTAACAAATAGATAATTAAAAAACTCTGATTTGAGGTGCACTACCAGACACAAGAGCATGTGATTTGGACTTCAATGTTGCCATATACTACTTGTGTGACTTGAGACAAGTGACTTCTTGAACTTCATTTTTCTTATCTATAAAATGGAAATACAAATTCTTAAACTTCCCAGAGTAGTTAAGACTCAGGCAGTTACAAATAATATGCCTCATTATGACTATGAATCTAGCACATGGTAGGAACTTAACAACTATTAATATTCCTTAGAGAGTTCAGGCTGTGCGAACAAACATAGAAAGAAGAAACCCAATTTACCCTGGGTTTTATATTTCTCTCCAATAATATCTTTTAACCTATAGTCAAGAGTCTAACCTTGAGTCATAAGTCTTATTTCCCCTAGATTTGTGTGGCAAAGGACTGTTTGCTTTATTATAACATGATGACCAAAATGCACTGTAGAGGGGTTTCAAAATATAAACTACCATGTGGTTCCAGAGTTTTTCCTCCTGCTGAGAAATCCGTATCTTCTTGACTCAAAGCAAAGAAAATATTATATTTAAAGTGTATTAAAAATCTCTTTTCCCCACTGAGATGCCAACAGGATCTACTGCATCCTGAAAATACGGTCATGATTAGCAATAAAACAAACCACACACACACACACCCCCTACAGGAGAGGATCAGTGATCTTAAAAAAAATAACCAAAAAGACAATGAAAAAAAGACCTTCCCCCAAAAGTGGACACTCCCCTGCCTTCAGTCCTATGAAACTATAGTTACACATTTTATTTATGAACAAATATTAAAATATTTTTACATATGAAATCCAAAATTAAAAGATAAGCTTCAGAATATAGGTTATTTAAGCATATTAGCATGTAGTTTAGAAGCACTATTAAAGGGAAGCCCAGCACTATCAGGAATTCTATATGAGCTGATATTTCCCACTGCAAAGAATGAAATAAAAGCATTTGAGACTTGAGTTGGGAGACAGTGAAGAAATGCAAGACACAGATGTTCAGAGTAAGTGATGGAAAAAAAAGAGGGCGATGAAAGTGATGAGTTGATAGTAACCACATAACTTCCTAAAAAAATGACTCAATATCAATACCAACAAAAATAAACTCTAAAGTTACAATCTACTGCAAGGAGGAATAGGCATGTAGTTTCTATGCTAGATACAACAATCCTGACGTAGCTTACAGGAACCTTTTAAATTAAAAGCAGTAGGGATGGGAACCATCAGAGGCTCTTGAATGCTGAGAACAAACTGAGGGCTGATGGGGGTGTGGGAGAGGGGAACGGGGGTGATGGGCATGGAGGAGGGCACTGGCTGGGATGAGCACTGGGTGTTATATGGAAACCAACTTGACAATAAACTATTTAAGGAAAAAAAAAAAGCAGCATGATGACTGAATGGGATATTTTCATGCCAAAATGATGAGAAGCACAGTTCTAAAACTGTAAAATACAAAGACTGATATCAAAGCTGCTATAATTAATGTCCATGAAATATTTTAAAATCAGTGATACAGGTAAAAGGGGAAATACTAGTTGTAACAAACGGTACTTTCTTTAGAGTGATGGAATCTATAATGGAAAAAAATGGTCGTTTGCTTATAAAGCTTATTGGCACAGGGCTCTGTTGAAATAGTGTTGCCTCACGAGAAACCCCCAGAGGAGCTGTAAAGTCCACTTTAAGCCCAGGTGCTCCCACTCTTGTCTGTCAGAACAGGGGCATTTTCTCAACAAACATTTCAAAGCAGTCTAATGGCAGGACTGGCTAGTTTAGGGGCTGGAAGGAGTTATAGATAGCATGAGTGATGGTCAAAAAAAGACTACATATATATTGATTATTTACTCCATTCAAACTCTAAAAGTGTGCCTAATTCCTAAATTTCGAGAGTGTTCTCTTCTAGACCCATCTAATGGATTCCTTATTGGCCTTTCTCCATTGTTAACAGAGCCAGCATTACCTTCCTAAAAAATGGATGGGATCATGTCACTTTCCTGCTCCCTAAGTCTACAGAATAAAATTTTTAATTCATGGTATAGTACTCAAGGCCTTTCCAGCTGTATCCTTCAGAACTCATCTTGAATATTATTTGCTCCACCTTGAATATATCTTAATATTTCACACCCTGTGACCTTTCATCTTCTATTTTCTGTAGTAAGAATATAGGACCTCCAAATGCTTTCTTCTCTTAGTTCTCCTTAAGAAATAACAAAAGGGTCTATGAAGCCTACCTTAATTCCAGGTAGACTTGGGGGCCTCCCACTCTTCAAGCTTCCCCCTGTTCATATCTCCATTATATCTATCATTACAATATATTATGATTTCCTATTTTCCANCCTAAGCGAAAGTCGGACGCTTAACCGACTAAGCCACCCAGGCGCCCCTAAGAAGTTCTTATAAACATTTTTCTAAAGTTCAAAGTTTGGAATATCTATTCTGTGATTCAGAAAGAAACATGTCAATAGAAATACCTACAGTATGCCAAGCTAATCTCAAAGCCTCAAATTCCTAGCCTATTAAAAAAATATATATAAACCCTATCACATGCTTACAACATAGATGAATCTTGAGGACATAATGCTAAGAAATATAAACCAGTCGCAAAAAGACAATACTGTATGACTCTACTTACAGTAGTCAAAATCAAAGAAACAGAAAGTGGAATGGTGGTTACCAGAGGCAGAGAGGAAGGGGAAAAGAAGTGCTTAATGCAAAATAAAAACACATCTGGAGATCAGTTTTACAGCAGTGTAAATATACATAACACTAGGGAACTGTACATTTAAAAATCAATGAAATGGTGAATTTTATATTATGTGTTTTTTATCTCAATAAAAATCTCTTGAATTAAAAAGACAACTGCAACATGCCTGATGGCTCAGTTGGTTAATTATCTGACTCCTGATTTTGCCTTAGGTCATGGGATTGAGCCCCATGCTAAGCACAGAGCCGGCTCAAGATTCTCTCTCCCCCTCTCTTTCTGCCCTTTCCCCACTTGTGCATACTCCCTCTCTTTCACTCCCACACTCTCAAAATAAATGAATAAACTTTATTAAAAAGACAACTGCAAGCCAAAAAAAATACATATAATGTCTATGAGAGTCTGCTTTAGAGCAACTCCTGATACATAGTAGACACTCAACAGTTTAAAGAACTGAATATGTTAAATAACTAAATTTCTCTGGCAGATAATGTATATTTCTGGGAGACAGTTTATGATTCTGTGAATCTTCATCCAATCTACAAATTCTGTCACATATTTAATATAGTATAGAATGAACAGAATTTCAAAGGAAAATTATCTAGCTTATTGATACATTACATATTTAGCTTATAGATACATTAGTATCTAATGTTTTAAACCAATATGTATTTGTTCCTCTGGAAGAACAGTAAAGACAGATGTAGAATAAACTGTCAACACATCACGTAGAGTTAAAATAACAGGAAATAGAAAACACCATATCCTTAACACAAAGACGCCAAAAAAATAATTCATGGCATATCATTCAAAGAAATATTGTTATCATTGAAACTAATGATATAACGTTAGTTGATTTTAAAAGGTTTTTTTTTTAAAGACTGAATTTTTTAAAGTAATCTCTGCACTCAACACAGGGCTCAAACTTACAACCCCCCAAGATCTAGAGTCATCAGCTCCACCAACTGAGCTAGCCAGGCATCCCTGAAAGATTTTCATGTTGATTGCTAAATTGGAAAATTCTTTTCCTGAAGACACAGAATGAAGTCAGACCAGTTATATAACAAATAATTAGCTCTAAGTAGGATCATAAGTGATTTTCATTTCCTCTTAAAGCATTTATCTTGGACTTTAAATATATCAGCAATCTTTTATAAAGAGAAAAAATTAACAGCATTATACTCATCATGCTGTACATTACATTCTATCTCCAGTACTTATTAATATTATAACTATAAGTTTGTATGTTTTGAATATCTTATTCCAACCCAATTTCCCCATTCCTCACCTTTGGCAACCACATATTTTCTCTCTTTTCTATGAGTTTGGTTTTTGTAGATTCTACATATAAGTGAGATCATAGAGTATCTGTGTCTCTCTGACTTAGCATGATGCCCTCAGGGTCCATTTATGCTGTTTCACATGGCAGAATTTTTTTTTTTTTTATCGCTGAATAATATTCAATTGTATTTTTATCTACCACATTTTCTTCATTTACTCATCTGTTGATGAGTATTTGGTTGTTTCCATGTCCTAGCTATTGTAAATAATGCTACAATGAACATGACGGTACAGATATCTTTTAGAGATAGTGATTTTGGGTTTTTTTGATATATATCCAGATATCAAGTTGCTAGATCAAATGGTAGGCTCTATTTTTAAGCTTTTGAAGAACTCCATCCTATTTTTCATAGTGGCTGCACCAATTTACATTCCTACCAACAGTGCACAAGACTTTCCTTTTCTTCACATCCTCCCCAACACTTTCTATTTCTTGTCCTTTTGATGGAAGCCATTCTAACAGGCATGAGGTGATATCTTCTTGTGGTCTTGATGTGCATTTGTCTGATGACTAGTGATATTGACCATCTTTTCATGTATGTGTTGGCCATTTGAATATCTTCTTTGGAACAAGTTTATTCAGGTCCCGTGCCTATTTTTAATTGGATTAGACAGGGGTTCCTCCCCCCATTTTGTTTTGTTTTTTTTCGCAATTGAAGTGTATGAGTACTTTACATATTTTGCAAATTAATCCCTTATCAGATATATGATTTGCAAATATTTTCTCCCATTTCATGGGTTGCTCTTCATTTTATTGGTGGTTTCCTCTGTACTATAGGTTTTAACCCAATGTAGTCTTACTTACTGAGTTTTGCTTTTGTTTCCCTTGCTTTTGGTATCAAATACAAAAAAATCATTATTAAGACCCATGTCAATGCATTTATCCCTATGTTTTCTTCTAGGAGTTTTATGGTTTCAGGTCTCATGTTTAAGTCTTTAATCTATTTTGAGTGGATTTTTATGTACAGTATGATAGTGGTTCAGTTTTCCTGATACCATTAATTAAGAGACTGTGCTTTCCTCAGTGAATATTCTGGGCTCTTTTGTCATAAATTAATTGACTATATATGTGTAGGCTTATACATGGCTCTCAATTCTATGCCAATATTTTTGTACACCTACATTATAATGTTTTGATTACTATAGCTTTGTATATATTGAAATCAGGGAGTGTGAGACTTCCTATCAGCTTTGTATATCATTTGAAATAAGGGAGTGTGAGACTTCCAGCTTTGTTCATTCTCACGATTGCTTTGGCTATTCACAGTCTTTTGTGGTTCCATACAAATTTTAGTGTTATTTTTTCTACTTCTATAAAAAATGCCATTGGAATACTGGTGGGGATTACACTGCATGTATAGATGGCTTTGGCCAGAATGGACCTTTAACAATAGTAATTCTTCCAACCCATGAACACAGGATATCTTTTCATTTATTTGTGTCTTCAATTTCTTCCACCAATGTCTGGTAGTCTCTACACTGCAGAGATCTTTCACTTCCTTGGTTGAATTTATTCTTAACTATTTTATTGTTTTGATGCTATTGTAAATGGGACTGTTTGATTTCTCTTTCAGATAATTCACTGTCAGTGACAGAGATAGAACTAGTTTTTATATGTTGATTTTGTATCCTGTACCTTACTGAATTCGTTGATTATATCTAACTGCTTTTTGGTGGTATTTTTAGGATTTCCTACATATAAAAGTATCTTACCTACAAATAAAGACAATTTTACTTCATTCTTCCCAATTCTGATGACTTTAATTTCTACTCCTTGTCTAATTGTTTGGGTTAGAACTTCCAGTTCTATTGCATAGGAAGAAGATTTCTTTAAGTTGATTTTGTTTGGTGACTTACAAGCTTCATGAACTTGCATATCTAACTCTCCTCATATTTCAGGAGTTCTGTTTTTATTTCATTAAATAAGCTTTCTGTCCCCTTCTCATTCTCTTCTCTTTATGGAACTACAATAATTCATAAATTGGTCCTTTCGATGGTATCATATAGAACATGTACACTTTCTTCATTCTTTTTTCCTGTGTTCTCCTCTGACTGGATAATTTCAAAGCTCCTGTCTTCATTTTCACTGATTACTTCTTCTGCTTGATCAAGTCTGCCACTGATGCATTTTTCAATTCATTCACTAAATTCTTCAGCATCAAAGTTTCTGGCTGGTTCCATTTCATGTTTCTATCTCATTGTTAAACTTCTTGTTTTGTTTGTGCATTGTTTTCATGATTTTGTTGAATTGTCTTTCTGTGTTTTCTTGAAAATTTCTTCTAGTTCACTGAATTTCCTTCTAACAGTTATTCTGAACTCTTTATAGCATAAGTTGTAAATCTCCATGTTTTTGGGTTTGATAACTGAATGATTATCATGATCCAATGGTGGTGTCATGGTTACTTGGTTGTTGATGTTCCTTTGAATTTTATGTTGTCTTCACATTTGAAGTAGGAGTCACATCCCTCACCAATATGTACAAATTCATATTTTGTTTGTTCCAACAGAGTACTGAATTCTCTGTGCATCTAGACTTCCACAAAGACTTTCTTATCTATTGGTGACTAAGTTTGTGTTCTCCTAGGGCTCCCAGACCTCTGTTAAGAGAGACAAACTGATTCATGGATCACGTCAGGGTCCACAGACAGGAACAAGGTCTGTCTACCTATTACATGATACATGGGTGGGCAAGATTCTTTCCAGGGCTCTTGGCGTACAGTAGGAAATTCCATAGCTCCCACAAAGGCACTTTTGTTTGTGTATGGATGCTAAGTGTTTATTGTTGGGGGTATGTGGGAAGGACTAAAATGAGAAACATCTTACACAGCCACAAAGCTGATATTACTTCTCTGTCTTTCCACTCTGCCCCCCCACCCAACCTCAAGAGCTAAAAAAATAAATAAATTGTAGAGAGGTATCAGATACTGTATCCTGTGGTATAAATATAGTTTCTGATATTTTTATTTGCATGACATTTGTTTTGTTTTTCAATGAACTTGAATGCCTTAGACTGCCCCACTTCAATTATTACATTATGTCTCATTTCAGTAATTTATATGATCTGTTTGGTCCTTGAATACATATGAATTTGCTTCTATAGGCTTACAAGATTGAAAAACTGGAAGAAACAGCCAAGGCAGAATTTTCTTACTTATGCGGACTTAGCAGTGTACTCCTTACATTCACAAAGCTTCTTAAAAATTCAGATTCAGGGGTGCCTGGGTGGCTCAGTCACTTAAGCATCTGACTTCAGCTCAGGTCATGATTTTACAATTTGTGGGTTTGATACTCTGGTTTCTCTTCAGATCGTATAAATCTTTTGCCTTTCACAATTTGTGGGTTTGAGCCCCACGTCAGGTTCTGTGCTGACAGCTCAGAACCTGGAGCCTGCTTCAGATTCTGTCTCTCCCTCTTTCTCTTCCCCTCCCCCGACTCATGCTCTGTTTCTCTCTCTCAAAAATAAATAAATGTTAAAAAAAAAACCTAAAAAAAAATCTCAATAAAAAATTTAAATTCAAAAACATGACAACTTGGTGGGAAAAGACTAGTTCCAGTACAGCATACCACTAAGCACATAAGTCCTTCTGGTTTCACCCACCCTGGATACACCAAATAAATGTCTGAGAATTTGAGTATAAACTAGAAATCTTGGAAGCAGGGGTCACACTGTGGCCAGAGCAGAAATCTGAGCCACCCAGGCCACAGCACCACAGGAAAATAAAGAGTATCCCTAGAACTAAGCAGGATCAATTATTCAAACCAAAACCAAATGAGCCATTCTCGATTCCTTTGTTTCCTTAATCCCCAATATTCAATCTATGAGAATGCCAGAGTCTCAACCTAGAAAATATATTCTAGATCTATAAGCTTTAAAAACATAAAATGGACCATGCCAAGCCCCATTTAAAGTACTTTAATGGCTTCCTACTCCATTTAGAACAAAATTCAAACTCCTTTAAAGCTTTAAATGACCTGGGTCTTTCCAACCTCTTTGGTTACAGTTCCTATGTACTATTTCCTCTTTGGGCACATTTCTTTTATTATACTCAATGGTCTTTTTTCTATTTTTCAAATAGTCTAAGCTTAAATCTGCCTCACAGATTTTTGTATTTGCACCATCTTCTACTGGAAATAGAATATCTTACCCCAGATATTCTACGTAGTTAATTTCTTTTCAATATTAAGGAGATAAAATTTAAGAAAGACCTAAAGAGGGATCAAGAGTCACAAATCAATCAATTTGACACATCACATTAATAAAAGAAAGGATAAGAACCATATAATCATTTCAATAGATTTAAAGAAAGCATCTGACAAAGTATAACATCCATTCATGATAAAAAAAAAACTCTCAAAGTAGGTTTATGAAGAACATACCTCAACATAATAGAGGCCATACGTGAAAAACCCATAACTAATATCATTGTCAACGGGGAAAAACTGAGAGCTTTTCCTCTATGATCAGGAACAAGACAGAGATGTCCACTCTCACCACTTTTATTCAACACAGTACTGGAAGTCCTAGCCACAGCAATCAAAAACAAAAAGAAAAGGCATCTAAGATAGCAAGTAAGAAGTAAAACTTTGACTATTTACAGATGACATGATCCTGTATATAGTAAACCTGGAAGAAGCCACCAAAAACCTGCTAGAACTGATAAACAAATTCAGTAAAGTTGTAGGATACAAAATCAATGTACAGAAATCTGTTGCATTTCTGTACACCAACAATGATATTCCATGCTCATGGACTGGAAAAACAAATATTGTTAAAATGTCTATACTACCCAAAGCAATCTACACATTTGATACAATCTCTATCAAAACACCAAGAGTATTTTTCACAGAGCTAGAACAAATAATCCTAAAATTTGTATGGAACCACAAAAGACTGTGAATAGTCAAAGCAACCTTGAAAAAGAACTACAAAAGTGGAGGCATCACAAATAGAATTCAAGCTATATTACAAAGCTGTAGTAATCAAAACAGTATTGTACAGGAACAAAAACAGATACATAGATCAATGGAACAAAAGAGAAAATCGAGACATAAACAATTATATGGTCAATTTATCTTTGACAAGGCAGGAAAGAATATGTAATGGGAAAGAAAGTCTCTACAACAGTGCTGGGAAAACTGGACAGCCATAGGCAAAAGAATGAAACTGGACCACTTTCTTACAGCATACACAAAAACAATTTCAAAATGGATTAAAGACCTCAAGGTGAGAAAAGAAACCATAATAATCCCAGAAGAGAAACTGGCAGTAACTTCTTTGACATTGGCCATAGCAACTTCTTTCTAGATATGTCTCCTGAAGCAAGAGAAACAAAATAAAAAAATAAACTATTGGGACTATATCAAAATAAAAAGCTTCTGCACAGCGAAGGAAACAATCAACAAAACTAAAAGGCAAACTACAACATCAGAGAATGTATTTGCAAATGACATATCTAATAAAGGGTTAGTATACAAAATATATGAAGAACTTCTAAAACTCAACATGCAAAAAAATGAATAATCTAATTAAAAATGGCAGAAGAACCGAATAGACCTTTTTCCAAAGAAGACATACAGAGTGCCAACAGATACATGAAAAGATGCTCAATAACTCTCTCTTTTCATCAAGGAAATGTAAATCGAAACTACAGTGAGAAATCACCTCACATGTCTTAGAATGGCTAAAGTCAACAACGCAAGAAACAACAGATGTTGATGAGAATGTGTAGCAAATGGAATCCTCTTACACGTTTGGTGGGAACGCAATCTGGTGCAGCCACTGGGGAAAACATTATGCAGGTTCCTCAAAAAGCTAAAAATAGAACCACAATCCAGCAATGGAACTACTAGGTATTTACAAAAGAATAAAAAAACATGAATTCAAAGGGATGCATGCACCCTGAAGATTACAGCAGCCTTATCTGAAATGGCAAAATTCATTTACAAGAACATGGATGGATCTAAGGGGTATAATGCTAAGTAAAATCAGTCAGAGAAAGACAAATACCATATGATTTCACTCATACGTAGAATTTAAGAAATGAAACAAATTAGTAAAGGGGAAAAAAAAGAGGGAGATAAACCAAGAGACTCTTAACTATGGAGAACAAATTGATGGTTACCAGAGGAGAGAAGGGTGGAGAGATGGGTTAAATAGGTGATGGGGGATTAAGGAGGACACCTGCTGTGATGAGCACCGGGTGATGAATCACTATACTGTACACCTGAAACTAATATTACACTGTGTTTACTAACTGGAATTCAAATTAAATTTTTTTAAAAAAATGACATAAAAGCTTTCCTTGACCTTCTCATCCGAAATTTTTCCCAGTACACTATCAAATTGCTCTAGTAGTCTATCTTTATGGAAGAACTCTTATAGTTTCTCCCTGTTACTTAACCATTGTCTAAAACTATTTACTTATTTTATTTCCATTCTCCCCACTAAAATGTAAACTCCATAAAGGCAGGATCCTTGTGTGTGTTAATCACTTGTATATTGCCTGATATTAGAACAGTTATTAGCACATAAATTTATTCACCATTTAATAAGTGGTGAATGAATCAACGGATGTTAAATAACTGCATCATTTGTCAACAGTGATATGAACTTTCCAAATATCCCTTTTGGCTTGGTGAGTGAAAGCCTTTTCTTGTCCAATGGAGACCTCATGGAAATGATACTAAAGAAATAGAAACGGTAATAGCTTTTCTTTTAGGGGTTTCTTTTGTATTTGTATTTCTTTAGTTATTAATATCAGATGGGGGAGTTTAACACATTTCTGGAAGAAATAACAAGGAAGCAAGCAGGCTGACAGAGGAACAAAATGGAGGGAACTACAGTCCAGGATTCGGGAGGTAGAGGACTAATGTTGAGATGCGAGCAGATCTTCCCCTGCAAAACTCCAAGAAGTTCAGGATTCAAAATCCACATATGTGAGGGATAGAAATGAGAAGCCAAAAATAAGGGATTCCATTCAAAGTCTATCTACTGAAGAGCTGTAATGCTGCTCTTCACTTTCCTATCCACTTTTTTGGACAAGCAGCTTGTTATTTTCCCCAACGATGACAAGCAGGCCAAGAAATCTGAAGAGATCTTCTCTACGATACTAAATAAACTTGTTGGGAAGATACAAGCTGCATATGGGTTGGTGGCCTTGAGTAAATTTTTCATTCTTGGATTTGGGGATAGCCTCCAACTGAACAGCTGGATCCATGCCCATCCATCCTAAATAGATCTCTGCCAGTTGATAAGTTCTGCTTAAATATATGGAACTACCTGTCAGCTAAATCATTCAGAGGAGAAACCTAGCAGAGAAATAAACCTACAAACACCAACAAAGGAACCTCAATTCATCCACCGACCATAATCAACTCAGTTCTTAAATATAAATGACAAGGATCATCAGATACATGTGATAAACCTCTAAAATGGGAGAGAAATTTTTAAAACTTAATAATTGAAGTAGGAGGAAAAACAATCCAGGAAGCAAAACAGTTTTTAAAAAGATCTAATTCCTTTTCTCAGAAAAATTCAAAAAGAAATTAAGCTATAAAACAAGATTTCGGAGGCCGTAAAAAAGAATATTCAGATTAGAAGAAAGTATCTCATTACCAAAATAAAAAAATTCAAAAGGAGTGAAGATAAAGTCAAGAAAATAAAACCAGAACTGAAGGAAGAAGAAAACAGAGAGTTAAAAATGTAAGAGTAATGGAGGATTATTCTCATGAGATCCCAAATCCAACTACTCGAGGGATTAAATGGTAAGAATAGTGAAAATAAAGGAAAAGAAGTGGACAAAGAACTAATACTAGAACTTTTCCAAGCTTAAACAAAGGGGGAAAAACAGACATGGATACACTCCAAAACCCAAGAATCTTCAAAGAAAGACTTCTCGTCAAGATGTTTTAGCAAATTCATGCTTTCAGGTAGAAAATATATAGCAGTGACACAGATAAAATAGAGAGCACTCTAAAAAGCTATAGCTGAGATCAAATATAATTTAAACATATGTGTGGGTCAGAAATGGATCAGAAGTATAAACTGATATGCAGGGGCTGGATACACAGCCTGTCGGGAATCTGGATCAGCAAGTAGGCTGGGGTGGTTAGAATTTGGGTCCCATAGGATGATGGGTCTAAAAGCAGTTTATGGAAGAAGTTTATTTAAGTTTAAGTTCATTACTTAAAGCTAGAAGCCAAACTTCCCCATCCCTCACCCTTTCCAATAATTAACTGCTCTCTAGGATTAGGGCATGGAGAATCAAGAAGACAGACTCAAGATCAGAAACAGAACCAAGGCATTTACTGGCTCTGTGACTTGATCTTTGTAAAAGCTTCAATATCATGCTGGGTCAGGAACCACCATTATACTGAAAATATTCATGGTACCACTGCTTTTAAGTGCCCTTAACTAAATAATCTATGTCTCTATCAACACTACAGGAATTATTAGACAGGTAAGTGCTAGATAAATAAGTGATACAGTCATATAAAATGGAATTATAAAGTAAATACTGTGTCTGGATTCTTTCATTTTACATTTTTATTTAACTTGTTCCACATAGTTAATAGTTATTCCAGTTTCATGCTATTTTATTACATTATATGACAATATAATAGAAAAACAGGTAAAATCAATATATGTTTTCAGAAGTCAGCATGCTGGTTACTGAGGGGATATGTTACTGACTGGAGGAGAACACAGAGACGGCTTCTGAAGTACTGGTAATACTGTATTCCTTCAACTGGGACCAATTTATGTAAGTTTTCAACTTGTGAAAATGTAGTGAATTGAGCAAAACATATTCCGTAAGTATAATATACTTCAATAAAGAATTTAACAAATAAGTTACTGAAATTAAAAACAAAATCTAAATAAGTGTAAGACTTACCACTGAACATAGTTGAAGGATAAATGAATTGGAAGATAGTATTAGGAATTCACTCAGAACACAGAAAGGAGACATAAAGGAGATAAACACAGGAAGAGAAATTAAGGGACATGAAGAAAGACTGAGAGACTCTAATATAAGTCTACCAGGAGTTACAGAAGAAAAGAACTCAAGAGAGACTGGGGGAACAATATCTGAACAAGTAACTGTTGCTACTTTCCCCAAAGAGAAAACAAAAATGAGTTTTCAATTTTACAATTTTATTTTTTTAAACCCAACACATTTTTAATTAATTATTTTTCTATTTTTAGATTTTTTTTAGAATTTAAATCTCGAGAGAGAGAGAGTACGCATAAACAGGGGAGAGAGGTGAGGGGCGAAGAGAATCTTAAGCAGGCACCACATTCAGTGCAGAGCCCGACATGGGCTCCATCCTGTGACACTGGAATCATACCTTTGCCAAAACCAAGAGTCAGACACTCAAGTGACTGAGACACCCGGGCACCACAAGTTTTCAACTTTAAAGCACTGCTGTAAGTTTCATATAATGAATAAATATAAAAGTTCTACTGTCAAAATTTAGGAGCTGAAAGCTAGATGGCTAAAGTCGTCGAGAGAAGAGTAGATGTACTGTTGAACTTATTTTGCATAGTAGCTCATTAGAGAACCTAGGAACGTTGACAGAACATAAATTAGAGTTTTAAGTGCATTATTCAAAGTCACACAGGCAACAAATAGCAGCACTAAAACAATTATTATGCTAGTGTAAACACTGTGAGAGTGGGAGAAGGCAGGCAGCAGTTTGAGCTAAATCTTGACCTTTGTAGCAAGGAGTAAGAAAAAATGGCACCAAATGGTAGAGTGATGAAGAGACTTCAAAATGAAAACATAATGCACTCCAGGAAGTGGGACTAGGAGCAGAAAAAGCAGTACTGTTGCTTTTCCTAAGTCCTTTTGTACTCTTTGATTTTGTACCATGGTCATATACCATGTTAATTATACATCTCACAAAAGAAGATAATAGAAAATGGCAATGGCTTTAAATTTCCTATAAAAAGTGAAGTTGCTGTTCCTAGCTACATTATAGAGAATATTGATTTTCAGCCATAAAACAAAAGATACTACTTAAAAATTTCAGCACTGAGTCCACTACCCCTGGCTCTAGGATGTAAATATCTCCATCTCCCATACATGCACTCCTATGTTTGTAGCAGCATTATTTACAATACCCAAGATATGGAAGAGGCCCAGATGTCCAATGATAGATAAATGGATAAAGAAGATGTAATGCAATGGAGTATTACCCAGCCATAAAAAAGAATGGTGTTGTCATCATTCTTTTATCATCAAAAGAATGTTGTTGCCATTTACAACAACATGGACAGAGCTAGAGAGTACAATGCTAAGTGAAACAAGTCAGAGAAAAGAAAAATACCATATGCTCATATGTGGAATTTAAGAAACAAAACAAATGAGCAAAGGGAAAAAAAGAGAGAGAGACAAACCAAGAAACAGACTCTTTAAACTATAGAGAACAAACAGATGGCTACCAGAGGGGATGTGGGCCAGGGGAGGGGTGAAATAGGTGATGGGGATTAAGGAGTTATATGAGCGCCAGATGATTAAAACTTAAAAAAAGGATATATAGAACAAAACTATAGTCTACACAAAATTTCTGTAATTTGTATCTGCTAGAATCTTACTACTGAACACTGACTACTGAATTTAAACGTAAGAGATACTGAGGCAAAAAAGACAAGAATTAGGACTTCAGGGTTACAGGAGACTGAAAAAGATGTCAGATATGGTTTTCCAGAAATGGGTGATACCCCTATTGAGTCTTAATGGAAAACGAAGGTTAGCTAGGCCAAACAAGGAAGGGCACATTACACATTTAGAAAAGGAGAGCAGCATACATAAAGACATAGGGAAAAGAGTGCTTTTCTTTTCACTCTGAGAGAGAAAGTGTGTGTGTGTGTGTGTGTGGAAGAGAGAGGGGCAGAAGGTGAGAGAGTGAATCTTCTCTCAGCAAGGAGCTCGATCCACAGCCTTGGGATCATAACCTGAGCTGAAATCTAGAGACTGACGCTCAACTGACTGAGCCACCGGAGTGTCCCAGGAAATGAGAGCTTAATATACTTAAGAAGATCAATATCCACTAGAACTTTTACATAATAATAGAAATGTTCTTTATCTGTGCTGTCTAATACAGGAGTTGACGAAGAGATTTTACAGTTTTATTTAGTTTTAATTAATTTAAATTAAAACAGCCAAGTCTCGGGGTGTCTGGCTAACTCAGCTGGTAGAGCATGCCACTTTTGGTCATGAGTTCAAAGCCCCACATTGGGCACAGAGATTACTTAAAAATAAGTAAATAAGTAAGTAAATAAATAAAATGTGAGGATATTAAAAAAAATAACAGCCATGTCTAGGAATTGAGAAAATATGGCAATAATAATGTGATGTGAAGAAAGGGCAATGTAAAAGGGCTGCAGAGATGAGCACAATGCAGACACTGAAGAGCCTAGCACATATTACCAAGTAGTTAATTTTTTTTTAATGTTTATTTATTTTTGAGAGAGAGAGAACATGATCAGGGGAGGCGCAGAGAAGGGGGGGAGGGAGGGGGGGAGGGGGAGGGA
>NW_027529427.1:7394862-7448883 GCF_008692635.1 Crocuta crocuta | reverse complement strand
AGAGAGAGGGAGGGGGAGAGAGAGAGGGAGAGGGAGAGGGAGAGAGAGAGAGAGAGAGAGAGAGAGAGAGAATCCCAAGCAGGCTCTGTGCTCTCAACCCAGAGCCCAGGATGGGGGCTCGAACCCACGAACCATGAGATCATAATCTGAGCCAAAGTCGGTTGCTCAACCGACTGAGCCACTCAGGTGCCCCCAAGTAGTTAATTGTTATCTTGAAAGTCAGAATGAGCCCTGCTAAGCCTTTAAGCTGTCAAGAGACAGGATCAGCTTTACATTGAGAGAAGATCACCCAAGCAGCAAGTGGCAGACCAAACTAAATGGGAAAAGAATAAAGATAGATGACTAGAAAATTTACAGAAATAGAGCAGAGAGAAAACAAGAATAAAAGTTTAGGCAAAAGTTTAACTAAGAGAAAGAGGATGGCTTTGAGTGACAGAATATGATTAAGTGTAAATAATGATTAAATGGTGACATAGCTTCATTATTTTAAGATGTGGTTGACAAGAGTACTGATTTCTGGCTTAAGAAATTGAGAGACTAAACATTCATGAGACAGGTTAAATAAATAAATAAACAAACAAATAAATAAATATCTTCACAAGAAATTGAAAGACTAAACATTATGAGACAGGCTAAATAAATACCTTCAACTCGGGTTTTATTATTTAAACTCTTCTCCAGTCTCTTTAAAGGAGAAAGCAGAACACTGAGGTCAAAAGTCTTGGGAGCTTTTAGCTTAAATCATCTTTGACTCCTCCTTTTCTTTCAAGAGTCCACATATCCGTTTGTCATTAAATCTTCTGTTCATTCTGCCTCCTCAAATTCTCTTTATTGTCTCCCTCTAACACAAATCTAATTCATTATTTCTTCCTTGGATTACTTTAACGTCTCCTTTTTCAGTATCTAAATTATTCACATTTCCCCCACTCCTCAATAAGGTAAGATTCATAAGAATAGCACTGTGTAGTAAAAGAGAACCAAAGTTTTAGCTCTGTTCCTTTCCATTTCTTAGTACAACTGTCAAAATTTTTCTCACTTGATTATACTCTCAGTTTCCTCAATTAGAGGAGTACACTGAAGCCAGCTTTCTCACAGGCTGCTGAGAAGCTTCCATAAATTAACTTAACAAAGTATATATTCAAAAAATGTGAAATAATCTAATACTATCACTGTTGTTGTTGTATTTATTGCATCTTTCTGCATACCAAACAGGATTTCATTCATAAAAGGCTATCACTAAATATTTGGTTTAGGCTGTTATAAAATTATTTTTGAAATATTAGATGTATATCGAGAAATTAACAAAAAATAAAACTTTTTCTAAGATTTAAAAAGAGCTACCTTTTAAATAGACACTTATTATTTTATCAAATGAACTCTTGAGTTCCAAGAATGAAAAAGAACCCTCCCTTCCTCCTTTAGAGCAGAGACTGTGTCTTACTCACAGTTATACTGCCAGGATAGAAAACAGCACCTAACACTGCTTCAAGATGTTTATAATTTAATAGAAAAGAAAACATGCACACAGATAATTTCAACTGGTGGTAGAAAATGATAAAACAGTAAGAGAGGTTCAGATCAAACTCAGAAAATGGTGACTACTTCCTGCTGTGGTACCTAAATGAAAGAGAAGAGTGGGTGAAAGGAGAGAGAAAGAAGAAAAAAGGAGGGAGGAGTTAGGGAGGAAGACACAGAATGAAAAGTAAGGTGTGAAGGGCCCTGGAATGGTGAGCACAAGAAAAGGGTCAAATTAAGAACCTTGAATAACATACTAAGGAGCCTAAATTTTATCATGAAAGCAATAAATAGCCTTTAGAAAATTTTAAGGAGAAATAACATGACTACATATGTGTTTTAAAAAGTATTAATTTGGAAGATGAGGCGCCTGGGTGGCTTAGTCGGTTAAGCGTCCAACTTTCGCTTAGGTCATGATCTCGCGATTCGTGGGTTCGAGCCCCGCGTCGGGCTCTGTGCTGACTGCCAGCTCAGAGCCTGGAGCCTGTTTCAGAGTCTGTGACTCCCTCTCTCTCTGACCCTCCCCTGCTCACACTGTCTCTCTCTCTCTCTCTCCTAGAAATAAATAAAACATTAAAAAAATTTTTTTAAAAAGTATTAATTTGGAAGAAACAGAACTAGCAAAGGAAAAACTAGTTAGAGGGTCATTAAGATGGTGTTGTAAAAACAAAAGCAATAAAATATGAGAAAAATTGCTACGGGAGAGAAGCAATATGATGTCGAGATATAATTCAAAGGATCAATAAGACATAGGATTGAAAAAGCTGTGGGGGGACATTAGAAAGTAAGTCCTTAGTACTTATTTACTAGTTTCTGCCTTGAACAACTCAGTGAATGGATACATTTATTACTACTGGACACACTGGAGTAAGAGTGGTTTTTTGTTGTTGCTGTTTTGTTTTTTTTAATGTTTACTTTTGAGAGAGCAAGACAGAGCGAGAAAGAGCGAGAGCGAGAGCGAGAGAACAGTAGGAGAGGGGCAGAGAAAGACAGAGACATAGACTGCAAAGCAGGCTCCAGGCTCTGAGTTGTCAGCACAGAGCCCAAAGTGGGGCTCGAACTCATGAACTGTGAGATCATGACCTGAGTCAAGGTGTGACGTTTACCCAACTGAGACACCCAACCACCCCTGTTGTTGTTGTTTTATATTAAAGTAATCTCTACACTCAAGTGTGGGACTCAAACTCCCAACCTTGATCTCAGGAGTTGCGTGCTCCACGGATCGAGCCAGCCAGGTACCCCAAGAGTATTTTTGTAAAAGAAAATGATGAGCATAATTTTAGCCATATTGAGACTGCTGGCTGTTGATACAAATGTCCAAAGCCTGGAAGAGAGACATGGGCTAGAGGAAACAATGTGTATGTATCTATTGTACTTGGAAGTCATCAGTACATATAGATGGTAGAAGCCTTTAACTAGTTAAAATTACTTGGGGAGAAAATATAAGGGAGGAAGTAGAAGAGAACTAACAATGGACTCATAGGGAGCATGAAGAATTTATTCAGGCTAGATATCATTTAATGCTTTATATTCATGAGGGTAAAAGGCCTCTAAATGCTACTCTAAGTAACTGAAATACTTGTGGTATACATTTATTGTGCTAAAAATAATCTGTAAGAAGTTCACTGTTATAAAGATATGAGAAATGATTAAAGGGATAGGTCCACAAATCATGTAAAAATCATTATTGTTACTTTAATAGAAACATCTCATGGATTCCTCTCCAGAGTAACTGGCCCTTAAAAAAAAACGGGAGGCTATCAATTTGAAGGAATATGGCAACTAGAAGACTTAGGAGACAAGATTTAGAACTAAAACCAGGCCATGAAATAATTTTAAATTGGGTTGATTTTCAACATTAGATATAAAAAGAGTACACAAAAATCCAAGAATTTATGGACGGCTATAAATGAGTTAACATGATGGGTGCTGTGCATTTGTTACCAATGGAAATAATTTAGTTTTAGTAGAATGTAGGTAATCTTACTACATGTCATCCACAGGCTTTTGAAATTAACTTAAAAAAATAGTACAGTAAAAGATTATAGAAAAATTGAGCCTGGAGTAATGTGACTATGCCACATTTTTCATTTTGGAAAAGGACATGTACAAACAGGAAGTTTTACTTTCTGTTGGCAATCCCTAACCTTTTCAAGAGAAATGATTTTAAATGCCTGAAGATATTACCCTATGAATTATTCATTAACAGGAAACAAAACAAATAATACCTAGATTCTTACCCAAAAACATTTGCCCTTATAAGTAGTTCCTATTAAAATGCATCAGAGAATTTTTGCTCTATATCTAAAATCTCACATTTCAAACACGGAGAATTATGGCACCTAGTCTATCCCAAGTTCTTTTTGCATATAATCTTTCTGGCTTTGATACAGAATGATTAAAAAAAAATAGTTTACTGTCAAGTTGGTTTCCATATAACACCCAGTGCTCATCCCAACAAGTGCCCTCCTCCATGCCCATCACCCCCTTTTTGAGGAGTTTTTTGAGGAACCTCCACACTGTTTTCCAGAGAGGGTGTACCAGTTTACACTCCCACCAACAGTGTAGGGGGGTGCCTGTTTCTCCACATCCTCAACCGCATCTAGGGTCTCCTGATTTGTTCATTTTAGTCACTCTGACTGCTGTGAGGTGGTATCTCAGTGTGGTTTTGATCTGCATTTCCCTGATGATGAGTGATGCTAAGCATCATTTCATGTGTCTGTTGGCTATCTGGATGTCCTCTTGGAAGAAGTGTCTGTTCATGTCTTCTGCCCATTTCTTCACTGGATTATTTGTTTTTCGGGTGTGGAGTTTGGTGAGTTCCTTATAGATTTTGGATACTAGCCCTTTATCTGATATGTCATTTGCAACTATCTTTTCCCATTCCATAGGTTGCCTGTTTTATGGATTGTTTCCTTTGCCATGCAGAAGCTTTTTAACTTGATGAGGTCCCAATAGTTCACTGTTGCTCTGGATTCCCTTGCCTTTGGGAATATGTCAAGTAAGAAACTGCTGCGGTTGAGGTCAAGGAGGTTGTTTCCTGCTTTCTCCTCTAGGGTTTCAATGGTTTCCTGTCTCACATTCAGGTCCTTTATCCATTTTGAGTTTATTTTTGTGTATGATGTGAGAAAGTGATCTAGTTTCATTCTTCTACATGTTGCTCCCAGCACCATCTGTTAAAGAGGCTTTTTTCCATTGGATACTCTTTCCTGCTTTGTCAAAGATTAGTTGGCCCCATACATCTGTGGGTCCAATTCTGAGTTCTCTATTCTATTCCATTGGTCTATATGTCTGTTTTTGTGCCAATACCATACTGTCTTGATGATGACAGCTTTGTAGTAGAGGCTAAAGTCTGGGATGGTGATACCTCCTGTTTTCATTTTCTTCTTCAATATTACTTTGGCTATTTGGGGTCTTTTGTAGTTCCATATAAGTTTTAGGATAGTTCTAGCTTTGAGAAGAATGCTGATGCAATTTTGACTGCGATTGCATTGAAGGTGTAGATTGATTGATAAAAAATGTTTTAACAGAGTTAAATTTGGAAACAGTACTATCATGCAGGATCAAAACTTAGTTTTCCTCCTTTCTGGATTAACTGCTTTTCTGCTTCAAAGTCAGTATGCTAAAGTGACTTTTTATTATGAATACTTTCAGCTTTATAGATTCAGGATTATCCCAAGGCTGTCTAGAAGTTATCACCTGATGATCAGGCAATTTAGGTGGAATAATGGGATTTAATGATGTTAGTTCTTCAATCTAATTTGTCAGGTCAAGGACTTGTTAGGCCAAACACTGACTTACTCCTTTTTAACTAACAGGCTTTGAGTAAAAGGTCTTGCTACTAACCTAATTCTATTTTACCACAGGTTACAGATTAATATAGTGAGTCTTCTTCTACCTTACTTTCATAAAATAAGGAGTCACACCAAATATGTAAAAAATTCATAATTTAAGGAAATTTAAGAAAGTAATTTAAAGGAAAAGAAATAAAAATGTAGGTTTAGGACTATTGATACCATATTAACTTTGGCTCATTTTCTCAAAACAAAAACAAAAAAAAAAAGAGAGAGAGAGAGAGAGAAGCCTTTGGATCATGAATACCAAAGTAGATGGTTGATTGTTTCATATTACAAGCAGGCCCCTGAAACTGAGAAGGTTTAAGTCACTTCAGTATGATTTTGCATATTATAAAATTAAGCAATTATCATATTGAAATAACTGTATCATGTAGTAATAATAACCGAAAGAAAGAAGAAAAGAAAGAAAAAGCAAGCAAGCAAGCAAGCAAGCAAGCCAGCCAGCAAGCCCCAAAGAAGCAGGCAGTCAAGGGGAACTAAAGAGGAATCAGTAGACAAATTGTGCCATATCTTTTATTATGAAAAAGGTAAGGAATAAGCTATATTCATGAAAGGAGAAATGCTAAGTCAAAACTATTATCCTTATTCTTTAATATCTACACATTTTAGGATAGTTTGTTCTAGCTTTGAGAACAATTTTTTTTCCCAAGGAGGAGGAACAGGTCAATTTTAAGAATTGTAATCTTTAAAAATCAAATTGAGTGTCCGACTTAAGCTCAGGTCATGATCTCGCAGTCTATGAATTCAAGCACTGGGTCAGGCTCTGTGCTGACAGATCAGAGCCTAGAGCTTGCTTGGGATTCTGTCTCTCTCTCTCTCTCTCTCTCTGCCTCTCCCCTGCTCATGCTCTGTCTCTCTCGGTCTCTCAAAAAAAAAAAAAAAAAAGAATAAACTTTAAAAAATAAAAATAAAATAAAAAGCAAATTTGAAAAGCAAATTGAATTCATGGAATTGAAGAAGTTAAAATTATAATATTCTTTTTACTGAACTGGCTTTTCCAATCTATGTTCTTCTACTGTTAAATTTACAAAGTTCTATGAAACATGACCTCATTTATATGCTTGACAATAAAATTAGTTGTCTTGGCTTCTGAGGATTTCCTATGGTAGAAAATGCTAATTAAATAGAACAAGACACAAAACCAAACTGAGGGGTTACTGGACAAGATCAGCAACTTTGACCAAACCTCCAGACGTAGTTGGCATTTTTTTCAACCTCTAATTTAGTTTAAAACAGTACAAGTCCCTTGAAATTTATCAATGGAAGCTAAACAAGAAAGACCCTTACATTTTGGAAATGTGCATCAGTACAGACTCCAAAAACACTGATGCAAACTCCTTTTATCAGAATATTTTCTTTTTAAAAATGTGTTTTCTGTTTCTTCCTTATCAATCTCCTAAACTGCTGGACCACTACTGCAGATTAAAGACAAAAGGAAAACTGGATGAATATTAGTAAAATAATTTTCTAAAACTTTCCAAATTTCATGTTCTGCTTAAAATTGAAAAAGGGAAGCCAAAGAGCTTCCTTATGAACACCAAAAACACAGATTTTTCATTATCTGATAAGACATTGTTCTATCGAATATGTCTTGAAATCTGTGGGCCAATTTCAAGCCATTAATGAATCTTTTGATTACTGTGATGATGAATGCCACAACCATGGACAATAATGATAATAACTGAATTTTCATAACCCAAAAAGGTAGGTGTAATTATCTTCATGTGAGAGATAGGAAAGACATAGATAAGTCAATTAACTTGTTCATATTTATACAGCCAAAAATATGGCAGAGATTTTATCTCTAATTTTGACCTATGTCTCTAAATACTAGTACTACTAGCAAGAATATGATTACTGAAAACAATTGAATGTGACAAGCCTGTAAATCTAAGAATCAATGTACAGAAAATTCAATGGAAGGATATGTTAAATGTCTTCACAGCGATACAATTAACAAATTTGAGAATGCAGAGCTAAGAACGTGGGTTTTTTTTTTCCAGCAAATATATTGAAAGAGTTAAAAAGATGAAAGGATAACTTAAAATACAGTTAAGAGACCCATGAACTGAAATATGTAGACTGATTTTGATGCCGAGTTCATTAACTATAAATAATGAAAAGGACAAACCATTTAAAGAAGAACCTGGGAAATACTAACACTAAATTTAGTGAGAATAAAGAATTACTGTTAATAATTTTTAGTTGTAATAATGATACTATTGCTATGTTTGTTTTTTTTTTTTAATTCTCATCTTTTAGAAATAGAAACTGGAAGATTTAGGATAAAAATAATATGATGTCTATAATTTGCTTCAAAATAAAATAGAATGGGAGAAGTGAAAATATAGATAGAATAAAATCAGCCACAAGTTGATAACTGTTGAAGATGAATGATAGGTAAATACAGAGATTCACTGTTTCATTTGTTCAACTTTTGAATATGTGTAAAAGTTTCTGTTGTAAAAGAAAAAAAAAAAAAGCCCATATCTTAAACACTGGAATCACATAAAATGTTATTATTTGAATTATACACTAAGTATCAGATATTTAAAAACCATCTTATACTTCATTTGAGTGGCTTATTTAAAAAAAAAAAATCACAGTTGCCAAAGCAAAGGAAGAAACATACAGCTCTTCTTGTCTAGTAGAAGGTAACATTTCAACTCATCAGAGAACACTTTCCTATTCTAAAGTAAGATATTTTATTACAAGAGTATTTATAAAAGAAACATTTATAAACACAGAATATACATTACAAAAAAATATTTACATTGGTACTACACATAATTGATATTTTTAAATTTTCAAGACTTTCAAACCCCATCAATATTCTATGTTTAGTATATACCCAGTAATTAACTTAAAAAATTCTTGTACATTCACAACAAGTTGCCTACTCCGTGAGCTACAAAGCATATGTGTATGAGGGGCTTCCCAGTGGAGGTATATGTAAAGGGAGATAGATGTATAAGGTATTAAATACTTCACTACTGTGAAACCTGAAAAAAAAAAGGGGGGGGTCAATGGAAGTATAAACTGAATTTGGGATTATAAGAGATTCACCAGCAGCCATAATGAAAACAAAACTAGAAGACTTACTTTAAATACTGACACTATTCTGAACTGATTTTGAGACTGTTAGAAAACATTTTCAGAAATCAAATAGGAGTAGCTAATAATTCTGATGTCTAATTTAGCATATAATATGTTATCATATAATTTTTTAATGGAAGGAAAAGATATTCAGATTTATAAATGTGATAATATCTTATAAAGGTATGCATGAGATACTGTATGGAAGCTCAAAGGAAGGGAATCTGAAGAGGGGGAGATCCGCAAGGAGAGGATATACATATTTATCTCAACAACCTTGTAAAATGTGGCTATCATTAATTCTTTGCAACCAATTCTCTCTTTCATACGTGTGTGTGCGCGCGCACACACACACACACGGACTTGTTCAAACCCTACTTCCAATGCTTTCTCTACAACTGGATTACCCTCAGTGACTGTGACTAAGACCTCTGACTTGCTATGTCCAGAGTAAGATAACATATTTTTGGGATCCATGAATGACAAGTTACATTTCTGACAAGTATCCAGGAAAGTCTACCTGTTAACCTTGAAATGCATTCTATTAAAAAGTAAAAATCTTGGCAGGCTCCAGAATGAGGTATGCCCACTGTCTGGGTTCTTTTCCCACTCAGGCGCTGGTCAGACTTTTGAGTTCATCATCACCTCATCAGTATGTCTGTCAGTTGCCAATGGTGAGAGAAGACTAAGCCACTCACCAACAGCTGGACTTTCTGACGTCTTTAAAGCAAAAGCAAATCCATAAGGTTTTAAGCTTACTATACCTTATTTATTCATTTAAATTTATTGAATCAATTAACTCAACTCAGAGTAGGAAATGACTAACACTAAATATGGGATTAAACAGGCACCAAATACTCTATTATCAGAACTAAGAGGAAGAAAGTCAAGATGTAAGCTGGGGAAGATAAAAGCACTAACCTATCTTTGATATAATGCTAATACTTGGGTTCGAGTCTAACAGAGATTCAGAGAAGAGATTCAGAAGGTAAAATAGCAGAAGTGAAAGCCCAGTAAAGGCAATGAAGTATCTTAGGAAGTAGAAAAGCTAACAATATAGGCCTCAAGAAAAGTAGTGGTTACATGCTGCACATTTAAAATGAGGAGTATGTGTGGTTTTCTGGTTTGTGTGTTTTCAGAGAAGACAACAAAAGCAATCATTCCCTCTAAGCAAAATATTTTCCCAATGCCTTTTCTATCTTGGAATGTAGGTTCAAGTTTTCAATTTTTCTCTGGGTAAAATGTAGCCACAGTTAGTAACTAATCTAATCTCTAATAAATTTGCTACATTTTTTTGCCCATACTCAGAGAGAAAACTTATTTAAAAAATACTGAAAAAACAGATCTTAAAAGTGTGCTTTTCTTATACAAATATAACATATGATCCCCAGTGTTTACAATATGCATGGAACAATAAGCTTTGAAGTCTTTTTCAAATGGTGTGGCAGTAAGAGTCAAAAACACTGACCATTTTTTACACTGAAATATAATTTATTTACATATGTACACCATTAGTATATAAAAGTGCTTTGAAAAGTTACAATATATAAATGGAAGAAGTTAACAGCTTACCTTGGCAGGAAGGAAAGCTAATCCTCAAAGTGAAGGCAGAACACCTTGTCAGTAACTATAAATGTGCTATCTTTGCTTGTAAGCTTTCATTTTTCTATCACCAGCCTCATAATTCAAGTCATCAGACAGAATTATTCTATACTTCACACATGTCCAAAATTATTTGTCAAAAGTTAAATATTAGTATTACTCATTAAATATATATTATATATCAACATAGGTCCTCTTTTTTAAGACACAAAATTACTTGCAAATGTAATTTTTCTTCTTGTGACGCTCAAGAAACCTAGCAATAAGACAGATGCAAGAAAGAGTAGGTTTCGTAATTCCTTGAGGTTTTTTTTTTATCAATCTACTATTAAGGCATACAAATTCACATTAAAATTTAATCAGCAAGACTAAGGAAAACCAGATGTGAAAAATGAAGTCAGATATAATTGAATTAATCTAGCAAAATCAGGGATAGTTTGGCTGTTCTAAAATGGGCAAACTGAGTTCAGCAAACCGGAAAACCAAGTTAGAAGTGAAAGTTTAGAAAATATAAATATGCCCAAAATGGAAAAATGACTACTGATAAAGTTGTAGCATCTTTTACTAAGGATAAAAATTCAGATATGGACAATTTCATCAGTTGAGAAGAAGTGAACCTAAAAAAAAAACTGCTGAGAACTGTGAAATTATCATTAGTGAAGAGGATTATGGTGAACTCAACACCCACCTTTCTGGAATGGGGTTAGTATAATGAATGCTTAAACTTAGCAATTTCTACAAGTACTACTAGATCTTATAAAGAGGGAAAAAAGATAAACCAGCAGTTTGTGTTATTTCTTACAGAAAAATTACACACATGAGAATAAATGAATATGGGTGTTGCTTGATTTAGTGGAAAGCATCTATGGGCAATCAAAGTTGCAGATCTGGTCCCAGTTCAGTCACTAAACTGACCTTTTGATTGTGCACAAATTACTTAGCCATTCTGAATGCCTGTTTCCTTAAATGTAAACCAAAAGAATAGAAAAGAAGAAAGGAAACCCACATGCAGAGGGCCTACTATGTACACCCTGCATTATTAATTATTTTCACATGCTGATAATACTCATTTTATGCTTACAAAATCTTTGTGAATTCGTTAGTATTCTCATTTTCGTAAGAAATGAAAATTGACTCAAAGTGATGAATTTGCCCAAAGTCACACCTATAGAATTGTGTGTCCAGCTCTATTTGACTCTGAAATCTGTGATTAAAAAAATATATGTGTTGTAATGCTTCTAAGCAGCCTCAAAAGGTATCAGTAACCATAATTCCCTATGCTTTGCTGATCAGAAACATGTCATCTCTTTTGCCGTTTTCTTACTGAAGACCCTTTTTTCTGGCATATTGTACTGGTTCCCTAACAGGTTCTTCCTGCCCCAATCTCTACTCTGCTTCTTCTACTTCCCATTTTGTGACCAGAGTGATCTGCCAAAGAGATACAAACTTGTTTTGACATCCTTGTGTAAAAGCTCAAAAACAGAGAATATGCCAAAAATCTCTGGAAACACATATTAATGTTTTTATAGCATGATTTTAACTTTCCTTTTAACCTTACTGTCCCAGTCATAATAAGCTACTTACTATTGCTCATTATCAAAAGATTAAAAGAAACAGAAGACAAACAAGAAGTTTGTACCTCACAAAAGTGAGGTATCATACAGTCGAAGGGAGGAAATGGCTTCAAGGAAAAAAAGGGGGTGGTAGGAATTAGTAGGGTAACAAATACCCTGAGGTAATAGTAGGGTAACAAATAAACAAATAGAGCAACCACACAGAATGAGGACCAAAAAGATAATAGTTTGTTCCCTAACTGCTGTAAATAAACAAATTCTGCAATTTCATATTGAAAAAGGTAGGAAATACCTCGTTAGATATTTCTCCCAAGTGTAGATTAGGAATTCTCATAATTCTAAACACTGGATATGACTAATTCAAATGTCAAATACTTTCATAGAGGGAGATTAGATCACTTAATTGATAAGTAGATATCAATTCAAGTATATACAATACTATATGAGCACAGGGACATGTATTCACTCTCCTGTAATAAACTTGGAAGAATATGACTACTTCTCAAAGCATTAAAACACAGAAATTGCTCTGATCATTGGTTCTGAAAGGATTAGCACAGGTGAACATAATATGGAATGAACATAATATGGAAAGAAAATAATCTCTTATTTCTAGGAATACGCTATTAATGTGGGAGTGAATCTTCATCTTTAATTTTCTTAGCTAAATAGGAGAGAAATGCTTAATACCAAGCAGTTGGGGACACTGTATTCAATAAATTTATGGAAGAGGAGTAGGAAATGTTAAAGGAAGAAAATATTTATTATACAAATACTCGTGTTATTTATAAAGGCTTCTGAGGCAACTGCATGCTTACCGAATGTATCACTTAAAACTATAGGTAAAAATATTCTGATTTGAAGGTCCACAGAGAACATTCATCAGGAATACAACATGCTTTAGAGGTCTCAAGTTTCTAGGAATGAAGCTACTTTGCCTTGAAATTATACTCTGCAGTAGCAGCATTTTCAATGCTAACAATTCAATACATAATTGATTCAAACCATCATTGACAATCAGGCTCCAGTGGGTATATGTACAGCAAGCACTGCTACTTTTACAAGAGATACCTGTCCCATATGAGAATATGTAGCAAAAGAAATTTAAGCTGGAGATAAAGTTACATATGTTAAGAGCAAATTGTTTTATAGTAAGTGCTGGAGGAAAAAAGATGGAAAAAATAGGAACAAATTTAGCTTGATGACAGTATAAATAAAAGGCAATCAAGTATAGTCAATATTCCTTATTTGTGGTAGTTGTATAAAGTATCTGCAAACACTGAAATAGCTAATACTGAAACTGTGTTAAGTGAAATACAGACTTAGGATCGGTTAAGCCTCTGGTTACAACATTTTCATCATACAACTGTATTTTATGTGTGTTCTTGTTTAAAGGTATCTTACTGACTGAACACACACACACACACACACACACACACACACACACACACAGAGACAATTAAATGTATAAATGATAACAAAGTCATCATTGACCATCAGGCTCTACTGGGTACATGTGCAGCAAGCTACTTGTGGAAGAGATGCCTGTCTCATTTGAGAATATGTAGCAAAATAAATTTAAATATATATATGAACATATATGAAATATATGTAACTTTATCTCAAGCTTAAATTTCTTTTGTTACGTATTCTCCTAGATATATTCATTAACATTGAATAACACTGAATTCACCACCAACAACACTGTATCTCATGCCTAAATGGAGGTTCACGAACACACGTACTTTCTCTGTAATGTACATCACAGCCTTTGTGTTTTAGGAACACTAAATAGCACGTTGTGCAAAAATGTGAAACATGTGGCCTAAACAGAATGTGAAAAACGACACTTGCTTACAGCTTGGGAGCTAAAACAAGACGACAAAACATTACTTGTTCAACTTTAGCTGGTGGGTGATGGGCATGTAGGGTGGTTCATAAAGTTTTGCCACTCTGTCCATGTCCACAAACGACTGTGAAAGTGTCAATGAGCACTGATTTGGGACTTACAAATAAATTTTACCAAGCAGGTGAATTTGCAGAATCCACAAACAATGAGGGTTGATTGTATTGCTTCTCAAATGTATTAAAGGAAAACAAGCTTATTTTCTACTAACTCAATCCTGATTCCTATTAGAGTGACTATGATCTGAAAGGTACGACCTTTTTTGCCTCAGTTTTCACTTTTAGTTTGGAAAATAAACAATGTAGCAGCATATCAAGAAACGAACTTTGCTTCGATCACATCATGATAACTTACTGAATAAGAACATGCAAATAAAATTATGGATAAAGTCAGTAAAGGTTGAGTTTATGAATGGATCTGAACAAGAAGCTGAAATTCGTAATTCTGTGTCCTCAGATTATAATCCATGATAAAGATCCTCTTTTGCCAATTGTAAGGTTAATTCATTCATTCCTAGTAGATTCTTAGGATGTAAATGTTCAGAAAGGTGTAGATTTGATTCCATGTCATCAGCATTCTTCCAGCAAATGTAACAGCTTAACTGTATAGATGAATATTCTACCAGATTTCATGTAGACAACTTTGTCTCTAAGAGAAGTGAAAATGTGCTCAATAGTCATAGAAGGAGTGGAAAGCTTTACTAAGTATAGACATAGAGATGCCACTCTTTAGGGTGCCACTTAAATGCCTGAACTTTTTAAAAGAGATACTCAAGAGTTTGCTTCTCCATTATATAGGCCTATGAGGGAACACAGCTGCAGTATGGAGTCTGAGAAATACAGGGCAGATTTTTATTTTTTTAATTACCATTCTAAGAAGGGCGATGGTATTGTCTGATTTGTGTTAGAACAGTAGAGTAACCTTCCCCCTCCCTTTCTCTCCATTCTTTCAAAAACACTTATGTCATGTAATGTGCTAGAAATGTGCTAGAAATTAGATAAAAACAATATATGGCTTTAATAAATTCAAGATCTATATGGAAGAGACTATAGGTAAAGAGGCAAATAAAACATGTGTTCTATCTGTATTATCTCCAAGCTAGAAACAACCCAAATTTCTATCTATGGTCGAATGGATAAGTTGTGGTATAGTCATGGATGGGAATACTACAAAGCAATGAGTAAATGAACTTGAACTATATGTAGGTATAACAGAAAGCAAGAAAGAGATCATGAAGGTCTAAAAATATCATACTAAGAAAAATATTTTTGTGTGTGAGAGATATAAGGAGAGGAGATCAAGACACTGAAGAATTTTAAGTAGAAGATTCAGCATAACTGAATTATATCAGGCAATCTGAAGCATGTATTACAATAAGACAAGAAGACCTTGAAGGAGGCAATTAAGGAAATTCAAGCAAAAATCATCCCGAAGGTACAAATTATAATAGTGGCAGTTATGTTAAAAAGAAGAGGACAAGAGAAAGCAAGAATATTAGTGTCAACAGGACTCAGAATTAAAATGGTTGTGAGCAGGGGAAAGAGTCAAAGGTGAATCCCAGAATCATTCTGGAAAGGACAGGAGGCATTTTATTCTTCACAGTATTTTTTGTCATATTAAAAGACTTAAAAAAAAAAAAAAAAGCAGCAAGCCAACTCTTTATTGTTAGCCAAGCTTTGCAGCCACACGCAAAAATTCTGAAAAAGGGGTAGCTGGGTGGCTCATTTGGGTGGGCATCCGACTCTTGATTTCGACTTGTGTCATGATCCAAGGTTCATGGGATCCAGCCCTGCCTAAGGTTCTAATACCGAAAGCGCAGAGCCTGCTTGGGATTCTTTCTCTCCTTGCTCTCTGCCCATCCCCTGCTCATGATCTCTCTCTCAAAATAAACTTAAAAAAATTCTGAAACAGAAATTGTGAAAGTTACCCAAAAGTGTTTTCAAATGTTCTATAAATTGGATGGATCTTCCATATGATACAGGTAGAATGTACATAGAAATGTAAATAGAAAACTATAGGGCTGCTGCATAATTATGTATGTTGTAGTCTACATGTAGAAACTATGTTTATAAATAAGGCAGCTTATGCCCAGGCTGATCTTATAAGAAAAATACTTAAAAGCCACTGAGGTGTTACAGTACATTCAAAGAATTAGAAATACTGGTCACCAGAACTCGTGATAAACGAAATAAAGAATACAGTAATATATCCATTAATTTAGTGCTGCTCTAACTA
This sequence comes from Crocuta crocuta, assembly GCF_008692635.1. Lineage (NCBI taxonomy): Eukaryota > Metazoa > Chordata > Mammalia > Carnivora > Hyaenidae > Crocuta > Crocuta crocuta. Next base: position 7,433,098 of record NW_027529427.1, on the reverse strand, counting down.
TATTAAAACAAGTGAAACAATATAAAATATCAGAATGTTCTGCATTTGAAAATGAAAGTATTATTAAATGAAATTATTTTCAGTAAGACAGAATGTAATATGTGTGTGTGTGTATTACATGTTTAGATATTTTACTAAATTGAGCAAAGGTCATCCAAAGACTAATGGGAAAAAAAGTAAAAGCAAGTTAATTCTAGAATAAGTTACAGTGCTNACGAACCGCGAGATCATGACCTAAGTGAAAGTCGGACGCTTAACCGACTAAGCCACCCAGGCGCCCCGAGTATGCCTCTTAATATGAATTCGTGTAACATTTCAAAGAGAAATCTAAAGAATAGATTAATATCCTACCATGTCAATTTAAATTACCTAAAATCATTTCTATTCTCTTAAATATAAAAAGAGAGACTTTCATAGCTACACATTTAGTTGTGTTAGTAAATAATGTATCTTTTATAGTTGCTGACCATCCAAAGTGGCAGAGGGTGGACTGGGTAATGTGAAGCACTCCCAAGCAAACCAATGTAGAGGGAAAAAAAGATGAAAATCAGTATATAGGATATAAAATTTTAGGAAGAGCACAAAGAAAACAACGCCACCAACAATAAAGAATTGCATTTAGGACTTCTCCCATTCTTTGACATTGGAGACTTATGCCCAAGGCATAGAAATAAACTTGTCAGCAATCTTTTCTAATTTGACATCCCAGATAAGAATAGTTTTACAAAGTCTTGGAGTACAAATGACTTAGAAGTAAAAATTAATGAAGTGAATTTGGAAGAAACATAAGACATTTAAATATATTGTAGTGATAATATGTAATACTTGTTATTTTATGTATGCATGTATGTATATATGTATGTATGTAATCTTTACACCCAACATGAGGCTCGAACTCACTATCTTGAGATCAAAAGTCATACGCTCGACCACCTGAGCCAGTCAGGGTCCCCTGGAGTACTTGTTATTTCAAAAAACTGATATGCTTCTATTATGTGTATACACACATTACTAATTCAAAATTTGTTTCTTTACAGAATTTCCTAGAAGCTATCACTGGCTAAATTTTAGAGGCTCCTAAGTAGATCCAGTTCTCTCTCTCTCTCTTTCTCTCTCTCTCTCACACACACACACGCGCGCGCGTGCGCGCGCGCCCGCAAGACTGTAACATACATGCCTGATAATATAAGAACCTGGCCTGAGGACTACCTGGATCAACCACAGCTCTGAATAAGTGTGTTACTTAAAGAAGCACTGAACAATTCCTGTATGTGTGTGTATGTGTATACATATTTATCAGTTTCCCATTCATGTTCATTTTTCATTGTCTGGTAACATAAGAGAAGCCACTGTCACAAAAAATCAAGCCATGGTAAAGGCCTCCTTCCTAGTAAACCAAATGGTTTGCCTCTGCCTCTACATTCGTATTTAAATAGAGTGGAGTTGACAACAGACATTCTGTGACTAAGTTTCATTCCTCTAGACATTACTTCTCAGAATTTCATATTGCAGGAATAACTCCGGCAGAAGGAGTAAAAGAAATCTCAAAGACTTTTTTATTTACTTATATGCGTCAAGTGCTGGTCACTGTGTGTATACTCTCCCATATAATTTCTTATTTCAGTCTCCTAACTTTACAAGACAGCATTCACTTGTTTCAGATACATACATGAGGAAGCTGAGATCCAGAGTAAACTAAATGCCTAAGGTCACACAGTGTACATTTAAATTTAGTTCTAACTTGAAAGCTCAGGCTTTTATCACTACATTAAAAACTACAAAATATTATATAGGTAATATGTTCTCATGGTTAAATTATACAAAATTATGTATATATGTATATATGTAGAGTGAAAAATGTCCCTCTAACCCTTGTCCATCATTCTGTCCTCCATTGACCCAGAAAATAACAATTATGTGTGTCTGCATGTTTATTTTTATGCCTCCCTCTCTTAAACAAATGGCAGCATGCTATGCACGCTGTCTTCCATTTTGCTTTTCTCATTTAACAATATCAACTAGAATTATGGGCACATATTCCATCTAACCCTCCAATTCCACTTCTGGGACTTCATCCTACAGACAGACCTGCATACAAGGAAAATATCTTTTGTACCGTGTTTTTCATATCTTTATACAAATTTTGTATTACTACAAATTTATTATTTTGTAGCATTGTATATAAAATAGCTAAGTATCAGAAGTAACTTAAATGCCCAACAACAGAGAACTAACACAGTAGGATAGAATATTACACTACTAGAGAAGAAACAGAGTAATGATATGGAAAGACATCCCAAATATAAAAATAGGTAGGCAAAAGTTGAAAGTTAGATCACATACAGTATGCCCAAAAGTGTGGGGAAATACACATTCTCATCCACAGTAAAAGCATAAGTGGTAGAGCCTTTGTTGAGAACAATAGGCACCAAAATAAATATACATTATATTATATTTTGACTCAACAATTCCATGAAAGAATCTCTTCTACAGAGAGATGCTTACATGAGAAAGATGCAGGTACAATCACATTCTCTGCAGTACTGTTTGCAGTATTGCAGAACTGGAAATAATCTAAATGGCTTTCAACGAAGAAAGCATTTTAAAAAATAATCTAACATCTATATAATGGAACACTAACCAGTTATTAAACAGAATATAACAGATCTTAATATTAGTGTAAAAAATAACTATGACATATTCTTCAGTTAAAATACAAGCTGCAGATCAATGTACCTAATACTTCATTTACATACATAAAATCAGAAACACAAATGTAAAATAAAATGAAACAAGAACCCTACCACATCACAAAAACAAGCAAATATACAAGTATCCTATACACTTTTCCATTTCTACCAAATCTTCAGCTACTTTAAACATGAAAATGTATAATAATTAAGTAAAGGACTGCAGAATTTAAACACACCAAGCACATCTTTGTAACGGCCAGAAGTTTAAAAACAAGAATCATATTAAAATTCCAAGTTCTTTATTTTCCAATGATAAAACTCAACACGTGATGTTTTAGTGATGATATAAAAATGTAATATAAAGGAACCTAAAAGGAAAAAGGAAATCTGAAATAATACCTTGTTACAATAAATTGTTGCAACAAAACCCAAGTGATACTTTTAGTAACACAAGTTTATGGGACTAGCCAGCTAGAAGTATACAGGCTGCTAACTGGTAAATTACTTGAAAGAAAATAACAGGTTTATCATATAGCACCTGACACTGTTCTGAATACACTAAGGGTTTAGAACATAAATGTCATGGGGTACCTAGGTGGCTAAGGTGGTTAAGCGACCGACTTAGGCTCAGGACATGATCTCACGGTTCTGTGGGTTCGAGCCCTGCGGTGGTCTCTATGCTGACAGCTTGAGCCTGGAGACTGCTTCAGATTCTGTGTCTCCCTTGCTCTCTGCCCCTCCCCCCACTCACAACCTCTCTTTCAAAAAAAAGATACATTAAATTTTTTTCAGAAAAAGGAATATAAATGGCAACAAAACAAGGTTAAGGAACAAAAATTGTGTAACAGAGAAACTCAATCTGAGTCATGTAATAACAGGCAATCATCTGTTCTGGGGATTTCAAATCAGTAGCCAGATCAGAGATAGAGTAAATGATTTAAGATTTTTCTATCTGGGATGTGAAACAAAGCAGAAAGCTAACCAATAAAGACAAAATGCTAACCTTAAAGCACACATGCAAAAATACAGCCATTTGTGATGTAAACAATATGAGATAAACATCAAAACTGCTTCTTAAGTTATAATCTTAGAATAACTGCATAATATCACTGTTGACTTAAAAACAGGCAAAAATGGACACCGACCTGACACTAAGGAATGAAAAATGAAGAAGATAATCACTGTTGAATATAAAATAGCAGAAATAATAAGACAGTAGTCATAAAGCAAGCATCAGTAAGTTGAAAAGTTAGGAACATAGAAGAAATATGGGCTCAAAATTCTCTTCTTTGGGAATTTTCCTCCCTTTTTTGGGGAATGCCATATTCTGACACTTAATTACTCACACAGAGGAAATGCTTTTCTATAAATTCTTTTTCAAAATTACAAAGAGCTGAGAATTACACAGTAGATTTTTGGCAGTTAACCTTGGACTCCAAGACTGTTGCTTGGAGCTGCTACACCCAAACACTAAGCTTCTCAGCAAACAGGGCCTGCTGCGGCCCATAAACTAATCTCTATGGAGGGCCCCACTGAGAGACCCACATGTTCTACAGCGAGTGCCAACACCCTTTTCAATACTCCAAAGGTTCACTTGCAACTCTGCATAAATTGCCAGTTTCTCTTGGCTCCAGAGACAGCTTCACCTGCAGGGTTTCATTTTTCTGCTTGACACCTTAATGTTGATTTTCCTATATACTACAAAAGAGCCCTCTCCAGTGCTTCTCACACAATTACACAATCACTCCATTGTAACTCAGGAGAGGATTAATGATTGGGTTTTATTTGATTGTAGTTTTGATTAATCCCGACTTTGTTTAATTTGTGACCTTTGCTGGAATCCCAAGGGCTGGGAATTAGAAAATGCACACTGTACCACTGTATTCCGAGTAGTTTGAGCTTGCCAATTTATTTCATGCCTCATTAGCCACAAAAGCTATGAAATCTTAGTCCAAAACAGCTTCACATATTTTCAGGGTATGGGTACAAAATTCTGTAAGCTGTTCATTCTGATTTAAATATAGTAAGCCAATAATTAAGTCTACCCTGATTATACCCATTGAGTCTTAATTCCAAATGGAAGGTATCTCAGTAAAATATCAAAACTAGGCAAATCATATCATGATGCAGCTGTCCTGAATTCTCAAGGATTAGAATTAGCTTTTGTGAGGGGTTGAAAAAAAATTAGAATGTAAAAAATTAAAATATCCGTGGATAAATTTGTCTTAGGAATTCAAACTAAATCCATATGAAAAAATTTAATCTAGTGTGCAGTGAATCTTAAAGATATTACATCATAGCAAAGGTGCTGTAGGTTTTAGTTATTTATCACTTCAGAAACAGGTATTTATAACAGTTTTATAAATAATTTATACTCTTCCACATTTTATATAAAAACTGTCCCTTCTGAGGTTCCCAGAATCAACTAATTATTTATAAGAAACTATACAAGATGCCCATCTATATGACACTCAATTCTACTTATTAATTCTTAAAAAGTTCACTAAAGAATGGAAAAATTATATATATAAATGTACACTGCTTCACATATTTTAGTAGGCAAGGTCCAAAGCTCTCACCATATGATCCACTGACTTAACTGTGCACTTTTTTGTTTCCTGTCCAGTTCATTTTGTTAAAGTAGGACTACAATCTAAAGATATTTGAAAGCAATTTCAGTTTAAAACACCCCCCAATATCTAATAATTATCTCATTTTAACCTAATACAAAAATGATTTTTAAATAATTTCCTTGTATTCTTTTCCCACAATATTTAGCTTCAGTTTCTTTTTTGAAAAATTTATTTTGAGAGAGCAAGCGAGCAGGGGGAGGGGCAAAGAGAGAGGGAGAGAATCATGACCTGAGCCAAAATCAAGAGTCAGACACTTAACAAACTGAGCCACCAAAGAGCCCCTAGCTTCAGTTTCATAAAAATATTTGGTCTTACAAATGCCATTGGTTTCATGTAATAATAAAAATACTTATTCCAGTTATTCTTGATATTGTAATTAACAGTATATTTTTAAAATTTATTATTATTATTTTTTATTCTCGAGAGAGACCACAAGCCCAAGAGAAGGGAGTGGGGGGAGAGAGAATGAATCAATCTTAAACAGGCTCCGCACTCAGCACAGAGCTAGACATGGGGCTCAATTCCACGACCCCAGGATCATGACATGAGCTGAAATCAAGCGTTGGACTTCTAACTGACTGGGCCACCCAAGCATCCCTAATTATATTCTTGATATGCATGCAAACAAACATAACTAACTTATAGCAATCATACAACTCAAAAGGTTAAATGAGATGTGCAGAGTATATTTGAGAGTAGTCTTAATAGCTGTTCTGGCATTTTAGTATCTTTAACAAAATGAAAATAAAGGCTCAATCTACCAAGTATGTTAAGGGTTAAGGGCAAATTCATCACAAGGGTTTCTTATGTATTTAACAGTGTTCAGTTGGCCTCAAAGTGCCTATTAGCATAAAAAAGATGTCTACCATTTAAACTGCGGATTTGTGCTTCCAGAGATAATACAATTATCAATTTTATAAAGTGATGAGAAGTAGGAGCCATGATTCGCCTTCCTTTCTGTAAACTCCATTACAACATCTATTTCTTATCTTGCTCTGTCTCTCAATGTATCTAGTCTAGAATGTAAATAAATAGAATATTATGCAGGTAGAACAGCATCAAGAAAGGAAAATTCCTATCCATATATATGTATATAAATAAATATATAGTATATATATATAGTATCATGTTTCTGTAACAGGTATTATCTCTGATGTTAGAATTTTGAGAAAGACATCTTTTACATTAAATTTTCTTTTGTCATAAGTGAGGCTTAATATTTTTTAAATAGTTTTATTGGCCAAATGCATTTCTACTTTCATGAATTACTTATTTATGTTTTTGCCTACTTTTCTCCTAGGACCAGTGTTCCCCTTTCATAGATAAAGAAACAAAGGATGGGGCACCTGGGTAGCTCAGTCGGTTAAGTATCTGACTCTTGATTTGGGCTCAGGTCATGATCTCACAGTTTGTGAGTTCCAGCCCCATGTCGGGCTTTGCACTGACAGGGTGGAGCCTGGTTGGGATTTTCTTTCTCTCCCTCTCTCTGTATCTCACCCTTGTTCCCTCACTCTGTCTCTCTGTCAAAATAAATAAAGAAACGTGAAGGAAGGAAGGAAGGAAGGAAGGAAGGAAGGAAGGAAGGAAGGAAGGAAGGGGAAGGGGAAGGTAAGGAGGGGAAACGAAAGGAAAGGAAAAGGAAAAAACAGAGGCCGAGACAAGTTAAATAACTTTCTTAAGGCTCTACAGTGAATTAATCACATCAATGAAGTTAAAATGTAGCGTCTTTCTAATACAATAGGTGTACAGGAAGTACTGCTGAAATATTGATAGGCAGTAAGCTTAGCATATAAGCTCATAACACCCTCTAGCACAGCACCACCACCTCAAAAAAGGAAAAAAAAAAGTTTTAAAAATAACATGTCATTTTTGAAAAAATAGTAAACCAGTAATGGGAAACATCAGAATATTTTTGATCCTCTTTACACAGATATTAATCTATAATAAAATTTGAATTACATACGGGAGGCAACTACCCTCTTTATGCTGAGTGGTTTACTGCCCCTCTAAATGTCTGACTCTGGTCTTCCAACTCCATCGCAGCTGAAAAGTTTAATGTTAGGCAAAATGGAGTGATTTTTCTGAACAGGAGACTTTGCTAGACACTGCTAGTCACCTATTCAATATCTATTCCATCATCCTTCTTTTCTAATGGAATTTAGATTTTGAGCTAGAGGGTCCCTGCCCAATGAAAACATGATTTTCTAGGATGCCTGGGTGGCTCAGTCAGTTAAGCGTCCAACTTTGGCTCAGGTCATGATCTCGCAGTTTGTGAGTTTGAGCCCCACACCGGGCTCTGCGCTGACAGCTCCAGAGTCTGAGGCCTGTTTCGGATTCTGTGTCTCCCTCTCTCTCTGCCCCCACCCCCTTCTTGCTAGTGCTTTGATTCTCTGACACTCAAAAATAAACAAACATTAAAAATAATAATAATAAATGGGGAGCCTGGGTGGCTCAGTAGGTTAAACATATCCGGCTTTGGCTCAGGTCATGATCTCACGGTTCGTGGGTTTGAGCCCCATGTCAGGTTCTGTGCTGACAGCCAGCTCAGAGCCTGGAGCCTGTTTCAGATTCTGTATCTCCCTCTCTCTCTGACCCTCCCCTGCTCTCTCTCTCTCTCAGAAATAAAGAACAACAAACAAAAAACAAAACAAAAAAAAAGAAAATATGATTTTCTAAGCTCCTTTGTCAGTAAGAAATAAAAGGAAATCTAGTGGGTGGGTCTTTAAGTTAGATTCGGTTGGCAAATGCCTTTTGCCCCTTGTATGTCTTTCTTCATCATCTGTAATACGCACGCAAAGCTGCATTACCCAGCCATTTTGCAGCATAAGGAAAAAATCCATGTACTAAAGAACAGTGGAAAAGAAAGAATGAGCCCAGACCCTTTTGGTCTCATGGAATCACCAAAGCTGTACTAGATTGTTTTCCTCCATGGTTCTTGTTAGGGAAGAAAATAAAACCCTGTTCTAGTAATATGTTCTTACACCTTTATTGAAATAAGGGCATTATTTAGATTTTCATTAAAAATGAAGATGATGCTAAATTATATTAAAGTAGCTGTCAAAAGTAATAATTGAGAAAAAGCATTTTAGCATTTACATGTCAAATAGCTTGGAGTTGAGAGGAGAGTTGGGAAGATAGCTTGCAGTTACCCCAGGTAGGGATAACACACTCAATAGAAGTGGCTACAGCAGAAACAGAAAGGAAACACAAACCTAAGACACTTTGCAAGTAAAATATTTCAAAACAAATTCAATTCATGTGAAAGAATGGACCAATTCATATATATGGTGGATGATTCAAGCCTAAAAATAAATGTAATTTAACACACAGAGGTAATTATTTTAGGACTGAGGAAAGAATCAACCGAAATTAATATATTAAATGTTTCTAAAAACAACTGCTTTACTTTTCTGAGACAAACACATTGGGAAAGTCATTATCACCCTCAGTGTGTTTGTAGGTTATAAGCAACCATATATCACTCTCCCCTGCAAATGTTTTTTTCTATCACCTTTCAGGCTTAAGACCAGGGGTGAAGATCAAGGTACTAAAAGTACCTTTGGCTGTACTGAATTTATAACAAAAACTCTATATGGGGGTGTACAATCATATTCCTAATTACAAATAAAGAGCCCCACTTATTCCTATTACTGATGAAATAATACGAATAGTATTATTTGGAGAAATAATACTATTTCTCCACAGAAGGAGAAAATGTACTGCGAAGAGAAGAAAATATGCTATCCAACCTCTGAACTGAGATGCAAAAGCAAAATTATGTTCTTGGGGGAAAAGGGAGTATATAGTCTTCAAACAATGCAATCATATATTTTGGGAAGCATAAATAATATTTGGCTTAATTTTCCATAGTACAAATTCAATCATATAAAGCCAAAAGAAAGGTTTTCAAATTACACCTAATGAAATACCATTTCATTCAGCTGTTGAAAACACTTATTTTGGGCTACAGATCTCCAGAGGAAAAAGTAAAGCATGGCTAGTTTAAGTGCAATAGCCAGAAGGATACTTGGTAACTCTATACAAGAAAGCAATCACTCTTTTTTGAGGAAACAACAGCAACAACAAAACAAAACAAAAAAAAAACAAAACAAAAAAAACCCAAAAACAACAATAGTGCTTGTAAATTTCCTGCAACGGATAACAACCATTTCCAGGAATTTCAAGTCTAAAATAGACTGCATCATGTACAAACCAGCAACCACTGCCACATTAGACTTACAATAACAATATTCAATCTATTACCCAGTTTGTAGCTGAAAGCAGTAACTTTTTTTTTTTTTTTAAATGTTTTATTTACTTCTAGGAGAGAGAGAGAGAGCGAGCGTGAGCAGGGGAGAGTCAGAGAGAGAGGGAGTCACAGACTCTGAAACAGGCTCCAGGCTCTGAGCTGGCAGCCAGCACAGAGCCCGACGCGGGGCTCGAACCCACGAACCGCGAGATCATGACCTAAGCGAAAGTCGGACGCTTAACCGACTAAGCCACCCAGGCGCCCCTGAAAGCAGTAACTTTAAAGACTAACCAATTCCAAATAAAACCAGAGACATTTCACTGTTTCTTAAAGAACAAAGTCTCAATGGGAAAATGGAAAAGGAAATAAGAAAATATTCAGAAATAGTATATCCATGTAAGTCAACACATAAAATTGTAAAATTTTACAAATATACACCAAAATTATAAAATTCAACATTAAAGATGGAGCAGAAAACTAAAACTAACCCAATTATCTCAGGATTTATGTGTCAAATCCTTGACCCAGGCTAAAAGATCTTGCATGATGTAAGTCCTGCCATCTTCACGTATCTTGGATATTTTCAAAGCCATTTTCTCCACTTACCCACACTAATTTTCTTTCAGATTCTTGAATAAATGAAGCTCGTTGTCACCACTGGACCTCTGTTCATGCTGATTCCTTTGCTTGGAATATCTTTCTCCTCCTCTAATCCCTTACTGGCCCCTAGTCATATGGCACCGGTACTCATTCCTCAGGTCTTTTTTATCTAAGTCTTTAAAAATGTGTATTTTCTTCAGCTTACTGAAATATCAGTATACAACATGTAAGTTTAAGGTGTACCACATGATGATTTGACACATGCGTATACTGCAAAATGATTACCACAAACACCATTCTAACTCTCATTTCTATAAATTCAGCTTTCTTAAGATTCCACAAACAACTGATAACATACATATTTGTCTTTCTCTACCTGACTTAGCATAACGTCCTCAACGTTCATCCATAGGACCGTAAAATTTTCCTTTTATTTTTCCATAAAAATTTCCTTTTTTATGGCTGAATAATATCCCATTGTATACACCTATACCATATGTTCTATACCTAGTCCATTGATGGACATATGGAGTTGTTTTCCATGTCTTTAACTATTGTAAACAATACTGCAATGAACATGAGGGAATGGATAGCTCTTTGAAATAGTGTCATTTCCTTCAGATAATACAAAAAGAAGTAGGACTGATGAATAATATGGCAGTTCTATTTTTAATATTTTAGGGAATCTCCAAATTACTTTCTACAGTGGCTGTACCAATTTACATTTCTATTTATAGTACAAAGGATTCTCTTTTCTCCACAGACTTGCCAACACTTGTATGTCTTCTTTTTTCATTAACAGCCATTTTATCAAGTATGAGGTGATAGTTCATTGTGGCTTTGATTTGCATTTACCTGATGATTAGTAATGCTGAACATCTCTTCATGTACCCATTGGCCATTTTTATGTTTTCTTTGAAAAAATGTTTATTTCAATTCCTCTGCCATTTAAAAAAGCAAATGCTTTGTTTTGGGGTACTGTTTTGTTTGCTGGTGAGTTATATGAATTCCTTATATATTTAAGCCCTTATCAGATAGATGGTTTGCAATATTTTCTCCTATTTCAAAGGCTGCCTTTTCATTTTGCTGATTGTTTCTTTAGCCATGAACAAGCTTTTTGGGTTGATGTAGTTCTAATTATTTAATTTGGCTTTTGTTGCTTGAGCTTTTGCTGTCACATAAAAAAAATCATTGCCGATATTAATGCCAAGGATTTCATGCCCCCTTCCCCATTTCTGGCTAGTAGTTTTACACTTTATGATCTTACATTTAAGGCTTTAACTCATTTTGAATTAATTGTGTGGTGCAGGATAGATATCCAATTTGGTTCTTTTGCATGAGAATATCCAGTTTTCCCAACCACATTTACTGAAGAGAGTAATCTTTCCCCACTGAGTATTCCTGGCCCCCGTGTCAAATAGTAATTGACTATATGTGCAGGGGTTTAATTCCAGGCTCTCAATTCTGTTCCACTGTTCTGTGTATCTGCTTTCATGCAAGTACGATACTGCCTGTGCTTAGAGGAGGGGTGATGGGAGTAGTGTGAATCTATCTTTCCTACCCTCCTCAGTGTGTCTTTTCTTCTTTCTATGCTTTATGCAGATGCTGTAATCCCTCACATGAATTCTTGGTTCCTGTGAAGGTATTTTTGCAGAGACAGTTATTCAAATTGATATTTCTAGCAGGGGCAAGAGTGCTAGAAATTCCTATACCATCATTTTGCTGACATCAGTCTCACTCCTTAGGTTTAAATGCCACTTCATAAGGAAGATCACTGAAGATCAGTTCAGACTCTATGTTATTAATTTCATTTAATACTATACTTTTTGTTAGTCAGACAACAGAATCATAATGAAATTATTTGTATAATGTGTCCTCTCCCTACTAGGGTTTTAGAGGAAAGGACAGAATACATCTTGTTCAAAATTATATTAGTCATGTCCAGTATGGTTCCTGAGACACAGGTACTATTCTAGACATTTATTAAAAGACAGGGGGGAGAAAGGAAACAAAGAAACAGGAGGAAGAGAGATGGCCATGGCTGTTTCACCCCCTGTGCTCTCCTTTCCTCTGATTTGTCTATGTAGAAAGTCATCCTGTTCTGCTCTCTGCCACATAGTAAAATGTACTTATTCAGCTATGCTAGTGGGTAGATCTGTCTAATTCTGGATTAAAATATTAGAAAGGCCCCCTGGCTACAAATATAAAGTCATGTATTCTTATCAGCTTTATCAATGTAAAGATAATATTTTCTTCTCCTTTTTTGACTTCTCTAACTCTCTGTTCGATCCAAATTTAGAAAGGTAAATGCAGAAAATCTTTGGTAAGTGATACAAAATTTATCTGCCCAAGAGCAAAAATCCGGAAAAAAATCTGGTCTTTTTTAACGATATACAGTACCATTTCTAGAGGCTGAAACTGATGGTTTTCTCCCAATTCCCCAATGTCCTAACCTCATTAGGATATTTGGGGATTATTCAATTAATATTCTAGTAATAAGCAATAGTATTGACACTATTCAGTGTGTCTGAAGTGTTTCACATATATTAGTTTATGTAATCCCCTCAACACTGTAGATTATTAATTCCCATTTTATAAATGAGGAGTAAGGTCTGAGTAATTGAGAGGTTAAATATCTTGTTTATGGTATTGCTTATGGCACAGATAGGATACGGTAAAGGCTATTTTAAAAGCAAACTGGGTCCTAGAGTCTATGAGCTTAACTAGTCTTCTTCAGTTTGGTAAATCTTGAGGAACACAATTTAAAAAACAAACAAGAATTAAAAAAAAAATAGAAAATATCACTGTACATAGTAAATGCACTGTTTCATTAAATGCATGTTTCAGTTAAGTGTGTGTATGAGAGTGAAAGAGAGAGAGGAGAAAGGAGGGGAGGAGAGGGAAAGAAGAGAGAACGGGAAAGGGAGAAGATGTAAAATGTTTTTCTTACTGGGGTCAAAGTCAAAGGAGTTTGAAAGCCATTGTTCTTAACTAATATGTCATGCTGTCTCCCCATAGGTAGATGAAGAGTCTGTTAATTGCCTGGTATACAATTTACCCACCTCCCCTATAGTTTGGCAGGGCATAGTTACTCTTAAACTAATAAGATGCCATCAATACTTATTATTAGCTAATCTCACTCTCTACAATACTACCACAGTTCCCAAAACACCCAGTGAACTCACAGGGACACTGAAAAATATTTTAAATTAGTGGGGGAAACATAGTGACATCTGTCAGACAACATGAAAATAACTACCTCAACATAGTTTATAGTTTCAGCATTAGATCATGATATACCTTTTCATGACAATCTATCTTTGTGAGACTGAGCTTTTGATGGTTGCTGTGATTAAAAGCATAGTAGGTGCAGTGATTCTAAGATGTGAAAAACTGCAAGACCCAATAAGCATACATCTCATTAGTAAGTTATAGTGGTGACTTAAGAATGAAATTAAAATATTATTTTTTCAAATTTTCTATATTATTTTTTAAGTAATAAGTGTTAGAATATAAATATTTAAATAGTGTGAACTTAATCACTATTAGGAACTGCTGGCATTTGTTTTGGCCAATAGGTCATGAAAAATTTGCTGATTGCACTGAAACCAAGAAAGTTTGGGAACCTCTGTCCTACTATAAATATAATGGACTTCCTTTAAGGAAGTTATAAGATAATGTCTAGCACGTATGTTTGAAGAAATTTCAAGTACTCTTTCATTTTGTACATGTGTAACAACATAAATGGTCTTTGTCTTTCATTAAAAATTCCTCATTTTATATTAAAATGAAAATGAGCTCATTTTCAATGAGCTCATTTTAAATCTCAGGTCTTTATAAGCTTCTAATCTGCTGCAAAACTCTGGAATCCAAGGGGAAACTGCCTATGAAGTGATCACTACTATTCATGCAAAAAAGCTTATAGCTAAAGCAGAAAAAGAATCTCAACTGCAAAACTATTATAATTCAGCAGCCACTCACCTCCCATGTTCCCTCTATCCCTGTCAGAGCCTAGAATATTGCCCTACTTTACAAGCTATACTGCTATTTTTTAAATAATGAAATAAGGTCTCACATATGCACAATGAGCATTTCCACAAATGTGACCTTTGGGATTTATCTCCTGATATTTTTAACCATGTTGTCAGTATTCAGATGGGATTTACAATGAATCAAAGCTACTACTGTTCACACTACATTACAACTACAATAGAATGCAGTAAGATACCAAAATATTTTCATTTGATACTTTTTATTAGCCTACAGTTCAGTTCAGTTCTAGTCAATGAAATACAGAGTGCTACGTTAAAAGCCTCTATTTACAGCACTTCTTTAAGAAGTTGAGATGAAAAGGGAACCACAGAGCATAGGATTCCTCTGACCTAAAAAGCAAGTAAATTACTAACTGCTCGATTTTAAATTAAAATCTTGGGTGGAATAAAGGAATCATCAACTTACCTAAATGGTGACTGGTGACTATAGGGGTACTCTGGTATTAGCTTAAAATAAAGACCAAACACAGCTCTGGAATTAGCTCATGATTTAAAAGTGAAACAAAGATGTCTTAGAAAGATGCAACAGGTAAGCACCAAAGCTAAAAAGCAGTAGGATGAGAAGAAACTCCTTCAAACTGATGACACCCAGAGTTAACTTCAAAGGGAAGTCATTTTATTCAAAACTCAGCATGTAAACTCTATTCAATCCCAAGTACTAAAACGTGATAAACATGATTCCTGGGCCTATGGAGTCACTGAAAGCATTCTGCTCAAAACTACAAAGTGGGGGATGGGAGGATGGAGAGATTTGGGGGTTGCAAAAAGGAAGAAAATACCTCAACTGAGGATCAAATCATAAAGAACTTATTTTATGAAACACTTATTAAACTTATCTATTCCTTCTGTATTTATTGGCTCAAAATTAAGTTACTTAATTAACTATATGCACGACAAAAACAGAATTAATTTATTTTCTATCCAAAGAAACTGACAAGAGTTGCCATTTGCTAAAATAGCTCTCAACTTAGTGATAAAAGAGATGGGTTATAAATGGTCTCTAGGGCTGTTCTTGCTCTGGAGTCCATCAGTACTTTCCAGGATGCTGACTGGGAAGAAGATGGTATTTACTCACACTATCCTATATGAAACCTCCCCCAAAACAACCATGTCAAAATATTTCTATTGTTTGCATGTGATAAATGCCTCTGTGTGTGTGTGTGTGTGTGTGTGTGTGTGTGTGTGTGTGTGTGTAATTATTATTTGGATACTTTCTAACCAATGGAGTAACAATAAAATGAGGGAAAATACTCTTAATTAGCACAGACCCAACAAGAATATGTGTATTTGTTTTGGTAAAGAAACACTCTGATTAGGCTCTCTCCCACATGTGGAAATTACTGACATCTTTGAACAATATTACTTCATGATAGCAGTGCTTCATCCCTCGTGAGAAGAGCTGTAGAGTTTATTTAATAGTATAACAATTTAACCCACCTCCTAGTGTCTTAGAATTTTAATGCTGAGGTTTTTAATTACATTAAGCCTGCCAATAAAATAAAACTAAAACAAAAAATCAGACCTAGAAATAACAAGAAAAGTCCTTAAACACAATTTTTACATGGAGAGAGAGAAATACACAAACACACTGTGACTGTCTTATCTCTTCAGAAAATTAGTAGCCGAAAAGGTTCACTCCTCCAGTTTCTACTTCAATATTAATGGGTTGAGCAATTACCATATGGAACAAACCCCTTGAATACCACCTGGTCTACTTCCCAGCAGTAAATTCCACTCCCAGGCTTGTCATGGCTCATTTAGATAGTACAGTAAGTTTCCTCTATAAGTCTGCTCCTAGAGCTTACAGAGTTTAAGATATAATGAGATACGAAGGTGTTTATCATGAGGTAGAATGGAATTCTGAGCCAAAGCAACAGGAGCTGGATATCATAAGCAGGCTGGGAACAGAAAGATTTTTTTTTTTCCCTCTAAGGTATATTGGAAAAATAA
This sequence comes from Crocuta crocuta, assembly GCF_008692635.1. Taxonomy (NCBI): domain Eukaryota; kingdom Metazoa; phylum Chordata; class Mammalia; order Carnivora; family Hyaenidae; genus Crocuta; species Crocuta crocuta. The sequence goes on along the minus strand of NW_027529427.1, from coordinate 7,416,921 downwards.
ACTATTCCATAAGACACACAAAGTTTGGTAACGATGAAAGTTTTTAAGCAGAAGTAAATCTCTACCTTATAAAAACTTAAAGAGAACAAAATAACATTTCAGAAATACAGATGAAGAGGGGCAAGCACATCTTTCATCATCAACTCTTGCTACCTTTCCACATAAAATTTTGGTTCAAGAGAGTTGTAATTGATTCCATCCCTTAGGAAAAAGCAACATATTTGAAAAACATATTCTGTCTAAAAAGTAGCATCACAACCCTTGTTATGGACTTTGAAAACTGCAGGAAGGAAAATTATGTATATGAGAATTAAGGCCAGCAAAAATTAAGAGAGGAGAAAAAAACCTAACACATTGAAATTAAATATGGTTTAAGTGGAACTTATAATTCTGATTAATAATATGAACTAAGCCTACATAAGAAGACCCTTTCCTCTTACTCCAAACTCATGAAATTACTCATAAAACAGAAAATAACTAAGTATCAAGCATGAGCTAAACCAGAAGAAGTGCCCATAATGAAGACAGAACTCAAAGTTAAAGCACAGATGGAGCTTAAGTGAAATGGCTCATGGGGGATTAAAAAAAAAAAAAAAAGGGTTAGAGACCTTAATAGATAAGGACTACGGTGGAGATTCCAGGATTCAGGCTCAGGGAGAGACGGAAATGATCTATGTGTAAAAAGCTAAAGAAAGTCACAAAAGTTGGTTCCATCTGTAAAATGGGGACCAGAAAAATTCTGCCTACCAGGCCAATGGAGCAGCAAAGGGTCTACAGTTACAGGTGGGAAAATAATCATCCATGAAAAATCAATAGGTTCACACAATACACAGAGATTCATATAAAATTGATCCAGAAACAGTGAATGTATTTGGTCACTGCACAAACTCAAAGCTGATCTAAAGAAATGCAACTCCTAAGAAAAGTAGTCCCATAGAAGATGAGTTCATTATCAAAAATTACAAACCATATATAAGAAAAATTCTCATGAGAAAAAGCTAAAAGTTACAAAAAAACTGGAGAATTCACATTATAAAAATTGGAAATAACTGAACTGTGTTAAAGGGCATTTAAAAAGAAATAACAGAAGCTCTCCTAACAGAATGCTCTCCAGATGAATCAACACCCTCTTTCTTCCTTCCAGTAAATTTGCTCATTCTCAAGGCATACGGAAATGAAGCAAGTAGGAGGCAACTGGAGAAGACTATATTGGGATCTCTAACCAACATCCATACTCCTACCTCTTACCTTCTTCCTTCCAACATTTTTAATGTATTCACTCCTTCCACAGTGTGACTCAAAGATAAAGACCTTTTTATCTTGACCTCACAGGAAGACTCTAACTATTAAAACAAGGCAAAAATGGTAATTCTATTTTCCCTTCCCAATCACTTGGCATGAGACTCTGGCTGGCCAAATGGATGTTGAAGGGAAGCCTATATGGAGGAGGCAGGAGAAGACTTCTGAAAAAGTGGTTCTTATATCTAAGGAACACCTGAAAATGATTGGCATCATCTTGATAACAGCCTAAGGATACAATTCAACTTACAGTCTAAGGCCACTATATCCGTTCAGTGGATAATATTAAACATATCTACTGTAGCTATATTAATACCTCCTTTGCTTACCTTTTACAGACTATGCTTTCTCACTACAATGCAATAATACTATGAAATCAACACTAAGTACTTTCCCCTAATTTCATGAAATGAAACCACCCCACCCTCTATATCACATGGATTAAGGAGAAAAGCTCAGGAAACCAAAAGACTATCATAAGACACAAGGAGAAATTTTTATATATCAAAATCTGGATATAGCTAATGGGAGTCTTAGAAAAAAAAATTATAGCATTCAAAAATAACTACAATATTCAATTCAATATCTTGTGAGGGGGTGCCTGGGTGGCTCAGTCAGTTGAGCATTTGACTCTTTTTTGGCTCAGGTCATGATCCCAGGGTTGTGGGATTGGGCCCTGAGTCAAGCTCTGACCTGAATATGGAGCCTCCTAAGATTCTCTCTTTCTCTCCCTCGGCCCTGCTCTGCTGCTCACACGCAGTGAGAGAGAGAGAGAGAGAGAGGGAGAGAGAGGGAGAGAGGGAGAGGGAGAGGGAGAGGGGGAGAGAGAGAGAGAGAGAGAGAGAGAGAGAGAGAGAGAGAGGAAGGAAGGAAGAAAAGGAAAAAAAGAAATGAAAGAAAAAACTTTTTAAAAAAATAGAAAAAAAGTAACATGAAAAAAACCAAACATTGTAAATTTAAGAAAAATAGAAGGAAATCATAATAGAAGAGAATCTAGTGGAGTAAAAACAAATAAATAGCAAACAACATCCAAATCTGTCTCCTTCAAAGAAATATAAAGTAGACAAACTTCTAGTGACGCTGAACATGGGGGGAAAAGTCATAAAGTATATGAATGAAAACAGGACATAAATACAGTATAGATTTTGAAAGTACCCACTAATCAGAAATAATAGCACTGAACTGTTAGGCAAGTGAGAAATAAACTTTTATTGTGTTAAGCCACAGAAAGTTTAGGGTTTTTTACAACAGCTTGTGCCACTCTGACCAGTAAAACTAATAACAGGGTAATAGGGTATACAATAGCAACATGTGCTTTAAAAAAATAACCTTTTTGCACACCAGCAATAAAAATCAGAACATTTAACCAAAAAATAGCATTAATATGAAAAGAATAAGGGTTCCAGACAATTCAGACACAGAACATTGAACAGAGATTTGTTCTGCCATACTACCAGAACTTAAAAGTAAAACAGTAAATAAAATCATAATGAACCAGCACAGCAATAACAAATAGGTGAATGGAAAATTGTACAGAGTCCAGAAACAAACTCAAGCAGGAACTTACTATGTTATATGGATGGCACTATAACTGACTTTCAATAGGGGAAAAGCTAAAAACATTTTTCTCACACCAAACAACTCAGACTTACATGTAGAAACAAAACTTTCACACATATAAAACCAATTCTATTAAAATATATGATCTCCTCCAGAATGTCTTATCAAAGGATGCATCGCACTCATACTAGCCATTTATTTTTATATTCACCCACAGAATCCTATGCTTCATTCTATCAAAAACTGTGTTTAAGTCTATAAGTTCTGTGAAGTTAGGAAACACATATCTCAACGAGTACTGTATCCACCATATTTGGCACAATTTCAGAAATGTATTAAGTCTAGAAACAAGGCATAAACACTGTAAAATGCACTAAAGAAACAAAACAAAGACTGAAGTTTAGGGGAATGAGGGCTGACAAGCAAGATTTCGGCAGTTTTCTCTATAGCTGAAGAGATCTGGTGTACGCCATGAGAAAAAAGTGGAACCATAAAAGGCAGAATTATGAAGAAAGGATTTAAGACTGAAGAATGGTTTTAGCAAAAGTATTTGGGGAAGGAGAATATAAGGTAAATTTGAATAGATGTTTTTGGAGAAGGAAGATAAAAAGTATAAAGGGAAATAAAGAAATTTATCTAGAGACAAAATTACAGAGGTTTGATTGAAATATGGACCTTCTTAAAGTTTGTAAAGACAAACCTATAAGTACAACATAATTAGATATATAATCCCAATAAAAGTAGGAATTATAAATAAATGTTTCTAATAGAAGCCTGGATATCAGAAGCACCTGGATGGCTCTTGAATGTCCAACTTTGGCTCAGGTCATGATCTTGTGGTTCATGAGTTTGAGCCCCACACTGGGCTTGCTACTATCAGTCTGTCAGGGTAGAGCCCACTTCAGATCCTCTGTCCCCTCTTGCACTCTCTCAAAAATAAATAAACATTAAATAAAGTGCCTGGGTATTAGAAAGGTCATGATAGTACTTTTATCTAGTTCATATTCAATTCAGTAATTTTCTGGTCACTCCCTAAGATAAAAAAAGAAAATGAATGCAATAACATGAAACTTTACTATATTTCATGTTGTGGGAGCAAGGAACCATGGTATGAAATGAGTATTTCTTTTTCTTAAATGTTTATATATTTTTGAAAGAGAGAGAGAGCGCAAGCAGGGGAGGGGCAGAGAGAAAGGGAGACAGAGAATCAAAAGCAGGCTCCAGGCTCTGAGCTGTCAGCACAGAGCTTGACGCAGGGCGTGAACTCACAAGTTGTGAGATCATTACCTGAGCCAAAGTTGGAGGCTTAACCGACTGAGTCACCCAGGCACCCCTGAAATGAATAGTCTAATACCTGCCTTTTAACAAAAGAAAAAAAATAGTGAATAGAGATCTTGATTATTTTTTAAAAATAAATAATATCCATAAGCATATCTGAATCAATCACACTTTTATGAGAGAAGAGAATCATCTTGCACTGTCTTGCTCTTTTTACGATTTTAATGACCAATTCCAGATTTAACCATTAGATAAAGGCAATTTGATAATCCCAAGGATTGCAAATGTTTTATAAATGAGCTAAGGAAATGCAAACACAAAGAAAAAGAAATAAGAGAGCAAAACACAAAGACTCCAAAAACCCCAAAAAACAAAAGGCAACTAAAAAAAACCCCACAGAAAAAATCCCAAACCCCAAGAAATAACAAAAGAAAAGGAAGGTTGTAGGAGATAAATGTACCCAAAGACAAAGAAATACCAAAGGACTGTTATATTTGTGAGTACTTTGAGCTTGAAAGCCAACACCAAACTTGGCGCCAGAGCCCTGAAGAGGGAGATATATTCTGGTAAGTCCATTCTACATGTGTACATTACCACCTGTGAAACTCAAGCTCAATTTCAAGACCAAAAGTGTTTGCTATCTCTCATAGTAACCAATCACCTAGCTCTAAAAAGCAACAATCTCTAACCAGAAAATGCATGGTCACAAACACACTGAGAAGGAATAGCTTCATTCTGAGTGGAAAATTATACCAGTGTTGATGGGGTTTTGTAAGAATGTCACTATGTGGAAGAAAAGACAAAGAATGAATCCAGCCACACTGTTTTCAAATGCACAGCAAAGATATCCTTTGTTAAAATAAGAGGTTCATCTGTTTTCCGTCTGAGAATGACTTATGTCTAAAATTGATGTGTATATCACAAATATTTTCCATAGCAACAGTTCCTAACCAAACAAGGATCTTTTTTCAAAAAGCAAATTCCACACCCAATGTGGGGCTCGAACTCACAACCACGAGATCAAGAGTCTGATGGTCTACTCACTGGGCCAGCCAGGAGCCCCCCAAATAAGCATCTTTTATTTAATTTCCTAGATTACTAAACCAGAGAAAAAAGATGTATCCTGGGCCCAAACAATGTTCAGTGTGTCCTGAAGATCTAACTTGTAGAAAAGACAACTAATACAAAGGCTATTTTAAAAAGTTATTTGACTTCACATTCCCTTAGAATACTTTTACTTTGAAGATAAAAATAATTCAGAATAATTCAAAAAATATTTACTGAGAGCCAGTTATGTGTTGGGCACTAGGCTTATTTCCACAGATTCAAAATAAGCAACACTTCTGAATTTCAGGTGTCTGGAATGAATAAAGCCTGCAAAAAATATTTTCACAATCATGGAAGTTAACATCTACCTTTTATTTTTCTAGAGTAAATTCTATAGAAACATACACGCAGGGGCACCTGGGTGGCTCAGTTGGTTAAGCATCCAACTTGGGCTCAGGTAATGATTTCACAGTTGGTGAGTTTGAGCCCTTGCACTGCGCTCTGTACTGACAGCTCAGAGCCTGGAGCCTGCTTTGGATTCTTTGTCTCCCTCTCTCTCTGTTCCTCCCCTGCTCACGCGCTCTCTCCCAAAAAGAAATAAACATTAAAAATTTTTTTAAAAAGGGGCGCCTGGGTGGCTCAGTTGGTTGAGCGTCTGACTTCGGCTCAGGTTATGATTTCACGATTTATGGGTTCAAGCCCTGCATCAGGCTCTGTGCTGACAGCTCAGAGGCTGGAGCCTGTTTCAGATTCTGTATCTCCATCTCTCTCTGCCCCTCCCCCAGTCATGCTGTGTTTCTGTCTCAATAATAATAAACATTAAAAAAAATTTAAAGAAACACACATTTAATAGATATTTAACATAATTTGCAAAGTTCCATACAAAATACGTTTCACATATATACCTTTAACATGTAGTTATTTCCATTTTCTTAACGGTGTCTTTTGAAGAACAGCTTTTAATTTTGATCAAGTCCAATTTATCAATTTTTTCTTTTATGGTTACTGTATTTTGTTTTCTGAGAAATCTTTGTCTACTCCAAAGTTTCTTATTTTCCTCCAGAAGACTATGGTTTTACCCTTTATGTTTAGGTCTAAGATGCGTTTTGAATTAATTTTTGCATACAGTATGAGGTTTTTACTTCACCTTGACCCTACAGCATCAATTATTAAAAAGATGTCTGTTTCTCCATTGGTACCTTCGACTGTTAATAGGTAAGTCTATTCCTATATTCTTTATTCTGTTTTATTATTTTATATGCCAGTCTTCATGCCAATACTATTTTTTTATTCCTGTCATTTTACATCAAGAGTTTAAATTAGGTAGTGCGAGTCTTCCAACTCTGTTCTTTTCAAAATTGGATTTGCCCTGCCATATCCATTGCAATTCCATATAAATTTTAGACTCCAATCGTCAGTTACTATCCAAAAGCCCCATGTAATTTTGGCTGTGATCGAGGTGTAAATATAAATTAATTTGGGGAAAATGGATAACTTAAAGTTTCCTTATTCAAATTATGAACTAGATATATCTCTGTTTATATAGACGTTTTTAAATTTTTCTATCAGTAAGTTCTATAGTTTTTAGTGTAGGGATCTTGTATAATTTTTGTGAAATTTATTCTGAAATACTTTATACATTTTGATGCGATTATAATATTTTCTAACATATCAGTTTCCATTTATTTGCTGCCAGTATATGGAAATACAACTGATATTTACATATTTCCCTGCTTAGATAATCACATTATCTGTGTATAAAGAATACTGTACTACCTTTTAAATTTTATTCTTTTTTTGACATGATTACATAACTAGGATCTCCAATAGAATTATAAACAGGATAAAAGTGAACATTTTTTTCCTTTTATTTATTTAAAATAATTATTGTCATGTTAGCTAACATACAGCATATAGAGTGTGCTCTTGGTTTCGGGGTTAGATTCATCATTTACAAAAGTGGACATCTTTATATCCTTTGCAATCTTACAGGGAAAGTATTCAACTTTCTTCATTAGGTGTGACATTAGCTGTGAATTTTTCATGTTTTTTCTTACTGAAGAAACTATTTTCTACTCCAAGTCAGTTAAGAGTTTTTATCATGAATGGATGCTGCCTTTTCTCAAAAGAGGTTTCTCAATGTACTGATAATTGTATCATTTTTATTTTCTTAATGTAGTGAATTTAATTAATTTTTGATACATGAGCAAACCTTACATTCCATAAATAAGCCTAACTTGGTTGTTACTATGTTAGCTTTCTTCTTACAGGAGATTCAATTTTACAAGACTTTGTTGGGGACTTTAATGTCAATGTTCATTAGATAGACCGACCTTTATATTCTCCTTTTAAAATGTCTTTGCCAAATTTAGGTGTGGGGCAAATTCCGGCCTCATAAAATGAATTAAGTATTTCCTTCTCTATTTTCTGAAAGAGTTTCTGTAAGATAGTTATTATTTCTGGAGTACCTGGTGGCTTAGTTGGTTAAGTATTCAACTTCAGGTCAGGTCATGATCTCACGGCTTGTGGGTTTGAGTCCCGTGTTTGGTTCTGTGCTGACTGCTCAGAGTCTGGAGCCTGCTTCAAATTCTGTCTCCCTCTCTCTCTGCCTCTCCCCCACTTGCACAATGTCTCTCTTAAAAATAAACAAACACTAAAAAAAAAAAAGATCATTATTGTTATTTCTTACTTAGATGTTTAGTACAATTCACCAGGAAAGCCGTCTGGGCCTGGAGTTTTTTTGGTGGAAATGTTTTTGACTATAAATTCATTATCTTTAATAAATATAGGCTGGTTGATTTTATATTTCTAATTCTGAGCCAGTTCTGATAAACTATTTTTTAAGGAATTTGTCTATTATACCTAAGTTATGACATTTACTGGTATAAACTTATTCTAAATATTCATTTAAAAACCATTTTTTGGGGGCGCCTGGGTGGCTTCGTCGGTTAAGCGTCCGACTTTCGCTTAGGTCATGATCTCGCGGTTCGTGGGTTCGAGCCCCGCATCGGGCTCTGTGCTGACTGCCAGCTCAGAGCCTGGAGCCTATTTCAGAGTCTGTGACTCCCTGTCTCTCTGACCCTCCCCTGCTCACGCTGTCTCTCTCTCTCCTAGAAATAAAAAAAAAAAAAAAAAAAAATTAAAAAAAACATTTTTTTAATGTTTACTTATTTTTGAGACAGAGAGAGACAGAGGGTGAGCAGGGGAAAACAGAGAGAGAGGGAAACATCGGATCTGAAGCAGGCTGCAGGCTCTGAGTTGTCAGCACAGAGCCTGATACAGGGCTCAAACTCACAAAGCGTGAAATCATGATCCGAGCAGAAGTTAGTCACTTAACTGACTGAACCACCCAGGTGTCCCTAAATATTTTTATTGTCTTTTCAAATGTCCTTAGAATCCTGAATGATGCCCCTTGTCCCCTCTTTCATTCCAAATATTGTTAATTCTTGTGTCTTCCTTATTCCTTTGATGAGTCTTGCGAGGAGCCTGTGAATTTATTAATTCTCTGACAAACCACAGCTGACTTTGTGAATTTTCTGTGCTGTTTTCTATTTTCTTGATTTTTGCTCTTATCTTTATCATTTCCTCCTATTTATTTTCGTTTACATTTTGCTCTTTTTCTAGTGTTGTAGTGTAGAAACTCAGATAACTGAATTCGAACTTTCTTCTTTTCTGATATAGGCATTCAAAAGTGTAAGTTTCATGCTTAAGCACTAGTAGAACTATATAACACAAAATTTAACATCTATATTTTCATTCAGTTCAAACTGATTCCTCATATCTTTATGATTTCTCATGGTATTTAGAACTGTATTATTTAATTTTGAAACATTTGGGAGCCTTTCCAGATATCTTATTAATTTCTAACTTAATTCCACTGTGGTCAGAGAACAATGCTGACATATATCGTCTTCTGAAATTTATTAAATTTATTTGTATGGCCCAGCATATGGTCTACATTGGTGAACATCCCATACATATTCAGAAAACATATATATCCTTGGGTTGTTGGGTGTACTATTCTATAAATATTAAATAGGTCAAGTTGATAGTCTCAAATATTCTATATTTTAATGCTTGTTTTTTTATTCATTTATTCTATCAACTTCTGAGAAATAGGGGTTATAATCTCCAGTAATGACTGATGACTGTGGATTTGTCTGTTTTTCACATTAGTTCTTTCAGTTTGCCCTTCATGAATTTTGAAGCTCTGTTATTAGGTATGTACATTATGAAGAACTATTATGTCTTTCTTATGAATTGTCTCCTTTATCATTATGATAAATCCTTCTTTAATTCAGAAAGACTCTTTGGAAGTCTCCTCCATCTGATATTAATATAGCCATACCAGGTTTTTCTTATGGATTACTGTTTACAAGGACCATCTTTTTCCATTCTTTAAGATATTTGTGTTTATTACAGTATATGTCTTATAGACAACATTGCTTTTTTTTAATCCATTCTGATAATCTCTGTCCTTAATGTTTTAGTCCATTTCACTTTGACTTATGTATTGAATACTGAATTTCTATGTATCATCCATTTATCCCTTCTATTCTTTGTTTCTCTGTTGCTCCTTTCCTGCCCTTTTTCTTCTGAGTAACTAAAATAATTTTAGTAATATGTTTTACATCCCCTATTGTATTTTCAGGGGAGGTTGTTTGTTTTTTATTTGTTTTTGTGGTTAACGTTATGGAGTTGCTCTACAGCTAACAATATGTATCCTTAACTTACTATATTCCATTAAGATCAGAAACTTCACAACTGATACTTCCTACTTTCTATTTCACAAAGGTAACAACCTTAAAATATAGAGCTACTCCCAACCTCTTGTGTTATTATGGTCATATTCACTTTTATATACATTATAAACTCCACCAAATAATGGTGTTACTTTTGCTTTAAATATTCAATTGTCTTCTAAAGAATGATAAGAAAATACATGTTTCTATAAATATCAACTAATTCACCATGTCTGGTGTTCCTTATTCTTTCCTATAATTTCATATTCCCATCTGGCTTCATTTCCTCTCAGCTAGAAGAACTTCCATTCACATTTCTTATAGAGTATGTTTTCTAGAAATGAAGACTTTACATATTTGTTTATCAGAAAATGTCTATATTTAATCTTATTTTTTTAAGAGTCTTTTATTTGGCCATTGAATTCTAGGCTAATAATTTTTTTCCACTGCTTTAAAAGAAGTTCCATTTTCTTCTGATTTCCAAAGTTTTTATTTGTGAGAGGGGGAGGGGCAGAGAGAAGGGGACAGAGGATCCAAAGTGGGCTCTGTGCTGACAGCAGCAAGTCCTATAAGGGGCTTGAATCATGACCTGAGCTGAAGTCTGACACCTACCCGACTGAGCCACCAGGCGTCCCAGATCTCCAATGTTTTTTGATAAGAACTAGGCTATCATTATTTTCTTTTTATGTAGGGCATCTTTTTTTCTTTTGTTGCTTTGGTTTTTCTCCTTATGTTTTATTTCTAGCAACTCAATTACGATGTTAACAGATGTTAATTTCTTTGTATTTATCCTGCTAGGTTTCACTAAGTTTCCAGGATCTGCAAATACATGTTTGTTTGGTTTTTTTTTGTTTTGTTTTGTTTTTTTTAATGTTTTATTTATTTCTAGGAGAGAGAGAGAGAGAGAGAGACAGCATGAGGAGGGTCAGAGAGAGAGGGAGACACAGACTCTGAAGTAGGCTCCAGGCTCTGAGCTGGCAGTCAGCACAGAGCCCGACGCGGGGCTTGAACCCACGAACCGCGAGATCATGACCTAAGTGAAAGTCGGACGCTTAACCGACTAAGCCACCCAGGCGCCCCTGTTTGTTTTTTAAAGACTTTTTTTAGAGCAATTTTAGGTTTACAAAAAAATTGAAAAGGAGGTACAGAGACTTCTATATAACCCCTTAAATCTATGTATTTGGAATCAAATTAGAGAAATAGATCAGTCATTTTGTTTTCAAATATTTTTTTCTGCCTCTTTCTTACTTACTCTTTTATTCTTTTGGTGTTCCAGTTACCTGCATGTGCTATTATCCAACATGCACTATGGTTCTGTTCACTGTGTAAAAACTCTCATTCTCTCTGTTCTTCAAATTGGATAATATCTATTGATCTCTTTTAAAATGTATGGACTCTTTCTTTTGACACCTCTAAACTGTTATTAAGACCACTTAGTGAATTTTTCACTTCAATTTCAATTTCCAAATTTCCATTTTTTAAACAGTTTTCCTTAGCTGGCTAAGATTTATTTTACTATCCATATAGTATTTTCCTTTAAGTCTTTGAAGCATATTTATAAGAGGGACTTTAAAGTCTTTATCTGTTAAATCTGATATATAGGCCTTCCTGGAGTTGATTTTGACTGCATGCTTTTCTTTATTATGGGTCATATTTTACTGTTTCTCTGCATGTCTGGCAAATTATGAAACTCAATATAGGATACTATAATTGATACACTGTAAAGACTCTGGATTCTGTTATGTTCTTCTAAAGAGCAATGATTTTTATTCCAGTAGGTAATTTAGTTAATAGTTGATCCCCTTATACTTTTGTAGGCCTAAATTTATTCTTTGTTAGGCTGATATGCTGAAAGCTCGGGGTATTGCCCAGACCTCTCTATCTTGGTAGGACTCATCCTCCAAATTCAATCTTCCCTGTAGACTTTTTTGGAACTTTAGATTTTGTTGGTTTGGGTCTAGAATAGGCTTTGTTGTAGGTGATGATCTCTATTCTTAAAACCTAGCTTTGTTACTTCAGCAACATGCCAGAGTGTTAAAAAGTATTTTGCAACTCAGACTGGTTGGAACTCCAAATTCCCCAGCACTGCTCTACCATCAGTATCACAATTCTACTTTCATCCCTGTGGCAGTCAAGCTCTGGTTAACTTTGGGTAGTCTCATCCAATGAATGTGCAGTCTAGTCCTAGCCAAGATCATGGACATCTGACTCCCAACCTCTTTTCAATAAACTGTTTATACAAAAGTTATTTCCAGATTTACTTGGGAACATTTACAACTATAGAATCAAGGGACCTCAGAAGGTCACCTAGACAAAGAACTATATAATTTTTAAACTATTGAGATCTTAGAGATTTAAGAACCCCTTTCATTTCAGAATAATAAAACTGCAAACCTAAAAAGTTAAGTACAAATATTCAGCTTCACCAATTTCAAAGTATTTTCATTATTTTACCTCACTTGATCCTCATAACAGTATCATGAGGTAGGTCTAAGTATTATTATATCTGTTTTATATGCAAGCAAACTGGCTCAAATATAAACGCATTCTTGGTTTCAAGAAGTATCTCTGATGTTTATAATATTCATACTTGACTCCTCTGATAGGAAGACCTTATGATTAAATGGATGATTACTATGATTACTATTGGTTACACCCATTTACGGAATGAGTAATTACCTATTACCTCTACAGAGGGCACTGTAAAGGTTGGTCCTGAAAGGAAAAGATTTTTCTTTTTTTAGTCTCAAACCGAAAAAACTCATACTGGCATATTTCTCAAAATAGGTATTGCAATTAGGTTAAGGCATTAAGCTTTCCTACCTGCAACAGTTAGCCTTTTAATTGATGCATTTGTATTTAATAGAAAGGACCAGGATTGATCCCATGCATCTAGTAGAGGAGAAAATGAAAAGAAGTAGGACAATAATCCCACTCCTTTCCCTTTTGGGAAAAAGATGATGATCTATATTCTTTTTTTATTTTTTCAATGTTTATCCATTTTTGAGAGAGAGAAAGAGAGAGTCGGAGAGGGAAAGAGAGAGAGAGAGAGAAAGTGCACATACAGGGGAGGGGCAGAAAAAGAGGGAGACACAGAACTCCAAGCAGGCTCCAGGCTCCGAGCTGTCAGCACAGAGCCCGACATGGAGCTCAAACTCATGGACCATGAGATCATGATCTGAGCCGAAGTCGGACACCTAACAGACTAAGTCACCCAGGCATCCCAATGACCTATATTCTTAATTTCATCCCTGCACAGGTAAGGACATTCTTACATACAAACCGTATATATTGATGAGGCAGAGAAAGCACTATAAAAGGTGAAAAAGAGAGGGACTTTGGGGGCCTTTATCTGTAAAGCTCAATGTTTTACTTGCTACTTACAGATTATTCCAGTCATTTGAGGCTCTTTACATGAAAAAGATGATTAAGAAGCATGATTTTTTCAAGAATATGGTTTCTCCTATTTGGAAGTTACATCTGGGGGCACCTGGGTGACTCAGCTGGTTGAGCGTTTGACTTCGGCTCAGGTTATGATCTCATGGTTCATGGGTGTGAGCCCTGTACTGACAGCTCAGAGTGTGGAGACTGGTTCACATTCTGTCTGTCTGTCTGTCCCTCTCTGTGTCCTTCTCCTACTTATGCTCACACTCTCTCTCAAAAGTAAACAAATAAACATTAAAAAAACAGTTGAATGTGACTCTAAATGGCATAAAGGTGGATTAAGGATTTAAGGGAGGAGAAAGGCATGGGATACTTGGGGTTATTTGTAATTGATTCCAATTCAGGTCACAAGAAAATAAAAAGATTTGAGAAACACATTTGTAATACACATGCCTTTTTGTGAGAAGCTGAGTATCATGATCAAAGTTGAGGAGCCGAAAGTGGTAAAAACTTCTAACAATCACTATATTCATTAAAGCCATTTCTTCCACTGTTCTATAACAATTTAGAGTCCCAAGTAAACTATCAGTCTGATGAAGAAAGACACTAGGAAGAGTTAAGATCATTCTATCACAGGGTATAAAGTGAGCTGGAGATCAGGGTAGAAAAAAGGGGGCAAAATTAAGGAGTTAATCAAGACTAGAGAGGAAGACCCAAAGTCCCAGGGGACAGTTGATTAGAAACACACACTCTGCTTTATTATTTCAACAAGGATCGGTCCTACCAGTGTTGTTCATATTTACGCTGTACAACATACTTTGTTTTCTTTTTCAATTCAAGAGTAGGGAATTTTTACATTAATTTATGTGATTTCCTCCAGAATATTTAAACTTCAGTATTTTAGGTCACTGTGAAAAATGCTTCCAACTTTACTACAAGTTGTTTATCATAAGTCTGCTGCCTCTAAGGTAAGTATCTGATGGAACTATAGACAAATATGGCTTTGCAAAAAATACATGTTTTCTTATGTAACTTAGAATGCACTTCAATTTGTTACCAGGATATAATTGTTCCTGGGATATAATTGCATAACTTCCCAATTTTGTGGGATTAACTTGGAAGATTGTCATCAATTCCCAAACAGGATTTTTTTAAATGTCAGCAACTTTACAATAAATTTAAAAATGAAAGACTACAGGATATCAGAATAAATAAAAATAATTTATAGTACAAAAAATAATTTATAATACAAACTAATTTTAATTATTCAAGGTATAATAGATTAACACCTAACTTATAAATAGCCCCAAAATATCAGGCAAAAAAGCCTGAATGTTTTTGAGTAACCATTTTCTATAGCTTAAATTCTAAACATATTCTATTTTTCTCTCTTAAAAGACAAAGATTCTTTAAATGATTTAAAAGAGTCTGTAACTTAGATTATATTATTGGACTCCTATGTAGATGTAAAAATTTATTTTGTTTGTGGGAAGTTAGATCTTTCTTTAGCCCAAAGGCATCTCAAGAGTATATAATTTAGCCCCAGAAGTTTGAATTTCTCTGCCAACTTTACTAATGGAATGTACTTATCAAACAAGTCTGGATTCTCAAAGAAACTAAGGAGGTTTTCCACCACTTCCCCAAATAAACCTGTTCTCAGGGTAGTCAAATTCATGGTTTCATAAAAATTTTTATTAAAAATGAAAAATGAGTCTTTTTAATCAAAGTGCCAACACAGAGTGAGATGGCAGCAGGGGTGTGATGTGAGCCCGCAGCGGATGAACCATCATCTAGATCTTAGTACTCAAACTCATGACCTGAACTGATACTTAAAATTTATTATGGTTATTAGAAATGTTATTTTATTATTGTTTCCCTTCTCCAATTCATCCTTCATTTCTTAGGGAAAGAAACTAATATAAAAGTGGAATAAAAAAATAGTGGCTAACAAAACCACAGCATAAGTAAAAGAAGAACCAACATGGGTTCTGCCAATAAAAATGTTCCTTCATGGCTGGCTAACCAACTCAAATGCTTCTACTGACTCACTGGCACGCTACCAAGTGAACAGTTTCAAATGTTTCCAAAAACTGACGGCCACCATTTGTTTGTAACAGATGCTCAAAAATTACAATCATAAATGCTAGGGTTGGAAACAAATGATTAGGTCATTACATTTGTTCTGATGTGGTCAGGACTACTGCAAAAAAACTAGACTATTTTAGTGCTTTGCTAACAAATTTTCTGTATTTTTTATATATAGAGGCCAGATGCCTTTTCCTCAGGGGGGACTTTTCTTACTCTAGATATGGAGTCATACACATGCATGTTTCAGTCTCTTGTACATCACATTCCTCTCATATTTCTTCTGCATTTCAAGTTCTCTGTTATAATGAAAAACTCTTTTTATGTATTCAATGATCAATAATTAAACACTATGAACATTTAAAATATGGTGGGTCCTGCTATGATTAGAGTGAAGAATCTGGTTGTCACTGTCAATATCCACAGGTAAGATATTACCTTCTTTCTTTTTAGTTTCTTATTTTATTGTCATGAAAATTCTATGAAGCAGGGACAATTATTATTGCCATTTTTTAATGTTTATTTTTGAGAGAGAGAGTGTAAGTAGGGGAGGGGCAGAGAGAGGGAGACACAGGGTCCAGGCTCTGAGCTGTGAGCACAGAGCTGGACACAGAGCTTGAATGCACAAACTGTGAGATCATGACCTGAGCTGAAGTCGTATGCTTATCTGAGTGAGCCACCCAGGCGCCCCATTATTTGCCATTTTAAAAATAGCAGACCGAGGCACCAAGAGGTTAAAGAACTTGCTGAAGTCATTGAACTAATAAGTTCTGATTCAGGCTCTTTTATTCCAGGAAGTATGTTCTTCCTACTTGCCACAAGTAATTAGAGGCAGATATCATGTAGAACTAGTTGGAGGGAGTAAACATCTTACAAACTGACAAAAGAATGAAGTAAATTCTGACCAAAGCTGTAGAAACTGGTATAACCTCAAATGAGGACAGATTAACAGAACTTGCTCAACATATGGAGAGAAGAAGTCCAGAATATAGCAGAAGAAAGGCTATTATCTTGGTCAGCTACATAGTGAAAAGGAATCAAAAGCTCATTGCATTAGAACCCACTATGTGTCATCCATAGTGTTTTGTGTATAATTACACTTAGGTTGTAATTTTCCAACTGAGGTTTCATGAATCATTACTTTATATTGCACGCCATACTTTGAAAATCTACATTTTTAAAATTTATTTATTTTGAGGGAGAGAAAAAGAGAGAGACAGAGACAGACAGACAAGCAGGGAAGGGGCGGGGGGGTGGTGCATAGAAAATCCAAAGCAGGCCCCATGCTGACAGTCTTATCCAGGGCTTAAAACTCATAAACCATGAGATCATGACCCAAGATGAAGTCAGAAGCTTAACCGCTCAACTAAATGAGCCACCCAGGTAGCCCTGCAAATCTACATTAAAAAAAAAAAAAAAAAATAGGGAATTCAATTCACTGTTCTAGGGGAAACAATAAAATACCTATTGCTTCACAGACTTGACAGTGTCATGCAGGTTGGCTTACAGGACAGTACAAACTGGATCTGTTAAGAAAACCACCACTCTTTTAACAATATCTGAATAGAGGATTAGGTCTGATGTGCTGAGATAAGTTATTAAAAGGAAGGTAGTAAACAACAATTTTACAAACAAGAAACTGGAAGACAACAAGGGAAAATTTAAGTGCAAATTAAAGCAAGGACTACTTTTAAAACTTTATGTTGACAAATCCGCATGACACAAAACTTAGAAAAATCTGACTAAGAACATCATGATACCACAGAATATATTCTGAGCAATGGAAGATGATTTACGAGATAGGTCATATAGGGGCGCCTGGGTGGTTTGGTTGGTTGAGCGTCCAACTTTGGCTCAGGCCATGATCTCACAGTTCATGAGTTCGCGTTCTGCATTGGGCTCTGTGCTGACAGCTTGGAGCCTGGAGTATGGAGCCTGCTTCAGACTCTCTCTCTCTCTCTTCCCCTTCCCCGCCCACATGTGTGTGTGTGCACGCACATGCTCTCTTGCTCAAGAATAAATACTAAAAAAAAATTTTTTTAAAGACATAAGTCATCTATCAGAGCCAGGTTTTAGCACTTTATTTCTAGAACTTTCATTTAATGTTTATTAAATTTCTATACTAGTTATAAAATTCTCTACATACTTTAATCATTTATCCCATGCCTTATTATGTGAGTGCTTGACATCACCAAAAATAGTTTTGCTAATCACAGTATTTTTCAGAAATGTAATGTCTGACCTGCTCTCGAAAGTGAAGTACAAAACAGAGTGTAGCACTGTGGTACCAAAAAAGAAA
Source organism: Crocuta crocuta (assembly GCF_008692635.1). Lineage (NCBI taxonomy): Eukaryota > Metazoa > Chordata > Mammalia > Carnivora > Hyaenidae > Crocuta > Crocuta crocuta. Next base: position 7,399,227 of record NW_027529427.1, on the reverse strand, counting down.
AAAAGAATTACAACACCCTTTTCATGGCTTGAAGTCAAACATTCTTTTAAAACTTCTTTCTTATCTTTTCAAAGTCCTAATAATAAAGGAAAATTACTATGCAACTACATCACTATTTTGCTATACACAGATACTTGTACTTAGTAGGAAAGATCTGACAGGTGAAGTCAAGTATATGGAAAAAACAAAAACAAAACTTATACACTGTTATTTCAGGGAGGCCTGTTTCTGCTTTGGAAGATCACATGTGATACTTTGTTTTCCACAACATTATATCCATTATTCTTCCATTTCCTTAATTATTTTGGGCTCTGATTTCATTTGTTTCTCAACATTATCTCTTACCATGTTTTTAGGAAGGGGTCCCAGACTTCTTCAACTCAAATGATTTTACGCTTTATTACCCAAAAGTTACCTCTATTTCGCCATCTCCAAAATGGCAAACTTTGAATTTAACCTTCAGTGACAAAAACTTGTCTTACACCTCCTTCACTAACTACTCCCTAAGAAGCATATTCACAAACTTTATCTCCTGATACTCAGAACCCCAAACTCTCTTCCCATTCTCCCAGTGTGTCAATTTATTTCTAGCTTTAAGTATGCATCACTCCCAAGAGCAGGTCGCCTGTAATGCTTTTCTAGAAAGTTAGAATCTCTTAACCTTGCACTGTAGCCTAAAAATCCATAAATGCAGGTGACACAGCAAGAACTGCTTCCTCGACTCTTAGGCTGCTGTCAGAATATCACATGTGCTGTGAAAATTCACGCTAAGGTATAATGGCAAAGTCCTCTTCTAGTCTATAACTTGGATATTAGCCTAAAGCACTAGCTGGCCCGAGAGGTTTTTTTTTTTTAATCATAGGTCAAAGAGACCCAGTAATTTATGCAGAGAAAAGAAGAAACTAACAGAAGGTGGGCACATATTATGCAAGGGAAAATTAACAGAGGAAGGCTGCAGAGCTGGGGACCTGGGCTTAAAATCTGTGACAGAGACCAGAAGCTGCCCTTATGAAGGAGAGAGAATACCTCTTCCAAAATACAAGGGAAGACAAGAAAAATACAAGTAACTGTTGACATAAAGAAGATAACCGAGCTACCCCCAGGATCAATTTGTTTTCATAAAACCTGGGAGCAAGATGATGACGCAGGGGTGAGGGTTGGGAATAATGAAGGAGAAAGTACTACTGAACTCTCAACAGAGATATATTTGTTTGAAAGAGAGAGAAACCAGAGCTTTCCACAGTTCACAATGAAGAGAAAGAAGCATCTATCATGTACTAGCAGATGTGCACATGCTTCACTACAGACTATCTCAGGAGGCCACAAGATGGGGGACTAGTACAGCAAAGTTCTGCTAAAATTGAGAATTTCGTAAAAATTGACTGGAGAATGTCACAAAATGTTAGCTGTTAAACACGGGGTAAGTATATAGGGGCTTCATTATACTATTCTACTTTTATATACTTTTGGAAGTGGTTATAATAAAAAATGTTTTAAAAAGGTGCCTAGCTATCATATGACCTGAGGGCCAACAGTCATGTTCCTCAGTAAACTCAACAATAATGGCTGAACTTTCCATAAGATTTTAGAAATTTCAGAGATGCAACTGGTTATGTTTATATATGTATACACATAAGGACTTTAAAATTCAATGAAGAGGCAAAAATAATTCTATTTTGACCAGAATGGGTTCCAAATTTGTTCTAGGGAGTGAGAAATACAAATCTGCATTAAAATCAAGCTAAATGTGTTAGAGGTAATTAAAATCAAGCTAAATGTAGTAGGGCCAGAGAATGAAAGAAATGAGAAATAGTTTTTTTACTATGCATATACCTGAAAAGGAAGATTATAAACACTTACTTCATCTCCAGAACTTCCTCTAAGTGTTTCCTTCTCTCCGCTCGAAGATTGGTCAAATGAGTTTCCTTTTCTGCCAGAGACTGTTGGGTAGAAGACAGCTTTGCTTTCATGGACTCCAGTTCCTGCTTTACTTTCTCCATGGCCATCAGCAACTCCTCCACCTATGGTAAGTATGAAAAAAGAGGAAAAACTGAACATTTTTATCAATTAAAGACAGAGGAGTAAAGTAACGGGCAATTCCTGGGTCTACAAATTAAAAAACACACACGTATCAAAAATTCTGTACTCTTCTTGGATCAAACATATATATCAAGACAATATACCAGATAAAGAAATAAATCTCTGGTTTTCCCCCTACTCTAATTCCTTTCAGGGTACACCAAAAAGAACTTTATTTCCTTTCTGATAAACACAAGTGCATATAAGGCATTAGTTCAAGAAGTCACACTCTGCCACAGTCAGTCCCTTTTGAAGATTTGGAAGTGGTCCACAAGTACTCATAGAAATAACAATATAACACAGATTAAAATATAGGAACAAAATCACAGAATATGTTTCTAGAAGGATTTTAGGACATAAACGTGACTAATAACACTCAGTATAAACATAAATAAGTCATTTTTATTCATCCAAATATTTTTCTGTTTACACCTTTAAAAAGAATTTCTTTTTGAAGAAATAACTGGAATTCAATCAGATAGTTTCTTGCTCTAAAGCCAGGTAGGTAGGCAGGCTTTTCTCAAAAGAAGGCAGGAAGAAAAAAGAGAAGTACATGACCATATAGAGAGGAGACAGGAGGCTTTAAAAAGATTTTTTAAAAAATCCTGAGGGAAAGAACAGAGAACTCTAAAACACAAGGAACTAAGAGAACACAGTATGTACTTCATCCATCTTTCCACTCATGCTGGGTGGTGTCCAAATCAGAATTACTTAAATAGACATGTTCATTTTAATTCGGAAGCAAAATATATGCTGGCAAAAATGTGTTAATACCAAAAACCAACCTGAACCAGGTAATCAACAAGCCAACTGCACCAATCACAAGAGTTTATATCAGGTTGCTGCTTGCCAAGAAATAATTTTGGTGACAACAAGCCTTTTCAGAGAAGAGGTGGGGGATTTGCCATTCATTGACTCCTACATAAAACCAACTTGTGTGATACTAAAACTGAGAACAGTGTAGAGACAAAACTGCAATATAACAAATCAGAGTTGTTAACAGACCCCAGGATATTAGTGTGTTATACCCTACCAAAGTTTCCACGTTGATTGGTAACAGCTGCTAAACAGTGATAGCAAACAGACACATTTAGTGTTTGGCACCTGAATCACCTTACTATGCGTATATTTTCAGAAGTGATCAAGTTAATGTTCTCAGTTAAAAGCTGTGAAAATACTGCTGTAAGAATATATATTATTATGCAGCTCTCCTCGGGTATGTATTCACGTTATCTACAAGCTTTATGTAAACATAAATCACTATCCACCCTTTAGAAAACTACCAGTAAGGATGATTCCATTTTAATCTGTTTAATTCATGTAAAATCTTATTTAAAACTGAACTGAAATGCCACGGTATGTTCTTGTATCAAAATCACTCATGGGCAGCACCCTTTATAGAAGCCCTAATAAAGTGTGGTATGTGTTCATCTTTGGTGAACTCACCTTAAACAAATTTCAAAATATCTCCCTCTCATCCTTCACTACTCGAAGGCATGGTATCAGTTTCTTACATAACTTAGATATTACATAAATACATAAGCAAACATGTATAACAACTTATTCCTCCTCTTCTATAACAAAAAGGAAGTCCACTTTATATATACTCTTAGGAACCTAAAATTTTTGGTAAGCTTTTCATTGAAATACAACACAAATACAGAAAAATCCACAAATGATAAACATGCAACTTGAAGAATCTTCTCTAAGTTGAACATACCTATGTAATCAGAACACAGACAAATAAACAGAATATTAACAGTTCCCTAGAAATGTTTCTCATATCCCCTTTCCAGATGAAGAGTAACCATTATTCTAGCATTCTACATCAGTTTTGCCTATTTAAGGTTACACAAATGGAATTATACAGAATGAAATTTTAAGTACAGATTTTCTTCACAGTGTTAGGTCTATGAGATTCACCTATGTTGTTGGGTATAATTATAGTTGTATAATTCTCTTAACTGTATGGAATTCCATTGTGTGAAAATAGCAAAATTTACTGAAGGCACTTTTGGCAAAAAGAAAAAAAACTTTTTTCCAGTTTGACTGGGAAATAACTGACATACACCAATCACTGTGTAGTTTTAAAGTAAACAGCATGATGGTTTGATTTACATAGATATAAGTGAAATGATCACAATAGGGTGAGCTAATACGTATCATCACATATAAATACAATAAAAAGAAGAGAATGAAGAAAAAGCTGATTTCCTTCTTCTGAATTTTTTTAATGTTTATTTTTGAGAGGCGGAGGGGGGAGGGGGGGAGAGAGAGAGAGAGAGA
>NW_027529427.1:7391350-7394481 GCF_008692635.1 Crocuta crocuta | reverse complement strand
GAGAGAGAGAGAGAGAGAGAGAGAGCAAGCACGGGATGGGCAGAGAGAGAGGGAGACACAGAATCTGAAGCATGCTCCAGGCTCTGAGCTGTCACCACAGAGCTCAACACAGGGCTCAAACTCACAAACCGTGAGATCATGACATGAGCTACAGTCAGATGCTTAACCAACTGAGCCATCCATGTGCTCACCCCCCACCCCCCGATTTCTTCCTTTTGATGAGAATTCTTAGATTTGCTCTCTTAACAACATTCCTATGTTTATCATAGAGCACTATTAGCTATACTCATGTTATACACTACATCCCTACTAATTTTATCTTATAACTGGAAGCTTGTAATTCTTGACTACCTTCCTCCACGTCACACTCACCCCACCTTCTACCTCTGGTAACAAGACTCATCTCTTTTGCTGTGAGTCTGTGTTTGGTTTTGTTTTAAATTTCACATATAAGTTAGATCACACAGTATTTGTCTTTCTCTAACTTATTTCACTTAGCATAATACCTGGAAGGTGGGTATATCCACATTTTAATTTAATTTAAAAAATAAAAATTAGTTTTCAATTTTATTGGAGTTTATCTAACTTTTTTCCTTTATATTTCTTTTATGTCCAGAGCTTTTTGTATACTGGATAAGAAAATTTTGTCTACTACAAGATCATGGAAGTATTCTTTCTTCTAAATCTTTTATTAAATTACATGCTTCACATTTAGAGTTATAATATATATGCAGCTGAATAAATACAGAGTAATGGTCAAAATTCATTTCTATCAATATGGATATCCAGGTAACTCAGCACTATGAACAGTAGGAGGACTTTTACAGCCATGGTAGGAAGGCACTTTCAGCCTACATGGCAAAAGATTAGAATTTATTTAAAGACTACTTACAAATTGTAGAAAAGATAATTTCACAATGCTTCTTATTGTACATAAATACCTTTAAATTTCATAAATAAGCAATATGAAATGTTGTATGTATATAAAAAAGGAGTATGTATATATTCCAGAACCCAGAGCAGTACACACATCTATATACTTTTATACTTTGTATCTTTTATACTCACTAGCTTTATAAGTGCAATTATCCCAGTGTATACCCTAAGTTTCCTAAGATAGGTCATCACCACTCTTAATTTGTTATGCAATCCCTTCCATTTCTTTATTTTTGCTTTTGATACATATGCCAAAATAAATCACTGCTTTATTCTATTAGTTTATGAACACTGAATAAATGGAACAACCTGACTTTCGTATTTCACCCAACATTATGTTTTTTCATATACAAAAGGGGCCTACTCTGTGTGTGTTTCTGAACCAAAAGGACAATGTACACCTGTATGATTCACCGCTCAGGAATTAAAAGCAGTAAGAGCCAACAACTTTGAACACCACAGCACCCAGGCTATAGTTTCCCACTAAATTGAAAGGGCTCCTTAAAAATACAACTGATTCTAGATTTGGGGCAAGAAATGTACAAAAGAGGAACTCTGTGCAACTTATGCCAGAAAGCAAGAGAAATGGGAATCATGGCAAATAGAGATCATGACACAGAAATCCTTACGACAAAACAAGAAAAATATACTACAAGAAAGAAAACAAGGAAACTATACCTTCTGAATACAGAGACAAAAATTTTAAAAAATCAAACCCAGTAAGATATAAAAATTGAGATTTATCTTAAGAATACAAGGTTGGTTTCACACACAGAAAATAAATGTAATAAACCATATCAATAGAATATAGGACAAAAAAACTACATGATCATCTAAGTAGATGTAGAAAAAAAGTACTTGGCAATTTCCAACAACCTTTCATAATAGAAACAGTCAAGAAAGTACAAAGAAACTATCTTGGGGTGCCTGGGTGACTCCGTCAGTTAGGTGTCCATCTCTTGATTTTGGCTCAGGTCATAATCTCACAGTTGTGAGATCAAGCCCCACACTGGGCTCCTTAAGTGTGGAGCCTGCTTAAGGTCTCTTTCGTTCTGCCCTCCACCACCCCTGCCTCCATGCATGCTCTCTCAGAGAAAACAAAAAAACAAAACAAAACAAAAAAACCTTTCTCGGCCTGATAGAGGGCATTTATGAAAAACCCACAGCTAATATAATCTTTAAGGATGAAGAACTTGGGGTGCCTGGGTGGCTTAGTCGGTTAAGCGACCGACTTTTGCTTAGGTCATGATCTCGCGGTTCGTGGGTTCGAGCCCCGTGTCAGGCTCTGTGCTGACTGCCAGCTCAGAGCCTGGAGCCTATTTCAGAGTCTGTGTCTCCCTCTCTCTCTGACCCTCCCCTGCTCACACTCTCTCTCTCCTAGAAATAAATAAAAATATTTAAAAAAAAAAAAAAAGGATGAAGAACTTAATGCTTTCCCTCTAAGACCAGACCAAGAACAAGACTACAATGTCCTTTCTCACCACTTCTGTTCAATGTTGTACTGGAAGTAACAGCCAGGAAAAAATAAAATCTTGAAAAAAATAAAAGACTACCACTTCCTGACTTCAAAACTTACTATAAGACTGCAGGGTAGTGCTGGCATAGGATGGAAAAAAGAGATAAATGGAAAAGAACTGAGAGTCAAGAAATAAACCCTAACTTTCATGGCAATTTGATTTGACAAAAGTGTAAAGGCAATTCAATGAGGAAAGGATAGTCTTTTAAATGAAAGTTGCTTGGACAACTGCCACATTGCTTAACATTTAAAATTTTCCATGTCATTAGCTTCAAGACAGAAGTGAGTCACGCGTCCAATACAATGCCCCATATACTGGGTTCAGTGGATTATTTTTTTTTATGGTGCTATTTATGCTGTTTCTCTTGTCCTCATGTTTTCTATAAAATGAAAGCTATGTCTAAAGGCTTCATTAGATTGAGATTTGTCTTTTTAACAATGTACTCCACAAATAAAGCTGTGTACTTCATCTTACAGCATATGAAAAGATACATAATGGTTATCTAACTTTCAGCAATAACATTGATCACTGGGTTCAAATAGCAGTAAGCTGATTTCCTCTTTATCAATTTCTCAATAAATATTTTATCAAGTTCTTTTATCACTTCAACAATAATCACCATTAAGTTTAAACATGTTTCATTTGTTTAGGAACTGCTGCTTCTTCCTCAACACTCAG
>NW_027529427.1:7386290-7391220 GCF_008692635.1 Crocuta crocuta | reverse complement strand
TCTCGTTGATTTGAAGAAATTTTAAACATGCACATTAACATATATTCTCAGAAACCAACATTTCTTTTTTTAATTTTTTTTAATGTTTTCGATTATTTCTGAGTGAGAGAGACACACAATGTGAGCAGGGGAGGGTCAGAGAGAGAGGGAGACACAGAATCAGAAGCAGGCTCCAGGCTCTGAGCTAGCTGTCAGCACAGAGCCCAACGTGGGGCTCAAACCCACGAACCATGAGATCATGACCTGAGCCGAAGATGGACACTTAACCGACTGAGCCACCCAGGCACCCCTAGCATTTCATCAATTAAATGTTTAGCAAATTTCTTCTTCCACTTTGTGCATTATGTGTTCTCTTTCATTATGGTATCTTTGTATGGTCAAAAATATCTTAATATAAACAAATTCATTAAGCCTTTAAGATTTGTGACTTTTCATCCTATTTAAGAAATCCTTCTTCTACCCAGGGTCATATGATGTTTCCCACTTTTGTACTGCCTTCAGTAGACTGAGTTAGCGTCCCAATTATTCATTACACTACTACACTATTAGTATTCATTCACATCCTTTCCATAGTATCATGATGGACAGAGTATACTGCCCTTAATGACCCTTATTTTGGCTTGGCTATGTGACTTGCTTTGGGCATTGTGATGTTAACAATTCAGACAGAAGCTCAGGCTCTTAATACATGTGGTTAGGTTGTAGTTCTACCACTGCCAAACAACCAACATTCTGAGTAGTGCCACCTTTCAGTTGGATCCTAGAGTCACGTGGGCCTAGCCAACTCAGTCAACAACTAAACCAAAGCCAACTATACTAACCTTGTAACCTATGTGATGAAGAAATTTCTCCAGAGGAAGACAAGCAATGGGATATATACTGAATACAGTATATGTGTGTGTACAGGCGTACCCTATTTATTGTGCTTCAAAGACCTTGTACTTTTTACAAACTGAAATTTTACGGCAACCCTCTGTCAAGCAAGTCTACCTGTTACCATATTTTAAACAGCATTTTCTCACTTTGTGTCTGTCACATTGTTAGTTCTCCCAGTATTTCAAACTTTTTCATTATTATCATATGTTATAGTGATGTGTGATCAGTGATCTTTGATGTTATTACTATAATTCTTTTGGGGGCACCATAAACTGCATCCATATAAATAGCAGATTTACTTGCCACACGTTGTGTGCTCTGCCTGCTCCACCAGCTGGCTATTCCCCTGTCACACTCTCTCTCCTTGGGCCTCCCTATTCCCAGATACAACAATACTGAAATTAGGTCAATTAATAACGCTACAATGGCATCTAAGAGTTCAAGTGAAAGAAAGAGGCACATGTCTCTCACTTTAAATCAAAAGCTAGAAATGATTAAGCTTTGTGAGGAAGGCATGTCCAAAACTGAGACAGGTTGAAAGCCAGGCCTCTTGCACCAAATAGCCAAATTGTGAATGCAGAGGAAAAGTTCTTGAAGGAAATGAAAAGTTCTACTCTAGTAAACACACAAATGATAAAAGAAAGTGTAACAACCTATTTGTTCATATGGAGAAATTATTAGTGGTCTGGACAGAAAATTAAACCAGCCACAGTGTTCCCTTAAGCCAAAGCCTAATCCAGAACAAAGTCCTAACTCTCTTCAATTCTATGAAGGCTGAGAGAGGTGAGGAAGCTGCAGAAGAAAAGTCTAAAGCCAGCAGAGATTTATTCATAAGGTTTAAGAGAAGTTGTCTCTGTAACATAAAAGTGCAAGGTGGAACAGCAGTAAGTGCTGATGTAGAAGCTACAGCAATTTACCCAGAAGATCTAGCTCTAGATAATTAATAAAGGTGACTACACAAAATAACAGATTTTCAACGTAGATGAAAGAGCTTTCTATTGGAAGAAGATGCTATCTAAGACTTTCATAGCTAGAGAAGAGAAGTCAATGCTTATCCTCAAAGCTTCAAAATATAGACTCTTTTATTAGGGGCTAACACTTCTGATGACTTTTTTAAGTCAAAACCAGTGTTCATTTACTATTCTAAAAATCCTAGGGCACTTAAAAATCACACTAAATGCACTCTGTGTTCTATAAATAGAACAACAAAGCCTAGATAACAGCACATCTTTTTACAGCATGGTCTACTGAATATTTTAAGTCCACTTTCGACACCTACTGCTCAGAAAAAAGATATTCCTTTCAAAATATGACGGCTCATTGGCAATTCACCTGTTCACTGAAGAGCTCTGATAGAGATGTACAGTAAGATTATTATTGTTTTCATGCCTACTAAACCAATATTCATCCTGCAGCCCATCAAGAAGTCAGTTCAGCTTTTAGGTCTTACTATTTAAGAACTATATTTCAGAAAGGCTACAGCTACCACAGATAGGAACTTCTCTATGGATCTGGACCAAGTAAACTGAAAACCTTCTGAAAAAAATTCACCATTCTAGATGCCAGTTAGAACGTTTGTGATTCATGGGAAGAGGTAAAAATATCAACCTGAACAGAAATTTGGAAGAAGTTGATTTCAATCCTCCTGGATGACTGTTAGATGTTCAAGACTTCAGTGGAGGAAGGAGTGGCAGATGGAGTAGAAATAGCATGAGAACTAGAATTAGAAGTGGAACCTAAAGATGTGACTTAATTGTTGTAATCTTATGATAAAATCTGAACTGATGAGGAGTTGCTTCTTTCAGATTAGCTAAGTGAGTGGTTTCCTGAGATGGAATCTACTCCTTCTGAAGATGCTATAAAGACAGGTGAAATGACAATAAAGGATTTAGAATATTATGTAAACTTAGTGGATAAAGCAGTAGCAGGCTTTGAGAAGACTGACTCCAACTTTGAAAAAAGTTCTACTGTGGGTAAAATGCTATCAGATAGCATCATATGCTACAAAGACACTGTGAAAAAAGAGCCGATGTGGCAAACTTCATTGTTTTCTTATTTGAAGAAATTGCAATAGTTAGTGGGCATAAAGAGCAGACCTCAGGAAGCTCTGAGCAGCCCCACCAACACCCCAGGCGGGGCTGCAGCTGCCAAAACCAGCCCCATCACCATCACAGCAACCATGAGCAGCAAAGTGGAGACCTTCCAATCACCCAACCACTGCCCCTGCTCCAGTTCTGCTGACACCAAGCCTGACTCCAAAGCTGGCGTGGCCTCACATCAGTGTGCCTGCCAGCATGCACAAGAAGGTTTTGGGAACAGCAGAATGGTTCAATGTAAGTAATGGACGTGGTTCCATTAATAGTAATGACACCAAAGAAGATGTATTTGTAAACCTGACTACAATAAATGCCAAGAGGGATAACGCCAAGATGTACCTTCACAGTGTGGGAGATGGAGACACTGTGGAATTTGATGTGGTTGAAGGAGAAAAGGTGAGGGGATAGCAAATGCTACAGGCCTTGGTGAAGCTCCACTACAAAGCAATAAATATGCATCAGACCTTAGAATTCTAGACACTATCCACAGTGCAGGGGTCCTCCATCAGTTACCAGCAGAATTACCAGAACGGTGCAGATAGGTAAAGCATGAGAGATCAGAGAGTTCTCCCAAGGCCAGATCCTACTGCAGGCAAGAGTTCCCTTTTTACTACATGTGGAGACCCTGTGGGCATCAACCACTGTCTTCTAACCTGCTTGTGCAGGGTAAAGTGCTGGAAGGTGCTGACAACCAGAATTCAGGAAAACAGGTAGACCAGTGAGACAGAATATGTATCAGGGTCATAGGCAACAATTCTACAGGGACCTCCTCACCAGAGACAATCTAGAGAAGACAGTAATGAAATTAAGGAAATCAAGGAGATGAGATCCAAGGTAAGTAGTCACCTCAACATTGGTACCTCCACAATTTCAATTACCTACATATATGCTCAAAAAAACCCAAACGACAAGGTGGCAAGAGACAAAAGCAGGTGATCCACCAGCTAAGAATTCATCTGCCTCTCCCACCCCACTGACTAAGGCAGGGCTGAGTAAATGCTAGTGTGGCATCTCTACCATCATCTGGTTTAGTCATCTAACAAGAAGACATGAATATGATATTCCAGCAATAAGAAATGAACAAAAGACTGGAGTGGAAGATTTTAAGTGCTTTCTTTTTGCCCATTAACCAGATGACTAGAACTATGGAGCATCATGGGGTTTTTCTTATTCTTGTTGAAAGACATCTCTTTTTAGTAATGGCAAATAAGCTTTTAAAAAAAAGCCCGTATTTTTTCTCAATAAATATTTAAAGTTTTTTAAATTGCTTCATATCTAGTCAAGCTGAGATTTTTTAAAGCCTCATTCATTCCTGTTTGTAAGAAAAAATTAAAACTTGATTTAAAAAAAAGTCAACAAACAGCAAGTACCTATTAATAAAGGTCTTGGATACTTCTCAAAACACACACACACACACACACACACACACACACACACACAAAATAGGAGAAATTGCCACAGCCACCCCCACCTTCAGCAACCACCATCCTGATCAGTCACAGTCATCAATATCAAAGTAAGCAATCTCCACCAAGAAAAATATAACATGCTGAAAGCTCAGATGATAGTTAGCTTTTTTAGTAATAAAGTATTTTTTAATTGAGGCATGAACTTTTAGATACAATGCTATTGCACACTTCATAAACTACAATACAGCGTAACATTATATATAGATAGATAGATATGTATATATAAAATTAAAAACCAAAAAATTTACTTTATTGGCATGTTCACTTTATTGTAGTGGCCTGGAACCAAACTGGAAATGTATCCAAGGAAGGGCTGTATATGCATGCATATACATACATATACATACACACACACATTGCATTCAATATGTATCCCATTAGTTTTGTTTCTCTTGGGAAAAATAACCAATAAACATATATGTATATATATATATATATAAACTATATTAATGTTAATATAATTAGATGTAATTGCATTAATTACATTAA
>NW_027529427.1:7331752-7386123 GCF_008692635.1 Crocuta crocuta | reverse complement strand
ATAACAATTATATTAATATATAAATTATGTTACAAATATATTGAAATATGTATTTTATAAGAAATTATATATAATATATATTGTATCATATTCATACTATAAAACATATATATATACACATATATGATAAGAAATTGGCTCATGAGATTATGGGATCTGACAAGTGCCAAGATTTGCAAACTAAATGGGCAAGCTCGAGACCCAAGAAAGATAACTGTGAAATTCTGGTCCAAAGACTAGTGCAGACTCCAGACTCAGGAAGAGCCAGTGTTCCATTTAGGGTTCAAAGGCAGGCAAAAGCCAATATCCCAATTCAAACACAATCAGGCAGGATTTACACTTACTTGTGGGAGAGGAATCAACTAACAAAAAGGTCTGAATAAAACAGGATGAGGGCCACTCACAATAGAGAGGGCAATCAAGTGTATTGATTTAAATGTTAGTCTCATCCAAAATACCCTCACAAAAACGTGTAGAAGTAAGTCTGATTAACTATCTGGACACCCTGTGTCTCAGGCAAGTTAACACATAAAATTAACCATCACAATTGGATGTTATTTTGTGGCTGTTATATAATAGGTGACTGAAAGTTATCCAACAGTGTAAAGTACTATGTCTTTACACCTGGTCTTTAAACTACCTGAAATTGCTTTTTTTGTGTATGGTGTGTGATAGGGGGACAATTTCATTTTTCCCCATAGGGACATCCAATGTCCATTTTTAAACAATCCATTCTATCCTAACCTTTGACATTCATCAAGTATTTTCTTAAGTATGGGTCTGTTTCTGTGCTTTCTACTTTCTATTATGATCAGCTAGTTTGTCCATTCTTACACCAAAACTTTACTTAATAACTATAGCTTCATGAGGCTTAATATCTAGTAGAACAAGTCTTCTCAGCAACTTCTTAACTATTTTTTAATTTCTGCAAAAAATATTTACTGAGTCTACTATAGGCCAGGCACTGTTCTACAAGAGTTCATGAAAGAGATACCAATTTAGGATTATAATATATTTCAGAAAGTTTTATAATTTTCCCCACAAAAGTCTTAAACATTTTAATGACATTCATTTCTAGGCAATTTATATGCTTTTCTTAATGTTACAGTAAATAGCATTTTTTTAAAATGTAATTTTCTCTTTGATACAGTCTATAGAAGTGCAACTGATTACAATATATGGACACTGTCTCTAGCAATCTTCTTAAATGCTCTTATCTTTAGGTTTTTAATTTACTATTTAGACAACCAAATCATATGTACAATAAGAAAACAATCATTTTCTTTCCTTCCCATCCTTGTATTTATTATCACTTGCCTTTCCACATTGCCTATAATGTCTACCACAATGCTGAATAGAAATGATGACAGCGTGTACTCTATTTTATTCTTCATCCTCAAAGAAATGCTTTAACAGTTTTATCTTATAAATTACAGTATAAATTACCTGTATAAATTAAATTATAGTATAATTTTAATAGATACTTTTAATAGATATTCTTTATCAAGTTAAGAAGTTTCCTTCTTAGACATTTTTCCAAAAAAGACATACAGAATGTCAATAGACATGAAAAGAGACTCGTCATCATTAATCATCAAAGAAAGACAACTCAAAACTACAATGTTATATCACCTCACACCTCTCAGAATAGCTAAAATCAACAACACAAGAAACAACAGGTGTTGGCAAGGATGTGGAGAAAGGGGAATTCTCTTGCACTGTTGGTGGGAATGCAAACTGGTACAGTCGTTCTGGAAAACAGTATGGAGGTTTCTTAAAAAAATTATAAATAGAAAAATAAATTATAAATAGAAGTACCCAATGATCCAGTGACTGCACTGCTAGGTATTTAAAGGTATACATGCACCCTAATGTTTACATTTACATGCAGCATTACCTACAAGACCCAAATTATGGAAACAGCCCAGTGTCCATCAATTGATGAATGGATAAAGAAAATGTCGTATGTACACACACACACACACACACACACACACACAATGGAATACTACTCAACAATAAAAACGAATGAAATCTTGAAATTTGCAATAATGTAGATGGAGCTACAGAGTATTTTGCTAAGCAAATAAGTCAGAGGAAAGACAAATGCCATGTGATTCTTCTCATATGTGGAATTAAGGAATGAAACAAACAAGCAAAGGAAAAAAGGGAGACAGAGGTATAAACTAAGAAACAGACTCTTAGCTATAGGGAACTGACGAGTACCAGAAGTGAAGTTGGTGGGGAGGTGGGTTAAATAGGTGATGGGGATTAAGGAGTGTACTTGTTGTGATTAGGACCAGGTGATGTATGGAAGTGTAGACTCACTATGTTGTATACCTGAAACTACTATTACACTGCATGTTAACTAACTACAATTTAAACAAAAACTTTAAAAAATTCTTTCTATTCCTAGTTTTAAAAAATTAAAGTTCCTACATTTCTGGAGATGATCATATGACTTTTTTCCTATCAGCTTTTAACGTGGTAGACTATAGTAATTAATTTTCTAATGATACCAATCTTGACTCCTAGAATAAGCCTAAAATGTCTTCATGCACCTCTTTCTCATACAGTAACTTTAAATGTTTATTTATTTATTTTGAGGGTGGGTATGGGCAGAGAGAATCCCAAACAGTCTCCACACTCAGCATGGAACCTGATGTAGGGCTCAATACTATGACTACAAGCTCATGATCTGAACCAAAATCAAGAGTCAGATGCTTAAATGACTGAGCCACCCAGGCTCCCCACATACACTAACTTTAAGTTGGCAATATTTTGTTTAGAAATTTTTGCATTTATGTTCACGGCTGAGATAGCCCTAAACTTTTCCTTTCCTGTATTAACTCTGTCAAGTTCTGATACAAAGTTATGCTAGTCTTATAAAGTATGTTGGTGACTAATTATTCCCTCTTTTTATTTTCTGGAATTCCTTCTGTAAAACTGAAACTATTTGTTCCTTATATGTTTATTAAAAATCACTAGTATAACTCTCCAGGCTTGAAATGGGTGGGAAAATTTTATACGGACTCATTTTTTCTGGTTTTTCACATTTAGCTAGTCTTGCTACATTTCATTTTTTCTGGCATTTTCTCATTTAGTCTAAATGTGAAATGTACTGGCAAAAATATCCTTGTATCTTCTTAATACTTATAGGACTTGTAGTTAGGAGTTCTTTATCACTTCAAAAACTGTTCATTTTTAGTATCACCAAAGGCCAGTCAATTTTCTTAACGTTTTCAAGGGACCAATTTGGGGCACTGTGCATCCTTTTTAAAAAGGGCGGAGTGGGGCAACTGGGTGGCTCAGTCATCTGAGCGTCTGACTCTTGATTTTGGCTCAGATCATGGTCCCAGGGTCATTAGATTGAGCCCTGTGTCAGGGTATGCACTAAGTGTGGATCCTGCTTAATATTCTCTCTCTCTCCCTCTGCCCCTCTCTCCAACTCAGGCACACTCTCTCTCAAAACAAAACAAAACAAAAACAAACAAACAAAAACAAAAACAACGGATGGGGAAGTAGGTTATCTATTAGGGTTCCCACCGTGGGCTGCCATGGACCTTTTCTTTTTTCTGCCAAGATACAGAGCCCAATGTTTAAGTACACAGCTTATCAAGTACTTATATTTGAATCCCTATCTACTCATGTCCTGAGAATTTCTTACTTTCTTGCCAATTTATGATACATATTTATTCAACCATCTTCAATTTTTTTTGTGGCAGTTATTTTCCCAGCATCTAGTCTGCTGTGATCACAGACATGTTTTAGCTTCCTTACTTTCACTTACAGAATTTTGCTTGTTAGTGAAATGTAACTTTGTTAAAGACTGCTTAATTTTCTCGTCCATTTTAGTGCCAGACCCTCTGGTTATTCCTATCTCAGATTATACACACAACCAAGTAAGTTTTAAAGCATTTTTGTATTTAAGGCTAGAATGGTACCACAGGCCAGGATTTCCAAATAATTATCTCATTTGTGCTTGGGCTCCAGCCAGGGAAATAGTTTCAAGGTCAAATTGAAATACTTTGTTACTTTTCCACAACCCCAGAGAACACCCTCAACTGCTTTCATCTGGATATCTATTCCATCACATGCCTACCACACAGTAGTCATACACTTTTAGGTATAGTCACTGAGAGACGAAAGCTGAGTAGAAGAAAAGAAGCAATATATACCACACTAAACAATGAAGAAATTCTCCACCACTTAAAAATGTGCTCCAGGTCACAGTATGATCTTCAAAAACATATGTTTTAAGACACCAAAAAAGCCCAGGCCAGAGCTAGGATTCAAGTATGTAACTTAACTGCCTCCAGTAACATATTAAGAGAAATCACAGGGCTTGGTAGTGCGCAGTGCCAGCAGGACCAGATGGTTTGCTTAAATCACAAGCTAATAAACTTTTACTCAGAATAAGAAGGAACAAATTATGACTTTACCAAAGGCCCATTTTCCTTAAGAAAGCAAAGCAATTAGGTGCTTCAGGTGCTGGCAGAGACCGCATCTTCAAGTTTCCCACCTTCTTCTGTTCCCCAACTGAGAGGAACACACTCTTTTGTAGTTTCCAAGATGCTTATGGAAAATCTTGCTATAAATTCTTAGGAGGGTAAGAAGGATAAGTTTCCAAAGGAATGAAGTGATTAGAAGAAAGGAGTGCACAAAGGAAGATTGCCTAGAGGTTAAACTTTGATCACAGAAATCATTTCATTTGAGAAGTCCACTCACTCTCCTGATTTCAAAGAAATTCAAGATTATGACCCACTCTAGTATACAATTACCAAAAAAATTTCTTCAAAAGAAAAAGTGTTACCCAGGTCCTGAGGTGAGAAGCATTTTTGAAGTATTAGTGAGAACTTTCTTATATATATATGTGTATATGTGTATATACGTGTATACACATATATATATACACACACATTTCCTACCATCCTCTCCCAACAAACTCCCTTAGGTACCACACAATCACTACTATTGAGAATTTAAATTTACAGAATTTCTAAAACAGATATATGCTAGCATTTATACTAGAAATCTTCTCTTTCTCCTGTATGCTCTTTTGGTCGGTGTATGGTAATTCTTTGACAAGATATATCCCAATCGTACAGTATTTTATGAACAGGGAATAGCTACAGCTATTGTATTAATAAAAACAAAAGCAACTTACATTATTTGAATACTTTGAAGTGTTCTAATAAGAGTTTTATAGGTATTGTATCATTAAATCCTCACAATGATTCTATGAGTCTGGATATTAGGTATTATTATTATTCTTCACTTTTATAGAAGACAATACAAGTTTGGAGAGTTAAAATGCCTTTTCAAGGTTATACAGCTTGAGGAGACAGAACCAGGCTTCCAAGCTAGGCAGTCAGACTTCATTGCATTCAGAGTTAATGCTGCTTTGCTACAACGTATCAATCTTCTAAAACAACTTTTAAATCTTTCTGGGAAGTATTCCTATGCCCAGTTTTGCAACTTTCTATCCTCCCTTTCTCCCTCTTTTCTCTTATCCCCTAAATACTTAATTCTTATCCTGTGCCAGGTACTGTGTCAGGCACTGAAAGTGTAACAGAAAACAAAACAGATATATTTCTCTACAGCTGTTGAGCTCTGAGTCCATATATAGACATTAATAAAATTTATAAATATTTAATAATGAATTGTATATAGTGTTATGCAGAAGGTATATAATACCATGAGAATAAGTAACGTGAGGCCTTGATCTATATTTTGGGGGGCCTAGAGAGTTTCCCCAAGAAAGTATAGAGGAGATGGGGAGGAAAAGGTCATTCCAGCTTGTTTAGTAGCCTTCAAGTGGAAAAGAACATAGAGAAGATAAAAGATACTACAAGACCTGAGAATGAGAATGGTGCAAATGTGGCAGGCAAGGGAGGAAGGGGCTAGGTGTAGAAGAATCTTGCAGGCCATTATGCAAAATTTTGGCTTTTATTGCAAAATGCAATAGGAAGGTATCAATGAGATCTGATTAAAGTTAATGAGCAAGAGGATTCAGAATGTAAAAATGAGAATTTCTAAAATAATGGAATAAGGAATATAAGCTGAACTGAGAGGGAAACAAAGATGGAATACAGAAAGAAAGATAAGGCTAATGGATTACAATAAAGTAAAAAGAGGAAAAGAAGTTCAAATGAACAAGAAAGATAAAATAACAGGCAATTGTGTTTAGAGAGGAAGATATTTAATGAGTGGATCGGGAGGTGGACTAGATTACAACCAGGTTTAGAATGCCAAATATGGGATGAAGAAAGTCAAGGGAGACAAAGGCTACTGGCCAAGAAACAGAAAGGACAAAGTAACAACTTATCCATGCAGATTCCGAAGTCAGTGAGATAACAAAAGTCTTCACTGAAAGCCTTTAATGCTCCACCTGCATAGCATGAGACTGAAAGTAGGGGTCCTAACCTTAAGAATGTGACTGAATAATGGTCTGAAGATATAACAGGAAACCAGAAGGAAGAGAGTCCTACCTCTAACCCTGAGGTTCAGAATAAACACGTATTTAACACCAGAAAGCGCTGCTGGAAGTTGCCAGGGCAGAGGCCAAATTAGACTTCAGGCAAAGAAGGTGAAAGGTGGCTCACAAAGGAAAAGAGAAAGTCAAATACAGTACAGTTTCACTCATATGTGGAATTTAAGAAACAAAAAAAAATGAACAAATGAACAAAAAAGACAAAGAAACAAACTCTTAAATACAGAGAACTGACTGGCTTGCCTGAGGAGAGGTGGGTGGGTGGAATAAAGGGGATAAAGAGTGCACTGACCATGATGAGCACCAAATAACAGAAGAACGGTTGAATCATTATATCGTAAATCTAAAACTAATATAACACTGTATGTTAATTATATGAGGAGAAGGAAGAAGTTAAGAATGTATGTGCCAGGGCCTGGCACAGAGTAAATAATAACTATCTGGTGAATCAGTGAATGAATGAAGACAAAGGAATTTGTGAATTTTAGTAACTTAGTATAGGAAGATGTAGAAGGAATAAGAACATTTGAAGAATATGTTAAGGCAAGAAAGTACTGAACAGATAGGGAAAATGGTGCAGTATAGACGGCTGGAAGCTTATTTTTTGGGCAGTATCTAACGAAATCTAGGATGAAAGGCACAGTAAAATTAACTCCACTAGGTTCTTTGAAGAGGGTGAACACCGGTCCCACTGGACCATAACTTCAAAATAAAGCTGATGATACCAAAGTAAGAATTATGTATTATTTTCTTTTAGTCCTCATTTAAATGCATAGGACTAGAGCTCCTGGGGAGCTCAGTCAGTTAAAAGTCTGACTTCAACTCAGCTCATTATATGGCAGTTCAGGAGCGATAAGGTGGAGCCTAAGGTGGAGTCTCACATTAGGCTCTCTGCTGTCAGCACAGAGAACAGTTTGGATCCTCTGTTCCCCAACTCTCTGCCCCTTCCCTGTATGCGTGTGTGCTCACTCTCTCTTGCTCTCAAAATAAAGATTAAAATAAAATAAATGCATAGGACTTATATGATAGCATTGATTATAATTTTCTGCTCTGTTTATTGAAAGTAAGATATTCTAAGTGATACCTGAAGTAACCTAATAGTAATAGATATCACTGAATTTAGCAATATATTCAGGTTAGGAATTGTAAGGTATTACTGCTATCTTTGACTTCTAACTTTATGAAGATCCCAAATATGAGTAGGAG
The DNA here is from genome assembly GCF_008692635.1 of Crocuta crocuta. Taxonomy (NCBI): domain Eukaryota; kingdom Metazoa; phylum Chordata; class Mammalia; order Carnivora; family Hyaenidae; genus Crocuta; species Crocuta crocuta. The sequence goes on along the minus strand of NW_027529427.1, from coordinate 7,378,424 downwards.
TCACATATATAGCACTGAAAAAGAAATCATATTTCTATAATTCAACTTTGGAGTCATTAGATTTCTTAACTTTTTACATAATAGTGCATTTCTCTAGTAAGTCAACACTGTCAAAGGTTTGTAAGGACAAATAAAATCAGCAAATGACACTTTAAATAATTAATGTGCTCCGCGGGTAAGGAATTTACAAAACATTTTTACCGTCTCTCAAAGTATGGCTCGCATAACCATAGGACACTTAACAAGGCTGGGTATTTCTATAAAAGCCTATGGTTTAGAAGAATCCACAGAGTTAAGACTGACTTTGTGCACAAGTGCACACTGATTGGCTATATTCCTTCACTGCCAACTGCCTTTAAGTTTCTAGTAATACTGTGCCATGGTAATAAATATTCAGCTGAAGATAGTGGTTTTTCTTAATTGAGGTATAACTGACATACAATATCCTTTTAGTTTCAGATGCACCTCATGGTGATTCAGTATTTTTACACATTATGAAATGATCCCTACAATATGTCTAGTTACCATCTGTCACCATACGAGGTTATTACAATATTATTGATTATATTCCATATGCTGTATATTACACATCCCCATGACTAATTTATTTTATAACTGGAAGTTTGTACCTCTTAATCCCCTTCACCTATTTCACCCACCCCCCAAGTCCTCTTTACTCTAATAAGCAATAGTTTGTTCTCTGTATCTACGAGTCTGTTTCTGTTTTGTTTTGATCACTTGTTTTGTTTTTTAGATTCTACATATAAGTGAAATCATAAGTATTTGCCTCTCTGTGACTGATCTCACATAGCATAATACACTCTATGTCCACCCATGTGGTTTCATATGGCAAGATTTCACTGTTTTTAAAAATTTAAAAAGAGCAGAAACACAACAATGTGAAAGAAATGCTTTTTTCCCCAAGCCATCTCAATTTTTCTTTTTTCTTTATCAACTCAGAAAGCTTGTGAAAATAAATCCTTATAATAAGCCCTCATCACTCCTAAGGGGAGCTTTAAAAATCAGACATTGGTAAAATGTGGGTGCACATTTTCAAAGCAAAGCAAATGTCCCCCTGCTGCTACGAATCTCATAATTTGTGTCACTGAGGTTGGAAAGCGGCTGTAAAAAGGGCTAATGTTTATCTCGGCGCCAATTCCAGTTAGGTGATTTTTTGGTAACAAAGCATCAAAACGAAAAACTAAATATCCGAATTAAAGCACTCCAAACTATTTTTTAAAAGAAAACTATTACTTGATTAATATTTCTGATAATTTGCTTATTTCAGCAACTAAGAGTTCGTACCAGAATCAAGTAAAACAAAAATTAATAATGCCTGGTTCACATAGACTCCATGGCTCTTCTCTATTCCTAGAAGAAAAAAGAACAAAAATAATCTAAATAACATCACATTTCCTTTCTCCAGCAGCAGTAACAAAGATGTGGCACCATCATTTTACACTCTTCTGCATCTGGGTCTGAGAGCTCCTTATATCTCTTTAGAATGTGACAAATGAGTAAATCAGAGAAACAGAAATAGTGATGGAATGACAAGACTTTCCCTTGAACTTCAGGCTCTAGTCAATTCTCATCTGAAAAAAGGTATTCTTCTTTCTGCATCACCAGGAAGTCAAGACAACAGGATAAAATACATGGTAGGAGGGCTCTACAAGCTGTCCAGGTTTTGAAAAGAAATTCCCTTTGTAGTCGAAATCATTTGGTCATTTCACACGAAGAAAACATTAATTTCATTTCATCATAGAAAACAGCAGTCCCCCTCACTAGCATAAAGTCACCAACAGAGAACAGAGCATTTAGGACTTGAGCCCTTTTTCTAAGATCAAATGAATAATTTGAATAAAACAGCTTCACACTCTTTCCTTAAATTTTCAACAATAAAAGTTTCCTGGCATTTTAACTGAAAATTTTAATCCTTCACATTTGCATTGCTGGAAAAAGAAAGTCAAACAATTACCTACATGCAGACGGAGTGATATTTCATCAATTACAGATACATAAAATGAAGAAAACATTATTTCAATATAATCCCCAGAAAATGGTTACCAAAAAAAAAAAAATGGCAAATGAAATAATAGCTATTTGACCTTATCAAAAATTTACTATTAGCCAGAGAAGAAAAGTAAAAGGGTGGGATTTAATGTCCGGAAATGCAAGGATACCAAGAGAGAACTCCTAAGCATCTCATAAGTGTTTATGTACACACATGATTATTTTGGCCACAATAATAATGCTCAACATTTATATACTGCTTTTATAGGTTACCAAAACAAAATTATTGTGAGGATAAGAATTTGCTTCACTCTACTACAGAGGCTTAGAAAGATTATGAGTCTTACCCTAAATCACAGCTAGTAAACAGAAGAACTAGAATCCACATCACTTGACTTCCGGTTCAGTGCACTTTACACTAGCCTTTCTTACCTCTTATTCATTCATTAAAAAAGGTAGAGATAAGAGGAAGGAACAAGTGAGTGCCAAAATAGATAAAGCCTAGGACATGCCACACACAAAACTATCTGTTGTGTAGGATAAATCCTGCTGTGCATATTTCTCTAGGAAAATATGTTTTATTGAAAACATCCAGGAAGGTGCAGTCAAGGAGAACATAAACTGCATATAAAAATCAGTGGGACGCCATCTGGCTTTCATGACTTCACCTTCAGCGATATCTTGGATGACTGCCTCTATCGTCAATAACTTGGTTTATCAAACTTCTCAGTAGGAGATAACAGAATAAGGGCCAAACACCCCAAGAACTCATTACAAGCAAACTAAATATCATCTGTTACAGATCTGCCACATAGATTCCAAAAGTGCTTCCCAGTGCAGTAGTTAAGGTTATGCAGTTTAGTCAGAAGTAGAAAAACATGTCTATTTTGAAAACTAGTATCTACAGATTCTGGCACTCATCTTCTGTGGTTCAATTTTGAGGTGTACCGAGGTTTTATTTCTTTTCCACTTCAGTTAATTTTTCATTTGATTATAACTTTTGAAAACACGGATGTGGTCCTTTTGTTGAAGGAAAAGGGAAAAAAATCAAGCCAAAATTTAGAAACAGATATTTCCTAAAGTTCTGGGATAATACAATCATGTACTATTCTATCAAATAATTTTCAGGAGTAAAAATTTATAATAAAAAAGGCAAACACAACGCATTACTTTAAGAACTACTGTTACAAACCACTCAAGTGTAAAAAGATTTTTTTTTTTTGGTCATACCATCGCATGTGGTTATTTCCTGGGAGCTTCAGTTTCCCTTCAGAATTTCTTGCTGTCTACTGACCCCATCTGGCAAAATTATAGAGGAAGTTATAGTGCCTAAAGCTGTTGCCAAGTCAACCCTTTTATTTTATGTAAGAGGACATTTTAAGAGAAAAAAAAAAAGAAGATTAGGGCAAAATAATCTAAGGATTCATAGCTTTATCCCTCTGTAATATGTAGGATGAGAAGGAAAAACATGTAATATTGAAAAGGTCATGCCATTGACTGGTAATAATTTTAAATTATTACAGGCTAAGCTCTACTCTCACTTCATACCATACATAAAATCTCTGTATTTTTACTCTTCTGTTATTTATAAAGTTTCCTGTCTTCTTTTTCAAGTGTACTACACATGACTCCATCAAATGAACATCTTTCAGGGCTATCAGTATTCTAAATGAGAGAATGCACGTGCTGCCTTTTCATTGTTATTCTTCAAGATGCTTGTTAGTTATTCTGATCTTTTATTGAAGAATTTTATTAAAACTCTGAGATCTTTTCTTTGTTTAATACAATGATGAGGTAATTACTTCAAAATCATATCCAACAAAACTGGATGAATAACATTTTAAACAGTTCAAGGTAGTTTAAAACTTCAAGTACAGAGTTACTGAAAGGGGAGAAATGTCTGTTTAAACTATGCAAATTGGCCTTGAGATTACAGGTTTTCATTGTCTGCCATTCTTACTATCAATATTCATAATATGATCCTACCAAAGGATAGATAAAAAGGAGAAATTAAAGGAGGGTTTTAAAAACACATAGAAAGCTCCATTTTATTCACCATCTGACTTATTCCGCATTTGTAAAAGTGGCTACAATATTAATACGAAGTTTCAATTCTTCTTTTGAACATTCCTCCTCTGAGACATTTGAGTTTTTAGACCTGCTGTTATTTGAACATATTTGGGTAATTTCCATTAATAAGTGGATTGAAATGCAGAATAACATTGGGTTGCCACTGCTACAGACTATATCATTCCTTTAACTTAAAGCCCATTTCATACATCTTTCTAAGATCAAAAGGAGGAGAAGTCTAAACATGGAGATTTCTGCTATGGCAGGGTATAGCCATTTAACTTCTTCTTTCAACAAGCCAGAGATGGCAGAATTCTCTTTGAAGTGGCAGCCCTGTTGGCCTTTGAAGTCCCTTGTCAATTGCAGAATGGCTCTGGTGGGGTTTGTTTTGTAGCCAGCTGTCACCATGAAGGCAGACATGACGTATTTCCAGCAGTCTCACTTCAGGGTCTGTCAAGTGACTGATTTCATAACCAGTCACCATAACAAAGGAGACTCAAACTCACTGACATTAGAGCAAGAGTCTACAATGAAACTTACTAAGTTCCTCTTGACAGAGCTTGATTTAAATACTGAAATGATTACACAAAGGCAATGAGAAAATGATTGTGAATTTAACTGTCACCATTAAGATTCTTGGAATATTAAAAAGTACTTTCTGTATGTTTACCAATAAAGTGGTTCATTAGTAACATCTTGTTTTAAATGAAGCATCTTTGAACAATAGTGCCTTCAATCTTTGCAATGACTAAAAATGATGACTTCTGCAGAAATCCGTAATCAGTTTTAAAAGCAGTTTATACTGCTAATTTACAACTGGATTTTCTTCTAAGACTGAATGATTTGATGTAGTTGTGAGAAGCATGCTTGTATTTATACTACTTCTAGACTGCTCAGCGTCTCACCCCAAAAATCCCCATCACTACCAACATGGAAACCAGTTGAAGACAAAAGGCTAAACAGTGAAAATAATGGTATGTTAAGAAACTTCTATCAACTATAAATGTAGCCCATTAGTGTACTGTATAAGGAAACAATCTTAAATTACAACTCTATCTTTAAGGCAGGGGAGAGGAGACAAATCTTGAAAAACCTAATGTCAAATTCACCAATGATAATCCGAAGTATTAGTTCCACCGGAAGGAAATAAAGCAGGAATAAAAACATTTTCATCCTAATTTGATCACAATTTATATCTGTTCTGTAGAAGATTTTGATATTTTTCTTCTTTTTGAGAGAGAGAGCATGCACGTGTGCGAGCACATGCAAGTGGGGTAAGAGGCAGAGGGAGGGAAAGAGAGACTCTCAGGCAGGCCTCATGCCCAGGTGTGGCCCGACATGGGGCTTGATCTCACAGCTGTGACGTCATGACCTGAGCTAAAACCAAGAGCGGACACTCAAGGGACTGAGCCATCAAGGTGCCCCAGAGTGTTTTAAATTCTTACATGTTTTTATGACATGGTTTACTGCTATTTCAGAGGTGAAGTCTAGGTAATGCAGAACACCACTTTTAGGTAGCTCTTATTATCTGCAAGATCAGCCACAGTGGGACAGAAGATTGCACATTCATCCCCTAAGACATAATAAGTCCTCTTATTTTCCATTGAAGGACAGGTCATGGATAATGAGGATTTCTATATTTTATTTTTCCATTCTGGCTACCATGCTTTAAAATCAAATACTCTTTACCACAAAAAATAAGCTTTCAAATAATAGTATCTATTCTAGTTCTTTAAATCTACAATTGTGACCTATTTTGAATTATTCTGGTCAGATGACAAAGTGCTTCATCAAATCCTGTAGATAAGAGTTGAAAGAATAAAACAATTCAAAATATTTTTGTAATAATTCAAAATATTTTTTGTTAACTAATGTAAAACTCATAAAACTGCCATTGAACTTCACATTGTTTAGTAAAGTGATGCTTCTGTTACCAGGAGTGTAAACATTCAGGATGGCAGAACAAAATTTCATTCATTCACTCATTAATTAATCCATTCACTCAGCAAATCTTCACTGAATGCCACTATGTACCGGACACAACGATAGGTATTCAGGATACAATAGTAAACAAAACACAATGCCTACCCTCAAGGAGCTTTCATTCTAATAAAGAAGATGGAAATAGTCTCTTAAAGTGACAGACAGTAAATAAGTAATAACAACACAGTGTTGTCAAACAACTAGTACAGGGTGCTGCTGAAAAACATGGGAAAGATGTGTAACTCAGACTTGGGAGATAAGAGAAGGTTTTATGGAAGGAGGAGTAGGATTTACCCAGATAAGAGAACGGAATAAAGATGAAGACACTACTTCATTTACATCCTCCTCCTCCAGCTTTCCCCAGAGTTCAATAAACACCACCAGGGACTTAGCTTTCATGGCAGACAATACGGGCATCAGCCCTGCGACCTCCCTCTGCCCCACATCATCCATATACAACACATCAGCAAATCCTACTGTGTCTATCTCCACATAAATCTTCCCATTTCCACTGCCAACACCCTACTATGTTACTGGATTATGCAGTATCTTCCTAACAGGTACTCCCCCTTCCACCCTTATTTTTCCCCTAATTATCCCATATCCATTTTTCAAATAAGTGTCAGAATTATCTTTTTAAAACATAAAATGGATTTTTATCATTCTTCTGCTTAAAATGATTTAAAAGTTAACCATGATGATTAAGATAAAACCTAAAATCACTGATGTGACCATCCTACACAATCTGGTTTCTGCCCACCTCTGAAGTTTCATGTCATACCATTTGTTCTTTCACTCCTTCATTCGCTCACTCACTCATCTACCCACCCACTCATCCAGCAACTCACTTCTACTCAATACTCTCCACTAACTAGTGGTTTTCTTTTTGCTCCATAGCATGCTCTTCCCATTATTAGGGTGTCCATGCATGTGGTTTCCACTGAAGTAAATTTCTTGACATTTTAAATCTCACCAATTCCTATTTACTTTTCATGTGTCAATTTAAATACTGGTGTCTTAGAGATGCCTTCCCTGACCATTCATTCTAAATAAGTTCCCCTTGTTATCCTTTTTATAATACTATACTTTTATTTGCCTATATCACAGTCTTGAAGAGGTTTATGCCTGTGATCATGTGATTAATCTCCCTAACAAATAAACACCAGGGGGAAAGGGACCATATTTTTTTTTTTTTTTTTTTGGTTCACTAATGTATTCCCAGTTTATAGCACATAGCAGACTCTCAATAAGCATTAATAGAATGTATAACAGAGTACTGGAATAAAGGGTATCTCTGAGGCCATTAAACTCTTCATACAGGGTTGGCATATTCAATCTACGGACAAACACCTCATTCTCACTTCTATAACCTTTCTACTCCTTTTTTCCTACATTAATTCTGTCACACATGCTATAAATTGAAGTGTCTAGTATTATATGAACATGGGATAATACACACACGAACACACACGCAAACACACACACACACACACACACACACACACACACACACACACACACCTCTTGAAAGTGACCTAGTCCTTTACTAACCTAGTATTTCACCATTATTTCTTAAAGGAATAATTACTTTTGACAAACAGGTTTTTAGACCACAGATGTTTTTGCAAAAATGAAAATTAAAACAGGATCAACTATCAGTGCTTCTCCTTCTACATTATCAGTACTACAAAACTCTGTCAGGCTCAGGAGGAAAAATTAAATGATAGTTGCTAAGTACACTTATGTATATGGAAGTATCCATCTATCCAACACACTATAGAGGTCAGCGGTCCAATATAGTAGCCATTAGCTAGATGTAGCCATTTAAATTTAATTAAAATTAAATAAATGTAAAAATCTGATTCTTGGGGCTCCTGGGTGGCTCAGTTGGCTAAGCATCTGACTTTGTTTGGCTCAGGTCACAACTCATGGTTTGTGAGTTTGAGCCCTGCATTGGGCTTGCTGCTGTCAGCGCAGAGCCAGCTTCAGATCCTCTGTCCCCCTCTCTCTCTGCCCCTCCCCTGCTCATGCTCCCTTTCTGTCAAAAATAAACATTAAAAAATATTTGGTTCTTGAAGGGTTCTAGCCACCTTTTAAGTTATCAACAGAAATGTGTGGCTAGGAGCTGCCATATTGAACAGAGGAGATATAAAACATTCCCACTTTCTCAAAGTTCTACTGGATAGTGCTGCTATAAAGACTACCAGAGACTCTGGTAACAAATAAGCACTTCTGAATAAAAATTATATTCCTAGAATTCACTTTATATCAAAAGAAAAAAAGGAACTTCTGTGTGGAATTAAAATCTTTTTAATGGGAAATGGTATTTAGATACCACATCTGATCACTAGAAGGGTACACTGCGACTGAAATAATTTTTTTAGGTACTCTCAGTACAAAGGAAATGTGTGTGCATGTGCACCTGAGTGTTTAAGAGAAAAAAGACATGAATATTAAAACAAATATTTCCAATTCAAGATTATGAGGATTAAATAGAATTTTTTAATCTTAAATTTTCTGTACCTTCTTACTTCCAGGAATAAGCTCTAAGCTTATTCTCAATGTTCTCAAATCCACATTTTGTTTTAAATTATGCTAAAGACAGTGCTATTTTTCTTTCCCTCCCTACGTTCCTTCCTAAAGGAAATCAAAGAGTAATACATGACTTTGTAAAACTGGAAGAGCATTAGGATTCAATTTCGCAGCACATATTTGTAGCCATTTACTAAAATCACAAAATTATTTTTATGAGGAGAGCCTAAAAGAAAATTGGGAAGTAAAGGACAGACTAAGATCCTGAATTAACCTAAGACAGACTCTCAGTGGATTAATAACCCAGTGACAAGAACGATATTTAGCTGACTACCTTATTAATTGGCTATGGCATTCCCAGGTGATGCAAATATTACATATTTTAGGATGGGCAGTGGATTAAAAATTGTGACTTAAAGTCACAAGGATTAAAACTTGATATATAAAAATGGGAACTTTTAACAAAAAGCATATTATCACCAGTACTGAATCAACCAGGTGGGTCTTTAGATACTTAAGTTTCTCCGGGGCCTTAAGCTGGGTCGGTGTCACTCCTTCCTTTAGAGCTATCAAGAGTAACAACAGAAGCTTCAGTAGTAGCTAATGTTTACTGTGTGCTTACTATATGCCAAACTTGAAGTGCTTTCTACATATAACCTCTCTTTAGTGTGGCAGATATAGTAAGTATCTTTGACAGCTCAGGGAACCAACACAAATAACTTGCCTGAGGGCACCTGGGTGGCTCAGTCCGTTGAGCTTCCGATTTTGGCTCAAGTTATGATCTCACAGTTGGTGAGTCCGAGCCCCACAACGGGCTCTCTGCTGTCAGCACAAAGCCTGCTTTGGATCCTCTGTTCCCCTCTCTCTCTGCCCCTTCTCCACTCTCTCAAAATTAAATAAACATTTAAAAAAAGTAACTTGCCTGCAATTACAATTTTTAAGTGATGGAAAAATAATTCCAAGCAAGAATTCTAACCTAGAACCCACTTTCTTAGCTATGTAGTGCAGCTTCCCTAAAGTTCTGGAGTAGCTTTCTGAACTACAGAACCAGAGTTTACAGTTTCTGTACCTAACCTATCACTTCTGCATTTCTCAGAAGACTTGCTTCTCCTAACACTCACCATGACTAATTTCAGCTTTGTAGGGTGAGACAGTTCTGTCACATGAGATGAAAAAGCCTGAGGGAAAAACTGATCTGAGGCAAGAAATCAAGGATTCTGGATTTGGATGGTTTCAGACTGAGAAGTCCATGAGATATCTGAAAAAAGGTATGAAGTAGACATGACATGAAGTATACAACTGTCTATACTTCATTAGTTTGGACCTCAAAAGAGAAAACTGGGTTGACACATAAATCTGATATGGTAACAGTTTTTCCCTCAGGCTTTCTCATCTTAGAAAATGGAACTACCATCTGGCCAGCTGGCCAGCCAGAAATCAGAGAATCATCTTTATTTTCTCCTTCATTCTTACCTACACATGCAATTCACCATCATTTATTTGGCTCTATTTCCAAAAGACACTCTATTTTTTTTTCAATGTTTTATTTATTTCTGAGAGAGGGAGAGAGACAGCATGAGCAGGGGAGGGTCAGAGAGAGGGAGACAGAATCTGAAGCAGGCTCCAGGCTCTGAGCTAGCTGTCAGCACAGAGCCTGATGTGGGGTTTGAACCCACAAACCTTGAGATCATGACCTGAGCCAAAGTCAGACGTTTACCCAACTGAGCCACTCAGGCACCCCCCAAAAGACATTCTAAATCGATCCACTATTCTGCATCCCCACTGCCACTATGTAACTTACTCAACTATTGCCTAATTTACAACTTCTTTTTACTTATTTATTTATTTTTTACATTTATTTACTTTTTGAGAGAGAGTGAGACAGGGTGTGAGTGGAAAGGGGCAGAGAGAGAAGGAGACACAGAATCTAAAGCAGGCTCCAGGCTCTGAACAAGCTGTCAGCACAGAGTCTGATGCAGGACTGTCATATTCAACAAAACACAAAACCTGCTAAAACTTGAGCAGAGAGAAGTTTCAGAAAAGAAAATGCATGTGGAAAAGCACAAAACAAAAGTAAAAGGAGCCCTTGGGTTTCCCTTCATGGGATTATATTCACTTTCACCTCTCAATTTGCCAACACAGGTTATAGGACACCTTCCTTCACTGGATCATTATACAACATTATACAACTTCTTTATATTTTGGAGCATGGGTTCAATATGGAAAAGCATGTACTGGGAATTAAAAAACTGTAAGAGGATCCTGTAAGAAGAAATGCTTTCCTTTGACACTTTCTTCCCTCTCAAACTTTAAAAGGCTCTTTATTTTATTTTAGTAAGGGAGATTGTTCCCAAACAATTTTACTTTGCTCTTTAAGAAATCAAGAGATGCAGATATCCTCCTTCCAATAGAGGGAGTTATTTCTTCTCAGAGACTAAATTTAAGAGACATATAGTTTTTGGACCTGAGTAAGATAATAAGAATAATGCCACCAGCCAAAAAAAAAAAAAAAAAAAAAAAAAAAAAAAAAAACAAACAAGCAAGCAAACAAAAAAAAAAAACTTTACCCATTTAAGATATTACAAATGAATATTTCTAGATTACACTGGTATATGTAATTAATACATATACATAAAATTCACAGCAGAGTTGGAAGACAGAAAAGATAAAAGTAAAAGAACAGAAGATGACAGCAGGAAGGGACAGTGGATGAAGGTTATATGACCTCAAAAATACAAACATGAAAGCAGCTTCTTCATACCTTAAACCACTTAAAGCCCAAATGACTGGTCTCATGCAATATTTCACTCAACAGCTTCAGATAGGCATTGAGTAGCAGAATGGTAAGGGGAAAAAAAAGATAAACAGGAAGAAGAGAAAGAAAAAAGCATGCAATTAAAAGAAAATTATATATACCCACTTTGGAAGACACTTACACAGTTTCTCACAAAGCTAAATATAGTCCTACCATACAATTCAGCAATTTCCAGGTATTTACCTAATTGAGATGATAATGTATGTCCATACAAAAGCTTACAGCTTACACATAAATGTTTATAGAAGCTTTATTCATAATTGCCAAACACTGAGAGTAATCTAGATGTTTTTCAATAGGTGAAGGAATAAACAAATTGTGGCATGTCTACACAATAGGATATTATTCAGAAGTTAAACAAAATGAGCTATCAGGCCATAAAAAGACACAGAAGAACCTTAAATGCAGAGGCTAAATCAAAGAAGCCAGTCTGAAAGGGCTACAAACTTTATTTTCAACTATACTGACATTCTGAAAGAGGAATAACTACAGAGAGAGGAAAAAGATCAAGGATTAGGGAGACAGAGGAAGGATGAATAAGTGGAGGACAGGGGAGATTTAGGGTAGTGAAACTATTCTGTAGGATACTGTAATGGTGAATACATGACATTATACATTCGGCAAAACCCAAAGAACTGTACAAGATGAAGAGCGAACCAAAATGTAAGCTATGGACTAGTTAATAATGTATCAATATTGGCTCATCCATTTTAATAAACCTATCACACGAATGTTAACACCAGGGAAAACTGAGGTGGAGGAAGGAATATGTAGGAATTCCATGAACTTTCTGCTCAAGTTTTCTGTGAATTAAAAAAAAAACAAAAACTGATCTAAAATAAGTCTACTATAAATAAATAATACATAAACACACAAATATATAAATAAATCTACCCCCAAAAGCAAACTATAACTAGTTCACACAATAATACATTTTAAAAAACACATACCAGTTTATATGCCATAATGACATGATGTATTATTAATTACTAACATTTCTATGATCCCCAAAATGTAAGACTTGTCATTAAATAACGATCCCTAAACAGAAAAAAAATTTTTACAGGAAAAAAAAAAAAGGGGACGTTTTGAAAATAAAGGTAAGAATGTGCAAAAGGTAAAAACAATAAAAGAAAATACCTCTTCACCCTGGAACAAACACGGTTACCATCCTTTCTCTGAAGCTCTCCACTACCCAAGCTCTACTTAACTATACATGAGGAAATAATCAAATTAGAAATGGACAAGTCATTTATGTAGGAACAAGGTACTGAAAGACATGAAAAGTTCCATCTCTGCTAATAAATATCAGTTTGTCTCTCTTTCAATACTTAACACTAAAGAAAATGTATCCTCATACTAACGGTTACAAAAGGACTTTCTTACCCCCCACACTACAGCATGCCTGCTTTTGAGAATGCACCTTCTTCCTTGCTATTCAACACTATACCTTAACTCACAAGACCACTGGTGGTCTCATCATAGGGGTTCCCAAAAGATTCAGGTTACTCTCTCATTGAACCCTTTGTACCATGGATATTTCTCCAACAAAGAAATGGAAAGGAAACAATAACTAAAAAAATTAAATGCCATGAATCTCAGAACCTCTACTTACACTCTCAAATGGAAACTGATATTCGAGCTTTCATTTGTTAAAACCATTTTTCCATCCACATTTCCCATCTTTAGTTACTCCTCCTAACAAAAAAGTTAAAAGCTACTGCATGGGGATCTAAAAGATGTAGAAAAATATATAAAGCAAACACCACACACGGCAACAGTAGAACTCTTTAACAAGTCTCCTCGGGGTTGAGACATGTTGATTTGTTAGTCTCCAGTGTCATATCTATGTCCTTCATACTTGCTATCAACCTTAACTTGCTATAACTTTAACTGCCCTTTTGAACAAGGCAGGGCATAAATAAACTATCTGCTATTTAAAATTAACATTTTAACTCAGATCTCAGATATGTTTGTGTTTTCCCATTCAATTTAAAAGTAGGATTGTGACCAGTCTTGCGACGAACAGACAAGTTCCATTTTGTCTCACCAGATACGTGAGCATATACTACCTAAATACATGTGAAACAAGTCCCAAATTATGAATGCAGAGATTTTTTAACATAAGTAAATTAACATGAGCCAACTCTTACGCAAACATAAAAATTTCAATTCTTATTGAAGTCTAAATACTTATACCTGATGAAGTGCTTCTGAAGCCCTATAAACATATGCAGAGTTTGCCTAAACTTTACTGGTTGGGTTTTACCTGTTGTTTAACCAGCAGCATTGCCAGTAAATGTATAAAACTGCAGACCTGGTTTTCAGCACTGGTCCTGGCTGATTCCTCTTGTGCTAGCACCATTTCTCGCTCTGCAGTTATCTGTACACTTTCTCTTAGTGCTTCTTCCAGCTCTTCAATCCTGTCATCCTTCTTACGGAGACTGTCCTGGAAAACGATGGAAGACCAGGTGAAGTAGACTAATTAGTTAATCCAAGAGCCTATTGACCAGGAAAGGGTTATATGCTTATTAAATATTCTTCCCTTCAGAAGTAAAGCCAAGCCAAAAAGATATCTTCACAGAGGAAAGAACAAGGAAAGAACAGAAGTAGAATAGAAGGTTGAAGAAGTATATTATGAAGAGCAAAGCATCAAGTTAGTTAAGCAAGAGAAACCTGGGATGGATTTGTTCTCTGTAACACAGAGAATTAAAACTGTGTTAAGCAGCACACGCAGCAAGGGCTTGATTACTTAAAAACACAAAGCTGTTTTTGAACTGCTCTCTAAACCTGGCTTCAAGCCAGCTTTGATGAAGCCTAAGTAGTAAGACTCAATACCAAAACATTCTCTCTCCCTGAAAAGTTCAGTCTAGATGAGAACATTAGATAAACAGCATGATTTTTCAGATTATATTTTTCATATAGACACTTGTCAGCAAACTAATTTAGATAAAAAAGAAAGGAAAAAGAAAGAAACCCTAACTAATGATTTCAAGACAGCAAAGTTTTAATCTCATATGAGAAAACTAAAAATGATAACTGAATATAAGTAATCTGGCTAAGGATGAGTAATATCGTTAGCCAACCAATTCCCACTAGCCTTGATATTTTAAATAAGCTGAAAAATTAACTCTTGGGAAGGCAAATATGGATTTCTATCAGAAAGACAAAATCCTATAGAACTTTATGAACACATTAAGAAAGGAAAGATCTTAAAATAAGAAGGATAAATGTAGGAAAGGTCAAGCAGTATTAAGAATTAGATTCATCAAATAATAAGCATTTCCTGTTTAAATTCTTCTAGAACCAAAAGATTAAAAATAAGTGCCACTTTTTATTAATACAATTAAATTAAAAACAAAAGAACAAGAGTTACTAAAACATTCTCCAACTTTCAGGATACTTGCATCAATAAAAGATATCAAAGGATTTTGCCTTTTTGTGTGCACCTCTCATTTAATTAGGCTTAGTTCACTTTTATAAGTGCAAGGCAACAGGGGGCACCTGGGTGGCTCTATCGGTTAAGTGGCCGACTTTGGTTCAAGTCATGATCTCAGTTTGTGGGTTCGAGCCCTGGACTGGGGCTCTGTGCTCACAGCTCAGAGCCTGGAGCCTGCTTCAGATTCTGTGTCTCCCTCTCTCTCTGCTCCTCCCCTGCTCATACTCTGTCTCTGTCTCTCTCTCTCAAAAAATAAAAATTAAAAAAACAAAAATAAAAAAACGTATAAGTGCAAGGCACAGAAAGTCCTTCCTAATGACTGTGTCTTCAGAAACTCAGAGCTTGAAATATGTCAAAGGTAAGTCAGATTTTTCTTCCAGCACTAAAAGAATGACATCTTACTATATAACACCTTTTGTAATAGAAGGCTGACAAATCTTTTGTTCTCTCTCATTTTTCGCAACTAAATAAATGAGATTAAAAAAAAGAATACTCACGTTTCAGTAATGTATGCCATGTTCTTTTTTTTTTTTAAGTGTTCATTCTTCTAATAGAAAATACCCTAATAGAAATACCTAATAGAAAATACGTTATGAAATACCCTGATTTGGTCCCATTGGTAAGGTTCTGTCTTATACAGGGCAGTTTAGCTGTATCAAAAAATGCTCTTTCTTGAAATCTTAATGCTTCCAGGCAGCTTGCCATGAGTAGCAGAGTATAGCTTCTAAACCCGTTGAAGCTACAACTATAGGTTCCTAAAACAATGCCAGGGTACATGAAATGATGCCAGTAAAAACAAAGGCCAAGGTAGTTGGCCTTTTTAGTTCAAAGAAAATGAAATGTAACAGAATGATTAGGTGGAAAGGAACAGCTCAGTGAGCTCAGTTCTCTCAAAATCTCTAACGAATAACTTTATTTGTAGTAACATGGGATTTTGAATTCCAAATTGTAAGCAAAAAGAAACACTAATGTTTCCCATTATCAACTCGTTGTGAATAACTCAGAAGTATGTTTTTGTCAGGTCAGTTATATTCTTCAGTCTCAAACTGTCTTTTGAAGATCTCCTGAGAGGCTTCTGTTATTCTAATCTAAATTATCCCAAAGAACTTCCCAGAACCTCTTTCAAACAAACAGGCTTATCTGCATTTCTGCACGGGCTGAAAAAGAGCTTTGCGGTTTTATCAGCAAAACTTTTTTAGAGAGATGATACTTAATAATTTATTATAATACAGATAATCAGTGCAGGTTTTCATATTGAAAGTTCCATCAAAACCGGTAGGAAAACCACGGTCTACCAAATGAGCTCATTGTACCATGCCATTTATTTAAGCAAAGTTTTCCAGAAGGGATGCCTGGGTGGCTCAGTCGGTCAAACATCTGACTTTTGGTTTTGGCTCAGGTCATGATCTCATGGTTTGTGAGTTCAAAGTACACATCAGGCTCTGTGCTGACAATGTGGAGCATGCTTGGGATTCTCTCCCTCCTTCCCTCCCTCCCTCTCTCTCTCTGCTCCTCCCCTGCTCTCTCGCTCTCAAAATAAACCTAAGAAAAATTTTTAAAAAAAGAAAGAAAAGTTTTCTGGACTTCATGGTAAATAAAGCCTTGCTCAAAATCTGTGTCCATAATAAGGACAAAAAACAAAAGCCAAGAAACACCATAAATAAAAAGAAGAAAACTGATAAACAATATTCATGAAATATTATCAATTACATAACTTATAATACTATTAAAATCAATGTAAAGCCATTTGCTATAAAGAAGATATATTAAACCACAATAGTAACAGGAGAATGAAGACAGCAAATACCCTCATCACCTTTAACACCAATACCAACAAAGTCCATAACTACTTAATCCAAGAAAGTAAAATTTGGCTCCAGCTTTATTTTCAGAATCTTAATAGATATCTGCTAAGGTAAACCAAGGAAGTTTCCTTTGTACTGAATTGAAGTTGTTTCATTCAATAAAATATTGAGTCAATGCCATAAATGAATAGAATCTTTCAGTCCTACAAATACTGGAGTCCTAAACACACTGATAGATCATATTTATAATTACTGTTCTTATTACGCTTTCAGTGAAGATTAAATACATTTTCTATAAGTAGACTATAACATGGGTATTTTCTTTCTTTCTCTCTTTTTTTAAGTTTGGAACACTGGAGAAAAGAATTTTAAAAGTTTGGAAAGGCCAAAAATGATCACCCACAAAGAATAAAAAATTGCAAAGTACTGGAATTTTTATTGGAAACACGTTAGGGAACAAGAAGACAACTGAAGTAATGCCTTCACAACTCTGAAGGAAAGATGCTTTCTGATCTAGAATTCTACACCCAAGCTACCATTCAAAAAGGGAAGAATCTACCTCACATCACAGACTCTCTCAGAAAGCTAGCAGGAATGTACTCCACCAAACTTAAGAAGTACAGCTAGAAGAGGAAGACATGCGATCCAGGAAAAAAAAGGGATCAAACAGAAATGAGTGGTGAACGTAACCTAGAGGGTAATGACAAGCCGAGAGAATAACTACAATTTGGAGGAGAGGACAGATACTCAAGGAAAGGTGTTTCCATGAAAAAACAGCAGATGAATAGATTATGAGGTTAATAAATAAGGGATGATGTATTCTATAATAGTACCAATATCGAGAGAAGTGTTATAGTAGGAGAAAGGAATTTGGGAATAAAATGATGATATGTACACAAATAAATAGATAATAAAACAAATTTAAAAGCTGAAAGCTATTATTATCGAGAGGATAAACTAAAGGTAAACTAAAGAAGGAAATGAAATCATAATATACTACGTGCCTGAGACATAATAATGTAAAATTTGATAGAACTACATTAGAAAGATGGAAGGAGGGCAGTGTGTATGATGACTTGCATAAAAAGGCTAATTCCTTATGATTTCATGGTAGGAAGCCAGTAAGTAACTAATATCCAAATAAGGAAAATAAGAAAACAACAGTATAAGAATGTCATTTGGAAAGGTAGAAGTAAACAGCAGAAGAAACAACCAAAAAAGGTGAAAGTGCTGGTCTCAGAAGAGCAAGAATCCAGGTTAGACAAGAATGAGCTTAAGGGCTATCACAATTAATTGTAAGCCATGTATTATTTCACTCTGTAAATGATATAAGTAGGTATTGTTCAGAAAAAATTCAATATCAAATTTAAAAATATGTTAAAAGAGAATCATGTACTACAAATAAATTAGTAAAAATACAAGAATTCCTGGAAATAGTTATAAATGTAACTATTTCAGGTACAGATATTCTAAACATATGGGTTATTTACTACGGAAAGAGAATAGTCTGGGCAAATATACCTCAAAATAGAGCTAATGGTGAAAAAAAAATATGAATTTTAAGTCACTCTCATCCTCAGTTTATTATCCAAAAGTTAAATTTCTTCATGACAATAATTTGCATATCAAAATTATCAGATATTCTTTCCCAGTCCTTAGGTAATGGTGATATATTTTAAATGAGAACATTTTTAAGAGATAAAATATTGTAATAAGTTCTGCTAATATTCTAAAGATGCCTAAAGTTTAAATATCCCAATATTATATGTGTAAGACATAGCACCAAGCCCAAATTCAAATAGCACTAACTATTCTGCCAACAGAGAAAAACAAACTATGGATTTAAAGGAAAAAGCATTCAGCATATGGTATATCACTTTAATACCTAAGATATAAAGTGCCTGGTATTAGGTGTTTACTGTTAAACAATAAGTTGCCCAAAACATAGCAGCTTAAAACAACAGTGAACATTTTTTATCTCACATAGGTTCCGTGGGTCTGGAATTCAAAAACAGCTTAGCCAAACAGTTCTGGTCTCTCATGGAGTTACAGTCAAGATATCAGTCAGGATTCAGTCCTCTGCTTCCATTTACATGGTTGGCAAGTCAGTGATAGCTATTGGCAAGGGGCCTCTGTTGTTCTCCACAGGGCTGCTTGAGTGTCATTATGATATGGCGCCTGGCTTTCCTCACAGCAAGTGATCCAAGAGAACACGGCAGACACTCAAGGTCTTTTATGATCTAGCTTCAGAAATCACATACTATCACTTCTGACATTTTCTATTGTTCACACAGACTAATCCTGACACATTGTGTAGGAGAGGCTAACACCAGGGCTCAAACACCAGAAGGTAACAATGATCTGGGGCCATCCTAGAAGATGCTTATCATAATATGCTAGAGTACTCCTTTAGTATAAGAAAACTAAATTATCAAATGAAGCAATGAGGCATGAAAACAGTGATTATCGTAACTGCTTGAGAGTAGAATACTTGTTAGGATAGCAGGATCTTACACACAGTTTTGCTATGAGAGTATATTAAAATGGAACCAAATTAACACTAGATACTTAAAATGTAAAAGACAAATATTAAAGAAACTTCACAAAATTGGGATATCCATTGGCTATCAACTGACACATTTTGTCAAAAATTATTCAGAATAAAACCTGTGATGGGATGGAGTTCTAATGAAATATTTGTTTTATAAAATTTTAAAGTGTTTGTTTCTGAGAGAGAGAGAGAGGGAGGGAGAGAGAGAAAGACGAAGATGAAGACGAAGAGAAAGAGAAAGAGAGAGAAGGACAGAGCACAAATGGGGGAGGGGTAGAGAGAGAGGGGGAGACACAGAATCTGAAGCAGGCTCCAGGCTCTGAGCTTTCAGTAGAGCCCGATGCGGAGTTTGAACTCACCAACTGTGAGATCATGACCTGAGCCAAAGTCGGATGCTTAACTGACTGAGCCACATAGGCTCCAATGAAATATTTTCTTATTAATATGGTAAAAATTAAAGTAATTCAACTAAATTTGTTAGTAGTTCAGGACTAAGAATAGTTAATGATATGCCAATCAATCAAAGGTCAACTGAAAAAATTACTGGGCAAATGTTTAAATAGCTATATATAATAGAGAATATTAATAGGTTTCATCCTCACATTTTTTAGGAAATTATAAGAATGAAGTATTCCTGGTCTTGTTGGCCCTCAATGACTAAAGGCCCTTTTTAAACTCCTGTTCCCTTATGAATTTTCATTAAAATTGATTTTACTCTTAAGGGGGAAAAATTACAAAATTAAGCAAAAAAAAAAAGTCTAATTTAAAATTACATAGAGAGGAATTATTTGTACTGTTTGGAGTTACCCAATTGTCTAGCCCTCATTATTTAGAAAAATATTAAATTGGCAAGGTGGGGGGAAAATTACATAGAGAAAGAAACTTCAAATTCATTCACCTGTTCTACCTTGGAATTTCACTCTAATTTAGGTAACACAAAATTTAGAATGTATTGAACACCACACACAACTAACTCACTTAAAAGCCATCTGGAGACAGGAAAGGAACATGTTTTACCATTTTAAGTAGTTTGTATCACTCAAAATGAGAACAATATCTTTATTTTTACTTCAACTCTATAAAATGTTTGCACTCATCAAAACTAACAAAGGCCAGTTTTCCTACCACGAGATTAGGTGCTGAAGCCTACTTATTAGGACAACCACACTTATCAAATAAGGCCAAATAAGACCATTTCATTTACAGAATATAGGATTCAAAGCAGGGGGGTTATGTAACTACTTCTGGGGGGGATAGTAGAGGGAGAGAGGAATTGGGAAGCTACCAAAGAATTCTTCATACCCTTAAATAAGAGGATTCCTATAGTCGAATGAGATTAGGGCAAAAGCTGTTACAGCTAAAACTTAAGGCAAATTAACAAGAAGACCAGACTCTAGCAAATCTCATACTACTAGACTCATCTGAAGTTTGCTTCTTGACATCAGCTCTATCAACATCAACTATGTATCACTGAAGTTCTAAGACTAGTCCCCACAGACTTTCCTTCAAATCATTCAATAAGGACAGCAAAGGCACACCAAACAAACCCCCCCCCATTAATTAGAAATATTTTTTTTGTTCTCTTCAAACATCTTCCTCAAAATTAAAAGGAAAAAAGATGCAATACTACACTAACATAAAAAGAAGTCACCTGAGGGGCGCCTGGGTGGCTTAGTCGGTTAAGCGTCCGACTTTCCGACTTTCGCTTAGGTCATGATCTCGCGGTTTGTGGGTTCGAGCCCCGCGTCGGGCTCTGTGCTGACTGCCAGCTCGGAGCCTGGAGCCTGTTTCAGTCTGTGACTCCCTCTCTCTCTGACCCTCCCCTGCTCACGCTGTCTCTCTCTCCTAGAAATAAATAAAACATTTAAAAAATAAAAAAATAAAAAAAAAAAAAAGAAGTCACCTGAGGGGCACTTTGGTGGCTCAATCAGTTAAGCATCCAGCTTTGGCTCAGGTCATGATCTAGTAGTTTGAGTTCAAGCCCAGCATCAGGTTCTGTGGTGACAGCTCAGAGCCTGGAGCCTGCTTTGGATTCTGTGTCTCCCTCTCTCTCTGCCCCTCCCCTGCTCATGCTCGCTCACTCCCTCTCTCAAAAAATAAACATTTAAAAAAAAATCACTGGATAATAACATATCTTAAGTTTCTCCCGTTTGTCAGCAGCACAAGGAAGGTCACTGCAAATCTCACAAAGATCATCCAAAGTAACCCAGCCTCCCATGTTCACTCATCACTTTCCCAACTTGAACTGTCTTGGTTATGGAGGTCATTTATTTGGGTTAATATTAAGAGTTGCTTCCTTTAGAATAAGCGCCACTTATCAGAGAGGCTTTAACATGTTCTGAAAGATATTAACGTTAACTATGATCCGTTATCCTTAACATAGAGAGTAATTTTTTAGTACTCTCAACCCCACTGCTTATTCTTTTCTTTTCCCCATCCCCCAAGCATACAAACACATGCAGAAGATTTCATTAGAATCATTCAACATGTCAGAATTCAATTACCAACTGCTTAGATGCTAACTGGGAGAAAAAAATTGAAGCCAGATGCATTGATGAAGTCAATTTTATGAAAAGAAAGCTACCCTAACACAGAGACAGAATTTGGTTATACACCAATTATTTTTTATTTTGAGGAAATGCTTTGGGATAAAATGTAAGGGATTTTCTTTTCCTTTCTGTCCAGAGTCTCTCAAATATCTCCCCCACTTGAGTAGAACTCTGTTACAATCTTAATTTTTAAAACTCAAAGTCAAACAAGAGGAGATGCATTTCATTAAAGAAATGGAAATATATACATATACAATGGTGTTTATTTATTTATTTTGAGGGGGGAGGGGCAGAGACAGAATCCCAAGCAGGCTCTGCACTGACAGCATGCACCCCTACACAAATTTTACAGAACATATAGTACAAATATCCCATGTAGATGAGCCAAGTTCTTTTCTTAAAAATTCTGGTAGCTGAGTATCAAAAACTTGAGAAAGGACAGAGGGTTAGCCTAATCTTAGTACATGTCTCCTCTGATCAATCATGCTTATAAAGGGGTGCCAAGGTAGTCAACTGAGTGACTGACTCTTGACTATGGCTCATGTCACAATCTTGTAGTTCATGAGATCAAATCCAAATCCCACATTGGGCTCTGTGCAGTCAGATTCTCTTTCTCTCTCTCTCTCTGTCCTTCCTCTGCTTATGTGCATGTTCTCTCTCTCTCTCAAAAAAAGATTAAAAATATAATGATTATTTAAAAAACAAGCATAAGGGGCACCTGGGTGGCTCAGTCAGTTAAGCATCGGACTTCGGCTCTGGTCATGATCTCGCAGTTCCTGGGTTTGAGCCCCACGTCGGGCTCTGTGCTGACAGCTGGCTCGGAGCCTGAAGGCTGCTTCAGATTCTGTGTCTCCCTCTCTCTCTGACCCTCCCCTGCTCACACTGTCATTCTCTCTCTCGCTCTCTCAGAAATAAATAAAAAACATTTAAAAATTAAAAAAAAAAAAGAACTGAACTTTGGCCAGAGAGAAAAATATCTGTAGTGTCCACTCACAGTTAACCACTGTAGAGTTCCTTAATAATTTTATGAATTGTTTTGTTTTGTAAATGGTAAAAAGCAGCATAGTCTGGGCTAAAACCTTTAAAAAACTGCACACCTGTCAACAGGAATTTTGAGTAGGTGCTTCACCAACAGGAAAGCCAAATTTTCAAGTTAATTCCAGCAACTATGTACAAGGTTGTAAAAATGGATGCTAATTTGTATATACTTTTCCAGCGTGATCCTAAGTCCATTTAATATTTCTTGAGAACGCCATAAAAACCTACCTAAGCCCATATTCTAGACAGAAAAAGACCTATTTTGCCAAGGAAAAAAAATAAAGAGGAAGAAATTAAAGAGGATTAAATCTTTTAAATAGGTTGAGGAGAATATTTGTTGAGAAACCAGAATTGATTTTTATAGAACATCATTAATATATTACAGGTACCTAATATATTAGGTGACACATCACTAGAAACACATACTGTTTCTAGGAAGATATCAGACCATCTTAATTTTTTTAAAGGTTTTCTTAAATAATTACCTCCACAGCCAATGTGAAAACCAAAGATAAGTAGTCTTCATTTCAGAGAGGAAAAACATCTCTTAACAAAATGAAAGAATGTTTGTTTTTGATAGAGCAAATCCAATCAAATTTTAAAGAAAAAACACAAATGTTTCACTGATGCTTCTAAAAATAGAATATGTCTAAATATATGTAAAGTTTTCCGATCACTATTTCTATTGTTTTCACTTTCTTTGAACTTTATTCTTAATAATCGTTGGTCTCAGGAGAGCTGACTCACAAGAGCCAGTGTTCTTTCAGCCGTCCCATTAATCTCTGTGACAGTGCCCTCTCTCAAGGTTAAATTCAAATACTTATCTTTGTTATAAACAAAAACAAAGCACCAAACCACAATTGATATGAGCTTCATGCCTAATGCCCTTCAGTCTACTTTGTCTTATTATTGGAATATGACTAAAACTTGTAGTTTTGTCAAAAGACAAAGGAGTGTTACTGCTTAAGGAATAAAAATATGTAAGGTAAATATTCTCAAATAACTGAAGATGACATTTCCTTTATTGAAATAGTTGAAGTCCTGGGGCGCCTGGATGGCTCAGCTGGTTGGGCAGCTGACTTCAGCTCAAGTCACAATCTTGTGGTTCGTGGGTTCAAGCCCCATGTCAGGCTCTTTGCTGATAGCTCAGAGTCTGGAGCCTGCTTCAGATGCTGTGTCACCCTCTCTCTGACCTCCCTCGCTCTGTTTCTCTCTCTCTCTCTCTCTCTCTCAAAAATAAACATTTTTTAAAACTGTATGTAAAGTCCTTAAAGAGTAATCTATGAAATTTTAAAGAATACTAGAATTTTAAATGTTGTATCATAAAATTTTTTATATTTCTAACTTACATTTTATTATTTATAACAATTACAGTTGCATTAGTGAATGGCTACCTATGTAAAACAATATTTAAGAAAGGCTGAAAAGATATGTTTAATACAGTCCTTAACCTAAGGGAGATATAAACTAGCACAGAGGGGAAAGTGACTAAATCATACCGATGCAATTATAATATATTAAAAAGTATAAAATGACAAAGTACAATTAAATATATAGGCTGAGGAACAATGGATAAGACAATAACAAAACAGGGTAGAGATCATCAACAAAGATTAATTTTAAGACAGAATGTTTAGGTGGTAAAACTGGAAATCCAAAGGGAAAAGAATCTATATAAGAAAAAGATCATAGATTAGAAAATCAACAAACTATATTTAAGAAACATCAACACCACAGCTTCTTTAAAATACAGTAGCTATGCTAGGAAGTATCTCACCTAAATGAGGTTAGAAATGCTTAAAGGTTTGGTTGATGAGAGACTCCAAAGGCCAGGCTAAAATGCTTGTGAATGAGAGTTCTGGACATTTATCAATCCAACTGAAATCAATAAACACTTTTAGAAAGAACCAACTATGTACAATGTACCACAACCTGATTCCCAAACTCAAATATATAGGGAAAACAACACACAAATTATTAGTATACAATATAAAGTAAGATAAAAGCTCTGATATCAAAGCAGAAACAAAGTCTAATGGAATTACAAAAGGGGCCTGATTAATTCCAATTGTGAGGTTTTAGGCAGGCTTCACAAGGGAAAGAGCATTTGATCTGAACCTTATAAAGATGGGCAGCCTTTCAACAAAGAGATTTTCTAATTGCAACATCACCATCAGTCAAATCAGCTAAGATTATACTTTCATATAATGTTTATTTAGGAAGTCCTTATTGCTGGGATTTGCCTAATTTTGGTTTTTTATACAGCAATTACTTATGAATTGCACTATAACATACCTTTTGACAGAACCAGCATATCACAGCACTCAGCACAGTCATGGTTCCATTACTATCATATACTTAGTCCCCACTCTGGAGACTGCCTTCTCTCTTACCTTCTATAATGCCATATTCTCCTTTTTCTCTCCCATCTCAAGTGGTCTTCATTTTAGTTTCCTTTCAAACACCACCTTCTCCTACCCAACCCCATCTCTACCTACTGGGGATCCCAATGGCACCTCTAAGTCCACGTTCTTCTGTTAATATTTTACGTCTGGATGATATGACTGATTCTTAAGGACTTCAAAATGATTTTTAAACTCGAGTCCCCAAAATTAATTTACCATAATTTCTATTTACCTAATTGCTTAGTTTTATCATTATGTTACACTGTCTTCCCCATAAGGCAATAGGTTCCAGAAGGCTTGTAGGGAACATGTCTTTTCACTACTATATAATCAAGTCTAGCAACAGGCTTTTACATGTAGAAAGCATTTGGTAATTTTATACTGAATAAAAGACATCAAATATGTCTAAAGAAAATAAGTAAACATTAGGCCTGTTGTCTTGGAAGGATACAGACTAATCAAGGTACATCAACTCTAATAAAACAGCATATTTTCATATCATGGCTTTATGATTTAAGTCAAGTTTTCAGAACAATCACCTTGTTCAATAAAATTCTAAATTAGACTAAGGCTTTGAGATATCAAACAATATGGAGAACACAATAGTATCTGCTTTGCAAATTTAGAAACAGTATTTGAAAAAAGCCAAGGTATCTATCCTGTATCATTAAGCTTGGAGGTAAGATGTTTTTGAAATTCACAGCTCCCTTATTTCAAGAGAATGGGAACATACAGTGGGTAACTAAAAGTGCTGAGATGGGTGCCTGGGTGGTTCAGTCGGTTAAGCCTCTGACTTCCTCGCAGGTCATTATCTCATAGTTCTTGGGTTTGAGCCCCACATCAGGCTCTGTGCTGAGAGCTCAGGGCCTGGAGCCTGCTTTGGATTCTGTGTCTCCCTCTCTCTCTCTCTGCCCCTCCCATGCTCGTGCTCGGTCTCTCACTCTCTCTCTCTCAAAAATATATAAACATTAAAAAAAAAGTGCTGAGAAAACAGAGTCCATGACAATTTTAAGTGTTTTATTCTAAACTAATTATAAACATACAGAGAAGCTGCAAAATTAGTACACAGTTCCCATATAATCTTCCACCCAGCCTCCTCTAATGTTAAGAGCTTATATAACCATAGTACAGTGATCAAAATTAGGAAATTCACATTGGTATAATACTCTTTACAAAACTAAAGAACTTCTTCTAATTTTGGGGTGCCTGTGTGGCTTAGTCGGTTAAGCGTCCGACTTTCGCTTAGGTCATGATCTTGTATTTCGTGGGTTCAAGCCCCGCGTCAGGCTCTGTGCTGACTGCCAGCTCAGAGCCTGGAGCCTATTTCGGAGTCTGTATCTCCCTCTCTCTGACCCTCCCCTGCTCACGCTGTCTCTCTTTCTCTCCCCTAGAAATAAATAAAAATATTAAAAAAAAAAAAAGAACTTCTTCTAATTTTAACAGTTTCCCCCTAATGTCCTGTATCTGTTCCAGGATTCAATCCAGGATCCCACATTTCATTTAGTTAACATTTCTTCTAAGTTCCCACCACTCCATCTACAATAGTGTTCAGTCTTTGTCTTTCACAATCTTGATCCTTTGAAGAGTACTGCATAGTTATTTTATAAAAATGTCCCAGAATTTGGATTTGTCTGGTATATTATCATGACTGAAATAAAATTATACATTTTAAAGAAAGCGCACAGATGTGAGATTGTCTCCTTCTCAGTACATCATATCAAGGGGATCATGATGTCAATATGTGACTACTGCTAATGTTAACCCTTAATCATTCTGTTAAGGTGGTGTCTGCTAGGTCTGTTCACTGCAAAGTTAAGTCTTCCCTTTATATCTAACAAACATCTCAGGGAATATATTTTGAGACTCTTATTCCTCAAATGTTCACCCACTAATTTTCACAACCATCACTGGATCTTGTCTGCAACAATTATTACAGAGGTGTTTGTTTCATGGTGATTTTTAAAAATCTATTTCAGGAGTGCCTCGGTGGCTCAGTCAGTTAAGGGTCCGACTTCGGCTCAGGTCATGATCTCACAGTTTGTGGGTTCGAGCCCCATGTTGGGCTCTGTGCTGACAGCTAGCTCAGAGCCTGGAGCCTGCTTCAGATTCTGTGTCTCCCTCTCTCTGACCCTTCCATGCTCACGCTGTCTCTGTCTCTATCTCTGTCTCTCTCTCTCTCAGAAATAAATAAAACACTAAAAAAAAATTTTTTAAATAAGAAGAAATAAAAATCTATTTCCTTCTACACTTACTAATTAGAAATCTTCAGGAAAGAGCTGTCCTTACTCCCCTACTTACTTATGCGTTTGATTTTTATATCATTATGAGCTCATGAATACTTATTTCATTCTATGGATTAAATTAAAATATTATCATTATTTATCTTTTTACTCAAATTGTTTTAATGTGAGACATTAGGTGCTCCTTTAGGTTGGTTCCTATGTTCTTTCCACAAGCCTGCATTCCTTTGTTGAGCACTTTCCTATATTCTGGAACCACGAGGTTATACAGGCTCACTGTGTATTTTTCTTGCCCCAACCCTGAATCAACCACTTCTCCAAGATGCCTTGGTTCATTTTACTGAAGAAAGGTGTATAGAAAACCGAATCTGGATGTCAGTTGTGCTTACTGCTAAGCCCTCTTAGTGGACAAATGTAGGAAATACAAGCATATATAACAGCCCCATGCATATATACATGTCAATATTTCTATATTTATTTGCACATAAATTAAATACCATGAGTTCATACTAATATCTCTCATCCCAGTACAACACTACAGGGTTTATTTAAGCCTTCCCACTTTACTTATTTATAACTTCTTGCTTGAACAATGAAAAGTTCAGTCCTCATTATCTATATTTATTTGAATTCTATTATACATATCAAGTGCTTTCAGAATGGCTAGCCGAACCTTTGTGAGAAACACATTTATTACTAGATTACAACATGTATGTACAGTTCTTTGTCTTTAGTTTTCTAGCATTCAGTCCATGCAATGTCTTCCAAAACTACCTAGGTTAGTTCCTTTCTTTCCCAGCCCTTTGAGGGTGTTTGTATTATGTATTTATAAAATAGGTTTACCTATTAGTGTTTATATTCTCTTTTGGCTTCCCACATCTTGATTGCTTTTGTTTAGTTTTTAGAGTATGTAAAATATTCCTATAATTCGGAGAGTTAGAACTATATAAAGATATATGCTAAGAGAAGGTTCTCCTCAAACTTGCCATCCCAATCCTATTTCCTCCTTCTTTCCACTCTTCCCACCACTCCCATAGATAACTGGTCTCTTTAGTTTCTAGTTTACCCTTTCTGTTTTCTTTCATTAAGGAAAAAAAAATCAGATACAAATATATTTTCTTATACCAAGAGTAGCATACTATAGTCATTGTGCTCTGTCCCAACTTAACAGATGTCCATATCTGTTCATTAGAGATCTTCTTCATTTCTTTTTTCAAGCTGCCAACTCATCCATTTGTGGATGTACCATAGAAGACTCAAGTACTCTTCTACCTACAGGCAATCAGATTGTTTTGAATATTTCACAATTACCAACAATACCACAAATAACCTTTTATATAAATATTTTTATATTGCATGAGCTGTATCTTCAGATACAAGATGATGGATAGCCAGCTCAGTAAGTTAACTGCATACATATATAATAATTACAGCCTAAAAATGTGGAAACTAATTTGACAATAAACTATTAAAAAAAAAAATAATTACAGCCTATATTAAAAAATCATGTTTTGAACTTTAATAATTTTTAGGAGTAAAAAGGGGCTTCTACAACCAAAAAAATCTGAGACTAGTTAATATATATCACAATTTTAACATAAAAGTACAAACAATACAATGGAATGTCAATGTCCTAGCTTGAGAAAGGGCACTTATAACTACTGCCATGATAAACAATGGCAATGTTTACAGTCTGTGGGATTCCTAGGTTCTCTCCATTTTCAGGTATCATTTTCATTTCATATGTAAGGAATTTGTTTAATCTTTTTAGAACATGTTTAATGTGTTGAGCCAAGAACAATGAGTAAAGCAACAACTTATTTACAAACTCACGTTCTGCCAAAAAGAAATACTTTTAGTTCCGTCTGAATATTCAAAAAAGGAAAACTGGAAAGAAATGAAGTTATCTTTTCAAACACTTTCAAGGTAAAACAGGGAATTTTGAATTAAAAAAAAAAAACAGTACAGCAAGGACATCAAATGTGCAAATGCTACTACACTCAACTATCATGAATAACCTCACAGGTGATGGTCAACAAAAGTCACAGAAGAATAAATATGAGGACTCGTTTATATAAAATATAAATATGTAAAACTAACCTACACTTTTTATTTAATATATACACAGGTTGCAAAGAAAAGCAAAGAACAATAAAAGCTAAAATAATAATTTCCTCTAGAGAAAGGGAGGAAAAAATGACCAGGAAGGAATACACATATGATTTCTGGGATGCCAGTAATCTTCTGATTTCTTGAGACGAACACCTTACATGTATTATTTACACTGCATGTATATGTGTGTTTTATGTATTTATCTTTCAGAATAAAGGTAAATTTAAAAAGTACTATCACTGCTTTGTGGCAAGCGGTAACTTCTACTGGGAAGAATGAAGACACCAATGAACTACCATAACTGGCAGTTACTGAATAACAGAAAGTGAAAATTAACCTTCTTGTCTTAAACCAGGCTTTAATCTTCACAAACAAAAGAAAACATACTATGTGTTTATTAACATCATCAGTAGAATTAAACTTTGGAAAGCAAGGTGGCACCTGATAAAGATTAAATATTCATTATTCATCAAATTTGAAAACATTAAGTATAAAATATTTTAACATGATAAAGAATATACTATAATCCTAGCATTATTATGCCTATAACAGAAATACTAAAATAATTCCTTCCCTTTACATTTCTTATTTCACAAAAACATCAATAGATGAACCCAAATATATATGCAGACATTTCAAACACACAAAAGAATTTAGTTATTAAGAACTATTTTTAATACAAGTCCCAAATCAATTGCTTTTCTACTATTACAGTCCCATGAATTCTGATTAGCCATTTCTCCAAGATCACTAGCTTTTTTTTAGTGGAGATTCATATTTAGAGATTACAATCTGGGTGCTGGGGATATTGACTACCACTGGTTGTCATTTGCAACAACATGGTTAAGAAGTGAATGGCAGAGTTAGATAGTAAAGGAGCTGAGATTAGATGCAAAATATCCTAATTGTAACCCTATGCTCTTTTCACTATATTTAAATAAACTACATCCATGTGTATCTTGCATATAGTCATGAGCTATCATTTATCATTACTTTCATATCTATCACTTACTGAGACACCTTGGAAAAGTCATTCATCCACTCAAACTAGTTTTCTATGTAATATATAAAAGAAACAATCTGATATCCTTATTTCTCATATCATACAAAGAGGAAACAGGAGATTACATGTGAAGGCTCTTTTGATAATAACATAAAACTGACAAAAGATTAAAAAGACATCTTTCAGTTTATACAGACAGACCAGTAGCAGAAAACATTAAAGGGGCAGAGGACAGAATACAAATGAAAAAAGTAAGGAGGTAACATAAATAAAGGGCCTGTCTCATAAACTATTTTCAGTAATTAAAAATAATGTGACACTAGTTCAACAAAGAAGGTTGGATGAAATCTTAGAAATGGCCTAATTGCTCAATAATTTCATAAAATATAAAGATGCTAAGTCCAACTTGTGAGCAATGAAATAATTCTGTATCAATGATCAGTGAAATTGTTAGCAATGAAGAAAAATAAGACCCTCACCACACAAAATACTCAGAAAAATAAGACCCTCACCACACAAAATACTCTAAAATAATTTAAATTAAGAAGTAAAGGTAAAAAATCAAAGTCCAGAGTAACTCAAAAATATTTATAGGTAAATATTTATATGTTCTCAAAACAGGGATAAATGAACCAAAAAAATTCTTGGGGAAAAGGTCAACATGGAAGAGATAACATTTGATTTACTTTAACAAATGAAAATTTAAGACATGAATAAATATTTAGCTTCACTGGTAATCAGAGACATATAAATTTTTAAAAAGCTAAATATTTTCCATCCATCAGATTGGCACTTTAAAAAAAGGGAGAAAGAAGAGAAAATTGATAGTATCAACTGTTGTTGGGAAGTGTGAGGGAAAACTGGTACACTTCTCCTATCAAAAGGTGCTGCATTTGAGAAGATGTGCATTATTTCTATAAGTGTATTATAAAATTTATGTAAAAGAGGAATGAAAAAAGAAATTAAAAGGTCAGATTTTTATGTCTGGAATGGATCTGTTGTGAAGTCTAAAAATGTCTTCAATAGTAGTAATTCTTCCAAATCTCTCCAGTAAAGATTTTATGATAATGCAATTGCAACATAAATACTCTCTCATACCAAACTAAAAGTTGCAACGAAAGAAAAACAAAGTGGCAGCGGCTTAGTAGTCTTAGCAGATATTCTTCTCTAAAATTTAAACTTCATCTGACAGGCTACAGATCCAGAAAGTCTCAGGTAAAATCATGGCTGAGCCACTTATGGAGTTGTGTGCATTCAGGTAAATAATTCAATTTCTCGGAGTTGTTTCCTTACCTGTAAAATGTGCACAAAACCACCTGCCCCACAAGATCAATGTAAAGGTTAGAAATAATGAATGACCAAAGGCCTGGGTTCAAGTACTGGGCACATAACAGGAACTTACCATATCGTCACTAGTACTGTTAAGGAGTCTAGTCATACCTAATTTTTGAAAAATTAGGTTTACATAGCAATTATTACTCCACTGAAGTGAAAAAGCATAGTTTATACATGCTGTATGACTGAAATATGCTCTCTAAATTGAATTTTTAAAAAGGAGGGAAAGAAGGAGGGAAAGAAAGAGGGAAAGGAAAAGGCAGAGGGAATAAAGATAAAAGAATAAAAAAACAGAATGAAGTTAAACAGACGTTAACCAAGATGAGCAATACACTTTAATGAAGGAAAATGGCAAACAGTAATACTGACCACCCTGAAGCTTAAGAGAACCCACTCATTAAACTGACATTGAACTTACCAATTAAATGCGAGCAACTTGAAGATGAACTTTCTCCTATGCTGGGGTGTCCTCACAAAGCTGTGGAATAAAACTTGCCTTTTCTACTTAAAGCCATTCCTTTATTGCTAAACAGTTGGTCTCAGAGGAAGGCAGCAAGCAGGGTTAGAAAGAGAAAAAAGAGGAGGATAAAGATGAAGAGAAAAACAACATGCAATCATGGATCAATCTCTTCA
Organism: Crocuta crocuta; assembly: GCF_008692635.1. Classification (NCBI taxonomy): domain Eukaryota; kingdom Metazoa; phylum Chordata; class Mammalia; order Carnivora; family Hyaenidae; genus Crocuta; species Crocuta crocuta. The sequence continues at coordinate 7,345,904 of NW_027529427.1, read as the reverse complement.
CCCGATCCTTTCAGACTCGCCTCGGGTTCTAACCTGTAGCTGTTGGGAGCTGTCATTGAGATTGTCCTCCCTTCGTCGCGCCTCCTCAAGCATCTGCGCACTCTTCTTCTTTTCCACCTGTTCCTTGTGCTTCAGATTTGCTACCTTCTTATTCTGGTCTTTCACTTGCCTATTGATAAGGGGGGAAGAAAAACCAAGATTTTCATATATATGTGTAAAAAAGAATTACCTACCAATATATACCACTGATGCCAAAGAACAGCTAAAAACCAACAAAGAATTTTTGCTGCAAAATTTCTCTAACAATTCAAAATTTTTCCTACTGAAACATTGTTCAAGCATGTACTTTATGAAGACAAAATTATAAAACAAAAGAAAGACATGGGATAGTCTGAAATAGAAGAAACCAATTCAGAGATTTATGTTGGAAACAGGGAAAGTCTACTGACATCACTGTTATGAAATACTTTCTTTTTTATTTGCATACCTGTCACTAGTTTTTGATTTGTGATTAACATTAGGTTTCTATATAACATCTTATGCATATACCAGCCTATAGTTAAGTTGATGGTCACTTAAACTTGAACTCATTCTTTACTGATAGAGAATTTAAAATAATGGTCAAGAAGATATGCACTGGACTTGAGACAAGAGTGCAAGACCTCAGTGAGACCCTTAACAGAAGAGGTCGAAAACATAAAAAACCAGTCAGAGATAAACACTGTAAATGAAATTAAAAATACACTGTGTAAAATAAATACACTAGACGAAGCAACAGACTGAATCAGTGTGAAGGACAGAGTAATGGAAAGCAATCAAGCTGAACAGGAGAAAGGGAAAAAAAAATAAATGCCAACAGACATAGGGAACTCATTGACACCATCAAGTGTAATAACACTGGCAATATAGGAATCTCAGAAGGAAGTGAGAGAGAAAAGAGGGTAGAAAATTTATTTGAAAAAATAATAGTTGAAAGCTTCCCTATATGGGGATGGAAACAGAAATCCACATCCAGGATTTGGATTCAAATCTGTAGGCACAGACAGCCCACAACAAAATCAACCCAAGGAGGTCCACACAAAGATACACCGTAATTAAACCGTGAGTAGTGATCGAGAATTTTAAAAGCAGCAAGAGAAAAGAAAACAGTCATATTCAAGGGGACCCATTAGGCTATCAGCCGATTTTTCAACAGAAACTTTGCAGGCTAGAAGGGAGTCGCATGGTTTATTCAAAGTACTAAAAGAAAAAACCCTGCAGCCAAGTATACTCTATCCAGAAAGGATGGCTCCCCCAAGCTGATTAATGCAACAAACAGCTGCTGGGTGTCAGTTGTGCATTTTCCCATGTGCTATCTCACCTCACTTCACCAGACATCTGTTAAGTGGGCACTGTATTATTTCTATTTTAAAAATGAGGGGATCCTGAGGGGCTCAGTCAGGTGTCTGACTCTTGATTTCAGCTCCAGACATGACTTCACAGTTCATGAGATTAAGCCCCACATCAGGCTCTGCACTAACAGCACAGAGCATGCTCAAGATTCACACTCTCCCCCTCTCTCTCTCTGCCCCTCCCCCACTCATGTGTGTGCACACTCTCTCCCTCAAAATAAATAAAAACATTTAATAATAAAAATTAAAAATTCATTCAAAACCAAACAGTAAATTAGTGACACAGATGGTAAAATAAAAGTTCATTCTCTGATGGAGGTGCACACTACTAATAAGCTATGGTAAGGTCACATTTCAGATCTGTACTTTCTGCCGTCTTGAATATCCACAGGAAAAATTAGCCACAGAGAATTAAAACAGTTACCAGTAAAAGGAATAAAAATGTAAATCATGTTTATATTTGATTCTCCTCACTACATAATTTTCTATACTAATATTTTATTTTATTAATCTAATATCAATTATATCCTAATGGGAAAAAACAGATTGGGATCTTTGCATTAGAAAAGACCAAAAAATGGAGCAAGATTTTCTTTTCATGAATCAAATTGCTCTTTCTCAAAATTAAACTCCTCATAACATTAGTTTACTGATACAAATATTTGCTGTTTTCAGAGAGAAAAAATTTTTGATGGTATATAAATTCTTTTCCCCTTGCATCTGTGGATTATTCCAGACGGTGCTAGCAACCACTAATACCTATAGCAGTAACCTGGTTATTTGGAGCATTATGACACATGGAGTCAGAAACCTAATTAAAATCACCTGTGTATTTTTTGGTTCGAGGGCCAACTTTACAGGCTCAACTGCTGATCCAATCAGAATCCACTGCACTCTTCAGCACTCTTTATCATTATTATTATCTGAGAATGAGTGATTTTATCCTGACTTTCCCCCCAAGCCACAGAACGAGGTCACAGTGCTTTGAGTGGTGTTTCAGAAAACAGAATAAAAAAATTCCATTGCCCCTATCCTATCCCAACAACCATTCCAAACCAACCTGTAGTATGCATTTAAAAATCAAACTTGTGGGGCGCCTGGGTGGCTCAGTCAGTTAAGCATCTGACTTTAGCTCAAGTCATGATCTCATAGTTCATGAGTTCAAGCCCTGCATCAGGCTCTGAGTTGTCAGCACAGAGCCTCAAGCCTGCTTTGGATTCTTTGTCTCCCTCTAGCTCTGCCCTCCCCCATCCTCCCTGTCTCTCTCAAAAAAAAAAAAAAAAAAGAAAAGAAAGAGAAAAGAAAAGGAAAGAAAAGAAAAGAAAAGAAAGAACGTTTGTGGTGCCTGGGTGACTCCATCAGTTAAGTGTCCAACTTCGGTTCTTCAGTTCAGGTCATGGTCTCACTGTTTGTGGGTTCGAGCCTCACATCGGGTTCTGTGCTGACAGCTCAAAGCCTGGAGCCTGTTTTGGATCCTGTCTCCCCTCCCCCCCACCTCTCTCATTTCAAAATAAATAAACTTAGAAAAATTTAAAAATGTTTATTTTAATCTTCAAAATATTGGTCATATGATTTTAATGATTATCTCCATCAACTCCAAAAAGACATGATAAAATACTAAGTAACAAATATAGAATACCAAGCTGAATACAAGCATGACTCTAAACATATATGTGTGAATAACACATAATTGAAAAAATTCTTAAAAAAGAAAAAACTTAGGATGTTTCTAATGTTTCTTTTAATTTTTTTCTGTAGTTTCTAAATTTTCTAAAATCAACAAAATATTTTTAAAAAACACTTCAAAATTATGGTTTTAAAAAATGAGATGTGGTTTTACCTCAAAATAGGATCTACACTTATATCAGACTAACAGAAAGTAGTTCCAGTATGGCATGTTTAAGTTTCCCTTATTTTTTTTTGTCTTTAATTTTCCACTTCCAACTCCATTTACTCTTCATATTTTCAATTTCTTTTCTTTAACTTAGTTTTCTGGCTATTAGCTTTACATTATCACTCTACAGACTAAAGGATAATTAAATATGAAAATAAAATGATTTTATCTACTCAGACAGGCAACAAGAAAAGTATAGAAAAATTCTAAGAGGATTAAATCAATCTCTCTCCCATTGTCTCTCCTACCCCACCTCCTTGTATAATGTTTATATGCACACACAACACAAATGCATGGAAAGTTCTGAATTCACAAATTGATTAGAGTGGATGAATACACCCAACTTTCTTGCCTCGTATCCTTCACAACACTATTTCTTGGGGAAAGAACACAAACAACAGTATCATCAAAACATATGTTGTAAGTAAAACGAAAGATGTTACTTGAATGTATGTTTAGGAATAAATGTTCTAGAGACATAATAGAATCTGTGAAACATGAAATTACTTTCTCTCCACTTATAAATAGATCAATATGTAATTTGATTTAAATGTGAGTTGACAAGAAAACCCAAATATGTTAGTAAATCCATACCTTAAACAGAAAGAAAAGGATTTAAATGGCTTAGTATAGAAGTTTTTTTTTAACATAGACTGCTATTAAGCCTGAATTAATTAACTGGGGTTAAATTCAAAGTGAACTTACATCTTTTATTATTGTTCAAGCAGGAAAAGGAGAAAGGAGAGAGATTCATAAATGAATTAATCCTTTAAAATCTGATTCTCAATTGAAGAGTTCCCAGCTAGTATAATAAATAATAAAATGATGAATAACAGATTTAACTCTCCCCACTCCCACACAGATATGAATAGATTAATCTGTAAGAAAAGAGAAATGCAAAAATGAAAAAGAACACAGTTTGATCTTTACTGGTCTCTGTCCAAGAAGTTTTACAAGATGTGGTCCACCACCTTGTTATTCAAAGTATGATACACGAACACACATCATCAGCATCACTTGGGAGCTTGTTAAAAATATAGAATTCTCAGGTTCACACCAGATCTACTAAATCTGCCCCTGTTCACTTTGTTACTATTCCCTCAGCCTCTGTCTCTTAAAATCTAGACTCAAACTTAGGTAAACTCGTTAGGTCATAACTACTATTGCCCCCCCCTCCCCCCCAGCTCCTATACTCATTTTAACTAAATATAACTTATGACATGTTAATTTGTTCCTCATATTAGTGTAATCCACATGTGTATCTCATTATACCTATGAAAATGCCTTCCTAGGGGTGCTGGCTCAGTCAGTGGAGAATGTGACTCTTGATCTTGTGGTTATAAACTCCAGACCCACACTGGGTACAGAGATTACTTAAAAATAAAACACCTAAGGAAGAATGGAGGGAGGGAGGGAAGGAAGGAAGGAAGGAAGGAAGGAAGGAAGGAAGGAAGGAAGGAAGGAAGGAAGGAAGGAGAGAAAATGCCTTCCTAGAGTTCATGGTCCATGTTTGATATATTTTCATAATTCATAACTCATAACATAGTTCCTCCTTCTGTATAGATGTTCATTAAATATTTGTTGAACAAACGCATAAAAAGGAAACTGCATCCCCTCTATTGCCCAATCTACCCAAGATATGACTCTGAGGGAAAATACAGTTTAACATTACAAAACAAGGTAAGCACTGAAAAATGAACACCTTCTTTATCTTTAAACACCTAAGAAAGTTTATTGGGAAAGGAGTAGTTCTTGTTCTCCTTCAAAATTTACATTCTATTAAGAAAGCAGCAATACTTTTTTCAGAAACTACACTTCTAGTGGCTTTCTGCTTTGCCAAAAAGACAGATATATAATGCTAGTGTAATAGGTCACCCTACCATAAAATCTCCCATGCACATTTAAGAAAAAAAAACTAGAATGCTACTATTGTCAGGTTTAAGGAAATACTAAACATCAAACCTGACTCAGCCATTTGTGCGGTCATTGGAGAAAAGCAGTTTAAGCTAGGGGGAAAAAAAGCTTAGATTTCTCCACAAAGATCTTCAGAGAAATAAATCTAGAGGAGGAGGAGGTGAAAGAAGAAATGGTCAATTCTCAGAGAATGCTGACCTTCAGGGATGTGGCCATAGAATCCTCTCAGGAGGAGTGGGGATTCCTCAACCATAGTCAGTGGGAACTGTATAGGGATGTGATGTTAGACAACTATGGACACCTCCTCTTTTTGGGTCTTGTGTCAAAGCCAGACCTGGTCATCTTTTTGGAACAAAAAAAGGACATCTAGGATGTGAAGAGAAAGGGGACAGTAGCCTCATACCCAGGTATGGGAATGAAGCAGATGACAGAGGTGAAGTCCAGCTGTGACAGAGGAAGACAGTCCTTAAAATGTAGTTTGAGGAGCTCTTCTTGAGCGGAAATGAGTTTGAAAAGGCCAGTTTTATGCCCTCCCTCTCACAGCGGACATCTGCTTTCCAACACATCACGTTCATACATTCTCTAAGGATTCTCCTTCAGTTCCACTGAAGGTCCCTTCACATCCACAGTGAGAGCCTCCATAATCTGATTGGTCCTCCACTGCTTTGAGGATTTGGAGAATCTGTATTTCTGAGGAAGTCTATGTTAATTGATTTCTGAGTTCTGTTTTGCTTCATGTGTGAATTGATTCAGGGTAGTGGTGGGCATCTTGGGGTTTGGTCCAAAAATCCCAGGAACACTGGAGGTAGACATCACAAGCGTTCTGATTTAACATTTCCAGTATTATGGAGGCTTTAATCTTAATCATACAAAATAGAGATACAGTAATTACATCAGATAACAAAGCAACTCCCTAAAATGAGAAAATCTAGTCCTTTATTTCACATCAAAAGTTCATTTCTTGAGTTGCCTGGTTGGCTCAGCTGGTTAAGCATCTGAGTTGAGCTCAAGTCATGATCTCACAGTTGTTAAGTTTGAGCCCCACATCAGGNAAATTCAGGATGCCGGGGTGGCTCAGTTAATTAAGAGTCTAACTTTTGATTTTGGCTCAGGTTGTGATCTCAGGGTTTTTGAGTTCAAGCCCCACATAGGGCTCTGGGCTGACAGCACAGAGCCCATCTGGTTTCTGTCTCCCTGTTTCTCTCTCTCTGCCCTTCCCCTAAACACGCTTTATCCCTCTCTCAAAATAAATAAACTTAAAAAAAAATTTTAAGTGCATTTTCTGTTTTAACTAAAATAAGAAATTTCTATTCAATGTATGCCACCTCTCAATGGTGAAATATAATTTAAAGCACCTATTATTTTGCTAGAATTCTACATTAATTAACGCCATAGGGGAGCTAGGATTTTTACAAGATAAAACTCACAGTGTATCATAAAGTCTCAATTGTTACCTTATTTCTTAATAATTTAATAATTTTATGATTTTGTCTTATATAATATGAAGTTCCTATGACTGTCATATATTTTCACTTTGAGTAGTTATATGTGAGATTCCTTTATTAGATCAAAAGTCCTGATATGACATGGGCATGTGCTTTATAAGAAGTGAGGTAGATAATCAGTAAATTTCTTTTATTTAGAAAAAGTTTTAAGCACCTGGGTGGTTCAGTCAGTTAAGCGTCCGACTTCAGCTCAGGTCATGGTCTCACGTTTTGTGGGTTCGAGCCCTGCGTCAGGCCCTGTGCTGGCAGCTAGCTCAGAGCCTGGAGCCTGCTTCAGATTCTGTGTCTCCCTCTCTCTCTGACCCTCCCCTGCTTACGCTGTCTCTCTCTCTCTCAGAAATACATAAAACATTTAAAAAAAAGTTAAAAAAAAAAAGAAAATGAGTTTTAATTATAAATGTAACTTGACTTCAGGAAAAATGAATTACTAGTTTTTCTACTTTCCTCAGAATGCATCTGAATTTAATCCCGAAGACTTTTTTTAATAAAGTAATTGTTGGCCTATTTTACCAAAAAAAAAACTTAAAAATACATGAATTAGAAGCAAAATGATATTGCTCAAGTATTACATATTAAACATCTTTATTATGCATAAATGTTATATAGAGAATATACAGATGCTGCATGTGTGTGCACACACTCCTCTCCTTCAACCTTCCCAGGAAAAGCCTCCACTGACATTTAATTTGAAAACTAAAATGTAAAAATTCATAACACTATCTACAGACCTACATTTGGCTTAAAAATAATAATTTCATATTATCCCAGAAAGCATATAAAAAACTAAAAATAATATTTTTTACAAATTCTATGTCTAATTACAATGTTTTGGAATTATTTAAGAGCTGCTTTAAATAAGTATTTTTATTTTTATGGCACTGTACCCCTGGCAATCTAATGTAATAAGCCATAATAAAAAAAGAAAAGATTTCATTATAGAATATAAAATCACTAACAATGTGGAGTTTTATATAAACACTCTTAAGTTCTACCAAAACATGCTTTACTTAGCAATTCAACAGTTTTTGTTTTTGTCTTTTTAAAATCTGGAACACTTCTAGAATCTGCCTGGCATCCTCACGCACGGGCCATGCTAATCTTCTCTGTATTGTTATAAGTGTAGTAGATGTGCTGCCAAGGTGAGCACCAATCAACCAGTGCTCTTCCAGCACTTCAAGGGAAGAGCACATTCAGTCCCATCTTACATTTAATTTCACTTATTTCCATGTTTATTCTCGCTGCCACACTGATCTCCTTGTGGAAAAGGATCTTGTATTATAAATCTCCACAGATCTGAGGCAAGGCCTATCTTATAGCAGTTACTCAAACTTAACTGAACTCAAGGGTTTTGACAGAAAGCTCTTTTTTTTTAATGTTGGTTCTCATAATAACTAATCTATTGCCATTAATTCAATGAATATTTTATGAAAGCTATGTGCTAGGTATTATCTTGGAAATACAGCAGTGAAAAAAAAAAAAGACAAAAATCTCAGCCCTCACTGAGTTTACAATCTATAGGAAGATAAAAAAAATAAGTAAAATACACTGTATGTCAAATGGTGATAAATCCAATGGAAAAAATAAAAGAGGAAAAGAGGAACGTGGGAATGAGCAGTGACACTGCAATTTTAAATGAAGTGCCCAGGAAAAGCCACACTGTCAAAGTAATATTTAAGTAAAGAAGTAAAGGAAATGAGGAAGTAAGCCACAGCTACGCATATATTGAAGAGAGAGTGCTCTGCACAGAGAAAACAGCAAATCATAGATATAGAAGAGTGTGCCTGGCCGCTGTGATCAAAGTAGACAAAGAAACACAACTTACTGGTAGATGAGGTCACACAAGTAATGAAGGGCCAAACCCTCCAGTAAAGGCAAGCAAACTTTTTTATTTTTTAATCTTTTCATTTCCATTTATTTCAGAACAAAAAGTCACAAGTTGTGGTCTTCACTGTCCATCTTCCCCCACAACCATAAACTGGTGTTTAATTTTTGTTCTACAAAAGAATAATTCATTTTCTTCTTTTCCATTTTTTATTTAAATTCTAGTTAGTAACAGAGTGCAATATTGATTTCAGGAGTAGAATCCGGTGATTCATTACTCAGCAAACTTTTTTTGGTAAAGGGCCAGATAGTAAGTATTTTACACTTTGTAATCCATATACAATCTGTGTCACACATTCTTCTCTGTTTTTTTTAACCATTTTAAATACGTGAAACCCATTCTCAGCTTGCAAGCTGTATTAAGGGTAGAGGAGGGGCTGTAGTTTGCTAATCCTTGCTGCAGAGGTCTGTAGGTCACTGAAAAGCCTTTGCTTTAGGAAACAATTCCTTGGTATTATAAAGTACAAAAGAGTAGCTCATAAAAACTAATAAAAATAACCTAATAAAAATTTAAGTTTCTATCACATGAGAAAGCTACATATTTGTCTATAATTTAAAACTAGCATGCATTCTAAATCCAATTGTGAAATTTTCCAGAAAAGAGTTAGCCTTCACTTGTCTATTTAGCAAATATTTACTGAATGCCAACAAGGGCTACATATTTTTTTTCTTCCTTCAAATTTTTATTTAAGTTCCAATTCGTTAACATATAGTTTAATACTGGTTTCAGGAATAGAACTGAGTGATTCATCACTTACATATAACACCCAGTGCTTATCACAAGTGTCCTCCTTAATACCTATCTACCATTTAGCCCATCCTCTCCACCTACCTCGCCACCATCAACCCTGTTTGTCTTCTATAGTTAAGAGTCTCTCATGGTTTTGTTCCCTTTTTTTCCCCCTTCCCCTATGTTCATCTGTTTTGTTTCCTAAATTCCACATGAGTGAAATCATATGGTATTTGTCTTTCTCTAACAGTCTTATTTTGCTTAGCATAATACACTATAGCTCCATCCACGTTGTTGTGATTAAGGGCTGCATGGATTTAAGGAAGAGAACAGAATACAATCTCACTGCCCTCATGGATCCTATTGTAGAAAGAGGCAAAACAATTTCAACTAAAAAAGAAGCATCACATAGCAGAGTGGCATGTCCTATGGGAAAAATCAAATGGAGCAATGTAATAGACATGCTGAATGTGATAATAGTTTATTTAGCTTCAACGGTCAGGGTACACATCACTGAGGAATTGCCATGGAGGATGTGAAAAGCAAGCCATATAAAGGCCTAGGGAAAGAGAAAGAACATAAGTACAAATGCTGTGAGGATAGCAAAAATTTGGCAGATTTCTTTAAAAATTGGTATGGTGGTGTATAACAAAGGGTAAGCAGTAAGTGGTGAGGTCACAAAGGTAGCAAGAAGTCAGATGATGCAGTGCCTTATAAACCAGGGTAAGGAGTTTGAGTTTTATCCTGAGTAAAAAGGAGAGCAGAGCAAGGTCTTAAGGAGTGACAGCATTTATTTTAAACTTTTAATAGTTCAGTCTAGGGGCGCCTGGGTGGCTCTGTCGATTAGGCATCTGGCTTCAGCTCGGGTCACGATCTCACGGTTCATGGGTTCAAGCCCCGCATCAGGCTCTGTGCTGACAGCCAGCTCAGAGCCTGGAGCCTGTTTCGGATTCTGTGTGTGTGTCTCTCTCTCTCTAACTCTCCCCTGCTCACGCTGTCTCTCTCTCTCTCTCAGAAATAAAATAAAATAAAAAACATTAAAAAATAATAAAAAAAGAGTTCAGTCTAGCTACCACGGAGAAGAAACTAGTAGAGGAGCAAAATGTAGAAGCAAGGGTAGCAGTTAGAAAGCTACTCTGGTAGTTCGAGTAAGAGATAATACTTTAGGAAAGGCATTGAGAGAAACGGTTGAATTTCAGATATATTTGTGATATATGATAGGACTTCCTGATAGATTTAACACAGGGAGTGGGAGGAGAGAAAAATCAGGAGTTAGATGGTGATTTATTTATGAGCGATGGGTGAATGGTGATACCATTTACTGAACTGGGGAATACTGAGGAAGAAATTTTGAAAAGGATAGAAAAAATGAAGAGATGTGTTCTGGGTAAAGTTAAGTTTGATATCTAATTCAAGACATCATGGAGATAATTAGTATATCACTCTGGTGATCCTTCGTGTGTGTGTAGACAGATGTATGGAGATGATAGATATGTCCCACATACATGATAGATGGGAGCTATGAATACATGAGTAATATGGAAAGCCATGAGGCTTGAAGACATCTTCTGAGAAAAGTATATGTAAAAAAGACAATGGACTGAGAATGGAGCCTTTCAAGCTTTAAGGGAATATAGTGGAGCCAGAAATGACAACGGAGAAGGAATGACAACTGAAGGACACAGAAAATGAGTAAAATCTGCTGTCAGAAATGCCAAAAGAAAATACCTTTCAAGGACGTAAGTGTGTATAATGATGCTGAAAGGAAAAGCAAGATAGTGACAGAGAGTGGCTTTTGAACCTGGCACCTGAAAATATACCACCATAAACCCTTGCAAAAGCAGTTTCAGAGAAGTGATAAAAACAGACCAAAAATAGATAAAAGAGAAGTCTGACTATGCAAATTTGAAGAAAGGTGAAGAAATGCAGACAGCGTTTATATACAGTCAATTTTTTAACAAGATTTATTAAGGAGGAAGAGAGAAAAATGGTGTGCTGGCTAGAAAGCACTATCATGTCAAAAGGAGAACTTTCAAAGGTGGAAATGTTAAATCAGGCTTATGATAATGAACTCGGAAAGAGTAAAGTTTTAAAAATAAAGCAGAGAGAAGGATAACTGAGGGAAGCTCCATCCTTGAACTGGGGAACTAGGATAGGATTAAGAGAAAAAGTGGCCAAGTTGAACTTAGAACAGTGAACCACTGTAAAGAAAACACACAAAACACCGGTACAGATGCATGTAAACCAGGAGATCTAAGGGTGGGAAGATGCAGTGGGTAGCATCTGATTCTGATTTTCTCAATGCAGTATGAAGTGAAGTCAACAGCTATGAAGTGGAGGCAGGGATTTTGTGGATTTGACAAGAGAAGAGAGAGTAGGATATAATCATCTCTGAAAATGTAAAATCAAATTTAATAAGCATTTATATTAGAATTGCATGCATAATTGGGAGCACATTTGAAATATGTGGCCATAAACCTGCAGTGAGACCTGTTGAGACAGCTGTGTGACTGTTTTCCCAAGTCACATGCAGTATCTCAGTTCAGAGGCAATAGAGGACAGCACGTGGTAGTCAGAGCTGCACTGTATTTTGCAGCATACTAAGCCAAGGTGTAGAATTCCAAAAGGAAAAATCAACTCCACATATTATAAAATCCTTGGAAAGAGGGAAGTTTTATGTGGGCCAGAACAGGTACACAATCCCCCAAAAATCTAAGAAAAGACACTGCTTCGGAATGGCATCAAAACAGAGGAGAAAAGAAAAGCAGAGAACTCATTCTCACACTTCTTCGTATAATTTGTGGAACTGTTTTGCTACAACAGTTAATGTCTGTTTCCCAAACTGTATAAAGAAAAGAATGCACGACTGTTGGTATATTTAAAATCAATTTATAAAGTCTAAAAAAGCATACAAAGGATATGACACAGTTCTATGATTGCAGTGTGCCAAGAAATCTGAATATATGCTAGAGAAACAGAGAAGCAAAGAAAATTCCTGCCTTAAAAAACGGACTTGACTTTTTGGATCTGTGACAGAATAAATATACTGTCAATTGTTTTTATTCTTTAAAGAAAGCTGCTCTGTGTTGCTCACTTTGAATTTCTCCTTGATTTATTGATAATGACAGAGGAAAGCATAAGCATTTTTATGGAGAGCATCCATTTATTTTCTGCATTATCTTAATTTCTATCATTGTCTAAAATAGCACATACAACCTTACACTTTTGAGCAAACTTTTGGTACTAAGGGAAATATACAAAGGCTCATGTCTCACTTCTATTTTTTTCTCCTTTTTTAATTTTATTCTTCCCCAACAGTCCTACTTTAATTTTCTTCTCCCTTTCATATATTTTCTGTTTTTATGCCTCAGGCCGCACAGAAGCATCCAGAGAGTCAACCATTCTTGGTGTAAGTCAGACCTAGGAGAATGCTGGCCCCATGACCTAGGAAAAGTAACATTCTAGCATGAACAGAACAATGAAACAGATAATACAGCTTTTTATTTCCTACTATCTTGTTTCCCTCTTTCTGCCTGAAAAGTGCTATGTAGATATTAATGCAGTTACTTTCAGCACCCCAAGGCTCTGTCTAGTAATGAGCGCTGTGAACACTACAGTTTAATCACATCATAAAACAGTGTACTAAGCTGCATGTGCAGAAAGAGTATGCCATTTGTACTTTTTCAACGGGCAGTTTCACAGGGCAGTTTAAAAACTAATTTAACTTGGACATTTCTCTGTAACATGCACATGGAGAGGTAATAGCTGGAGGCTACCTTGGGAAACAAGGCATTAATAAAAAGCAGATAATAAATTAAAAGTAGATAATGGTAACAGTTTTCCTCTGGTGCATATAAAAGCTAGTGATCAGCAAACTCCATAAGTGGTTTTCTTCATAAATTTTTGGTAAAATACAATGAAAATCATTAAATCAACTGGGGAGAAGATTATTAATCACTAAAGCACTCCACTGAAATGGGAAGAAAGAATATAAAGTTTACTTTCTGATTCCATTAATAAAGGATTGATCTAGAATGCCTGGGGGTGCTCAGTTAGTTAAGCGTCCAACTTGGTTTCACCTCAGGTCATGATCTCAATACTCAAGTTCGAGCCCTACATAGAGCTCTGTGCTGACAGTGCAGCACCCTCTTGGGATTCTGCCTCCCTCTCTCTCTTCCTCTCCTCGGCTCTCTCTCTGTCTTTCTCAAAAATAAATAAACTTTAAAAAAAAAATAAAATAAACAAAGTATTGGCCTAAAGGAAGAAAGGGAGGCAAAAAAAAACACAAAAAACAAAACTGTAACTTACAAATCTGAAATTTTACATTGTATTTTCATCACAAAAATATTTAACACTACTTCCAAGGGGTCTTTAACCAATAGAGAGATGACTGCACACAAAACATGATTTAATTTATTAATATTCAATATGTCACAAGTAAATTTTTAAAAAAAATTTTAATGTTTAATTTATTTTTGATAGAGATAGCATGAGCAGAGGAGGGTCAGAGAGAGAGGGAAACACAGAATTAGAAAAAGGCTCCAGGCTCTGGGCTACCTGTCAGCACAGAGCCCAATGCAGGGCTCGAACCCATGAACCATGAGATCATGACCTGAGGCGAAGTCAGACGCTTAACTGACTGAGCCACCCAGATGCCCCTGTCATAACTAAATTATAAAAGTTTAGTTTACATGCCCCTGCTTTTTGGTTTTGTTTGGGGTATTTTTCTTTTGTTTTGGTCTCTTCAGCTGTCTTAATGTCCTTACACTATCTCTGCCTAGCATACAAATACTCATCCTTTAAGATGGAAGTTCAAATGGCAGCTGCTGGTAAAGAA
>NW_027529427.1:7323264-7331673 GCF_008692635.1 Crocuta crocuta | reverse complement strand
AGCTGCTTCATCCCCATGACTGAAGGGTCTGTACCTGAACTACAGTATGATACATTATAGCAGAAGTGTAAAGGAAAAGATTTCCTACATTCTCTGTTCACAAATTATAATACTTAAAATATGCAAATATTAATTCTAGAGTTCCAAATTAAATTTGAAACTAAAATATACAGTGAAATTCAAATTGTCAAAATTGATTTAATATACAGGTAAATCACTGATCACGGTGCACTTATGGTATTTACTACTATGGTCCAAGTGCTTTTGGGACATAAGAAGATTAAACTGTCCCAAAACTTTTCTTTGTCAAATTGGTAAAAACAAGATTGCTTTCCACAGTGCATCATAACATCATCTGAACTTTGCTTGAAATAAAAGGACTATTATTAAGTCTACCATCTTCTTTTTTCATTGGCCAGTAGCAATTAAGCAGTAATGCTTGATAACAATGATATCAAAACCACAAAGTGAATGCTTATGGATAAATATGTCATTTAGTTATAGGATTTCACCTAGATGATCCAAAATATGTACATAAGTTGTGTTTTAGACTGTCATTGAAATGAAAATACAAAATAACAACCTATCAGCATAGTAAACTCATAAATCTCAAAACATGTTCAAAGTCCCCAGGGATGTGAGAGCCCCTGATAAGAATACTGTAATGAAGAAAAAGCTTTGCTTTTAATAGTTACAGAGCTCTGAATTAAATATTTGATTTACTATTCATAACCTATGGGATCATTAGCCTCTTAAACTTCATATTTGTTTTTTCTTTAAACTTTTAACTTGTGATATGGGAATAATGCCCATCTTTCATAGAGTTGTTAAGTGGAATAAATAAGATAATGTTTGGAAAATGCACAGGAGAGGATTTGGCACACAGCAAGCCACTAGTGACATTATTTCTCACACACATATGCATGCCCACAAACACATATATCTGCCTTATTTTTGTTTTTAGAAAAACTGTCCTTTACTACAAAACAAGATAGACAAAGCATTCCTTCTCTATTATATTTTATCACATAAATTTAAATAAATTCCCCATCAATAATTTGCACAGAATCACAGAACATGCTTTTTCTACTTTGTAGGTGGTGGGAAGGCTGTGTGTAAGACTGAATCCTCTATGTTTGAAGATAAGTCTAGCATTATGTTAGATAAAATACTGTAATAACCACCTTTATAAGTTTTTCATCATATGCCAAGCACCTTAATGTTTATCATCACATTATCTCTTTTTGTCACCTTATTCAAAACACTTTTATGGAGTTTTATTATTTCTTTAACACTTATTTATTTATCTTGAGGGGAGAGGGAAGTGTTTTAGTGTAAGTATGTCCCAGTATTTGTATGACACTAATACTAAAAAAGGATTTATTGTTTATCTGAAATACTAATTTAACTGATATCCCATATGTATATTTGCTAAATCTGGCAATCATATACAAATTCAAATTTTAACTAACTATAAATTTAGTCTTTCCTCCCTTCTCTATGTTTAGCTACAGAATGCCGGATTTTCTATAACTGTCACCATGAAAAACTACATTTAACACTTCTCAATGCATGATAGCACAAAACTCAATACTTTTCAGTAGAACAGTTAGGTAGATCAGAACAAGTATGTGTTCACACTTTTTTTTTCTCTACCAATGAATCATTCAAAATAATAACACTGTATTTCAGGAGAAAGCAGATAATGGAAGCTGTGGCTACAATGTGCTTGCATGACCCATTACAAAAACACCAGGCAATATTACGGCTTGAAAGGTAAGAAAATAAGGAAATACCCCCTTGAACAATAAGGCTGTTTAAGAAAACCACAAGAGAAGGGGCACCTGAGTGGCTCAGTCAGTTAAGCCTCTGACTTCAGCTCAGGTATGATCTCACAGTTCATGAGTTTGAGCCCTGCATCGGGCTCTGTGCTGACAGCTCAGAACCTGGAGCTTGCTTCAGATTCTGTGTCTCCCTCTCTCTTTGCCCCTTCCCCACGCACACTCCATTTTCCTTTCTCTCAAAAATAAATTTAAAAATTTTTTAATTAAAAAAAAAACCAACAAAATGACAAGTAGAAGTAAAAAATGCAATTAACAACAGATTGTTCTCCTAAATTATACTCTTGTCTATAAATCAAACTCCTTGTAAATAGATCCCACAGAGTCAGAAATGCTCTTAGGCCTATAAAACCCTGAATGTTTTAGTGGAAAAAAAAAAAAAAGAAAGGAAAGAAAGAGAAAGGAAAAAGAAAAAATTGAAGCCTTCAAAATATAGTTCTCTTTTTGTTAATGACTTCTTATGAGATTTTAGTGCCTACTATCATACAACAATGAAAAACATTCTAGGATGTGCAGTCAGAAATAGGCTGGTTGACTTAGACTTTGGAAATCAATGTAAAACTCTTTCATCAAATTAGACGAAAGAGACTATATACAAACAGGAATGCATCTGAGCAAGACATAAAAGTATTTAACTTTTATTACATAACAATATAGGGACTCTGGTCTAAATGTTATGGATAAGACGTGTCCCAGATTCCAAACATTTGTTTTGAAGATAGGTCTGCAACAGGCACTGCCAAATAAAATAGGGGTGATAATACTGAGCTCAATTTGTATAACCAGGGAGTAAGTAAATGAGAGGGTATTTATAGGCTTCACCTACTGAATGTGTTGCCTTTAGCCAAAGGTGCTACTAAATAAAAAGTAATGATGAGTTCTGAATCAAATCATATATTCTCATCTATTCATGCAATCATTTCTTTGTATTCTTTCTCTGGGGATAATGCCATTGAATAATAACTAAAGACATGTATACATGCTTAAGAATAGAGAATGTGAATCTTCAGTCATGATCACTCTAAATGAAATCCCTCTGCTCTGTACTAAATGGGAGAAGGGACAGAGGGAAAGCAGGAAAGAACAAGAAAGAGAGAGAAAACAAATCTATACAAACCAGAAATGCTTAGAGGGGGACACTGAAAAACAAACACTACAGTTAAGTGTCAGTATTAACACAAAACAAGTGGTTAAAACAAACACATAAGGGTTAAGTATCCTGCCCATGGTCCCATAATGAAGTTATCCAAACATCCAATCCAATCTCAAGCCATCAATATTTTCTTAATGATCTGCTCGGTTGGACTTGACAAAGTCATAATTAAAATGGTAAAATGCTTCTGTATAGAAAAAAGTACTGCACTAAATTCCAACCTCAAACATACTACATACCAAGACTAAAATGATCTTTGCCACTGGAAAAATAAAACCTGTTTTATTTTGTATTTCTTAGAAAATAAACTTATTTAGAAATAAGTATAGCTTAATGGCATTTACAGCTAGAGTAAAAACTACTAAAATGAAGCAGCTAACAATATAATTAATATAACCTGTAACTCACAGAACTACATATACAATAATGACTTTCACAGACAAATTCTGGGGCTTTTTGTAGGGCTTTGTTTAGAGATATTTAGATCAAAACCTGCCATACATAAGGCAAAAGCGATAAAACTTTCCTGTAAAAATATGTCCTCCTGAGGGCAACTGGGTGGCTCAGTCGGTTAAGCATCCAACCTCGGCTCAGGTCATAATCTCACAGTTCGTGGGTTCAAGCCCCGCATCGGGCTCTGTTCTGACAGCTAGCTCAGAGCCTAGAGCCTGCTTCGGATTCTGTGTCTCCCTCTCTCTCTGACTCTCCCCTGCTCATGCTCTCTCTCTCTCTCTCTCTCTCTCTCTCTCCTTCTCTCTCTCTTTCTCAGAAATAAATAAAACATTAAAAACATAAAATAAATTATTAAAAAAAATTTGTCCACCTGATACTTAAGTTAGAGATGAAAGTTCTCCAAACACAAGGCAAAAGCCTTCATGGTATTTTGTAACTAAAGCTGAATTGTGTTCAGACTGTATCATACTTGGAATTACTTAAGTGGTACTCATAGTGCTTTACTATAATGTGTGGAAAAAATGTTTACAGTAGAAAATGGGAAAATCACTTTTTAATGCAGTATTTGTGCTTGCTATTTTTATTGCAAACAATGTAAGATTTCTTCTATAATAAATACAGTTTGAAATAGAAGTTCCATAAAAACTTAAACAAAACAAAATAAATAAAACTGAGTCTTTGGTAGTAAGTAATAAGGCAGGTAGCCAATAATGTAAATGAAAATGAAATTTTTTAAATGAATATGAGAAATCCCAAGAGTTAAGAAACATGTAAAAGAAGAAAACCAAAATAGAGTGAAAAATGTCAATGAGGTGCTATGCAAGCTGGCAGAAAACAGTATCACATAAACTACAAAAGAAGGGTTCCTAGAAAGAAAAGAGGTAATCGATAATATCTAACACTCCAGAAAGGTCAAATAGACCCAAGACAAAGTCACTAAATCTGGCAACCAGTATATCACTGAAGCCATTTTACCACAGCAGTGAGAGAAGAATCCAAATTACATTTGACAAATAAATGGAAGTGTGGAAGTGGAGGCAGCAAGCATAAATGATTCTTTCAAAAATTGTGCAAGTCAACAGAAAAAAAAGGTAAAAGGTAAAATTAATATGGTGTACTGAACTAAGGCCAAGGAAAAGATACTGACAAAGGTTATTTACATTTCTTTTTAACAATGGGGGAAACTAGTATATGTTTTACATTTGGGAAAATCTGTGGAAAGGAACAGTATGGAAATAAGGAGAAGGAGGAAATCTAAACAACAAGGGTTTAAAAACTGATAAGGGGGGGGCCCTGGGTGGCTCAGTCGGTTAAGCGTCCGACTGCGGCTCAGATCATGATCTCACGGTTCGTGGGTTCAAGCCCCACGTCGGGCTCTGTGCTGACAGCTAGCTCAGAGCCTGGAGCCTGCTTCAGATTCTGTGTCTCCCTCTCTCTCTGACCCTCCCCTGCTCATGCTGTCCCTCTCACTCTCTCAGAAACAAAACAAATCACACATTAAAAGCCTTAAAAAAACTGATAAGAAGGAAGTAAGAATAGGAAAATTTAACCTTCGAAAAGAGCTGGGACATTAGTTCCACAGAAACAAAAGGAAGGTTAATATGAATGAAAATATAAACTCAAAACTGTGGATGCCCTAAAGCTTTATTTACTTGGCAAAGGAGGGGAGGTCCTCTGCTAACAGAGAAGGAAGAGGACAGTATAAATCTGACTGAAGAAGTTAGATCAATATAGGGGTGCCAGGGTGGCTCACTTCGTTAAGCATCCAACTTTGGTTCACATCATGATCTTATGGTTCGTGGGCTGGAGCCCTGTGTGGGGGTCTGTGCTGACAGCTCAGAGCCTGGAGCCAGCTTTGGATTCTGTCTCCTTCTGTCTCTGCCCCTCCCCCATTCTGCTCTTTGTGTGTCTCTCTCTCTTTCTCTCAAAAATAAATAAGCATTAAAAATTTTTTAAACTAGATCAGTATAAGTAATTATGAAAGAAGGGTTTCTTTTGTTTATTAATGTATTTACAACCCACACAAACTGCTTTATTCTTAAATGAGTCAAAGGTAAGGAGACTTTTTCAGAAATATTTAGGTCATCAATTTAAACACTGAGAAGAAATACCAGGGAGTAGAAATGGGAAAAAGAATCTTTTTCCTAAAAAGCTTCAACACATATTTTACCTGTAACAGAAATTCAGGACTTGAAAAGATTAGTAGAGAGTTAAAACAAATATCGTTACAGAAGAAATATCTTTTCTCATTTTCTACACATATATAACTTTCCATTGGGATTCTACTTTGCACTTTCTATTAACAGTGGTATGAATCAATAGGAACAGTATAGTGTTTTAAAGAACCTGAAATATATCACTTCATGCTATCATATCCTGGATCAAATAGGACTCCACAAAAGGCAAAAAGAAGCAATCATAATAGTTCTATATATTGACTGTTTACCCTGTATCAGATACTGTTCAAAGTGCTGTTTATATGAACTCATTTAATGTTCACAACAACCCTTGAGATTAGATAATTATCCCAATTTTACAGATGAAAAACCTACAGATGAGACACCTAAAAAAATTTCAAGCAAAATCTGGGGCTCTATAACTCATACTGTTAATTACTATGGTAGAGAGCACAGAATACATAAAGCCCTGAGGCTAAAACGAGATCTGGCTTCAAATATAAATTCCATTACTTATTGGTTGACCCTAAAGAAATCATGTTCCCTAATCTTAGTTCCTCATCAGAATGATAATGTGTGCTCTGTTAGCTTCTCTTCCTAATAAGGATGGACAAATTACGTAATGGGCTCAGCCTTTGTGTTATTCACCTAAAGAGTAGAAATAATAAATCTCTCTACATACTTGCTAGGAAGATCAGTGGAAGTAAAATATGTAAAGGTTCTACCATAGTGCCTCTGGCACATATAAACAGAAGCAGAGGTGGCTGTTTATATTCTCATTTATTCTACCATTCAGCAGAATCACAAAACCAAAATTTAAAGGGTGTATAAGTTTGCATATATAAAATAATTTCAAGTTTCTTCTAAAAACCCAGACTACAGAATTTCCCTCCAACGTTCACGCTACATTTTATGTCTCTGATGAAATTTTAATTACATTAAAACCATTTGCTTCTCATTCCCCTGGTGGCTCCTTTCATCTTCATTTTGCTTTCAGTCAAAACCTGCTCAGTCTGATTCTTGATTTCTGACTACTTTATCTTCTGGCGCAAAGAACTTTGAATCTACTCTTCTGGTAAACCTAAAACTTTTGACATTTTATGCCCACATAACTAGATTTCCAGACATGTCTTCCCTAAAGTAAGTGCTGTCATTTTAGTTTCTTATTACAGCTCAAGATAAAGAGAAGAGCGTGGTATACTAACATTTTTTGAGTAAAAGCATACTGACCTTGAAGTGAGACTGAAGAAAACAGCAAATCCAGGAAGGAAATGTGGAAGAGAAAGTTAGAAAGAATTATTAATAAGGACAATATTCAGGAAATAATGTTATTCACAGACAGAGACAAAACATACAGCACAGGATTAGAGAAGGGAAAGGTGTAACACATATTCTACACAGGCATTAAAAATTAGTAATTTCAGATTTACAACACTTAACAAGTATGTTTTCATATTAGATTACACCATTGTACCTTAATGTTAGTTTCAAAGAAGAAATTTTGTCTAAAATTGACCATTTCTTGGAGCAGGGTAAAAAAACAATTTACTAAACATAAAAAAAAGAAGAGAAGGTCAGCAGCTCCGCTTTCAATTTAAGTAGCTAAGTGTGATCTCAAATCACCTTAGTTTTATACATACCCACCTTATAATTGACTACTCCTTTACCCACCCCACTTCATTTCTTGGGTCCAAGTTATCCATAACAAAAGCTTTTAGAAAAACATCAATAGATTCATTCTGTAGAATACGGAATTCTAGTTTATGTGGAAGAACTTGAAATGGTCCCAAATGTGAAAACAGTAACAATTTTTTCCTAATTAGAACTTAATTTTTTTCTCATTCCCAATCTACCTAAACCCACCTCAAATGGTGCAATCTAAAAGCAATAATGAACAAGAATATACAGCTCCGTTTCTAATCAATCCGTATCTAATACTATTCAGCAGTTAGAGATGTGAAGTTGCCATGCTTAATACTGCTACATAACATGTAGCCCTGGTGGTTCATTATTGCTTTTTTATAATAACAGGCACTTTTCCCTTTTAAAAAACTAATCAATTTCACTGAAGTTAGTATTATCCTCCAAATACTCAAGACTTCTAATGGCCAGAGCCATACAGTTTGTCTTCAGGATCTAAATTTCACTTTAAGAATCCAAAACAAAAGGTTAGTTTCTTGAATGCAAGCACCATTTCAATTTGTATTTTGCTTTCTAATGTTTCAGTAATTAAAACCAGGGTTTTTAAAAGTCACTGTGGGGGTGCTTGGGTGGCTTAGTTGGTTAAGCGTCCAATTTCAGCTCAGGTCATGATCTCACAGTTCGTGGGTTCGAGCCCCGTGTTGGGCTCTATGCTGACAGCTCAGAGCCTGAAGCCTGTTTCAGATTCTGTGTGTGTCTCTCTCTCTGACCTTTCCCTGCTCATGCTGTCTCTCTCTCTCAGAAATAAATAAAAATAACATTTTAAAAAAATAATAAAAAAATAAAAGTCACTGTGAAAATGATGAAAGGTAAGAATGAGAAGATTTATTATTCCCATTATATAAGATAAAGAGAAATGAAAAAATTGAGAATAAAAATGACTTCCTCACAATCACACTGTGGGTAAGTGGCAGATCCAGGATAAAAATATAGATCTGTTGACATCTCCCTGGGTGTATTTATATATTCTGTGAGGCTTACAGATTCCTAAAGGGAATGTATAAAATAAATCCATGGATCTTTGGCATATATGAAACAGTAGAGAATGGAGAAAATGTTCAAAGGCAAAAAAAAAAAAAAAAAA